>NC_134333.1:6641302-6967410 GCF_964195595.1 Calonectris borealis | reverse complement strand
ACATTAATCCTGCTGGTAATTCATTTCTTTATACGAGATCACTCAATGTAGCAACAAACTGAGAAAAGCTCGTTTTTCCAATTTATATAACAAGTTAAAACCAAAAATTATTTCCTCCCCAATTACTCACCAACAAAACACTAACATAACTTTTTTTTTTTTTTGAAAATTCACATTAGTCCTTGAACAGAGAATCAGTTTTACAATATGATTATTAGCAATGTTTTTTTTTACTTCAATCTCCAGGAAAACACCCTCACACAAGCCAATCTTGCGCACACCAAGAAAACACTGCACTAAAACCTGCCGTATGCCCAAGAAGCAAGACCTGCAGCGCTCCGGGGCAGTCCAGAGCCTCCTCTTAAATGCACAGGATTTTAAATGCCAAACTGTTATTCTTAAGAGGCACAGATCATACGCCATACAGAACCTGTACTGCCCAAACCATATTTCACTCAAAACATACATGACTTGTTTGACTGTTTCAGAAGCATCAACTAGTGGCAGCTCCACACCTAGCGTGTAGTTTTCTGAAATCAGTACTAATTGCGTTCATTTAAAACTTTGTGGAAAAAAACTTGAGGAAGAGACTCGCTGGGAGAGTACGCCCAGGTTTTCAAGCCCAGTTTTTCAAACTCTATCAGCTGGTCTAACCAAGCATGGCATCTCCTGCTTGACACATCGCTTTCTTTAAAATAGAGGCTAAAAATCAGCATGGGTATATTGTTTACTTTGCAATATTGGCAATTCTACTTTTTTTCTTCCAAGAAGGCTGCCTTTAAGCAGCCTTCTTTGGTTGCTCTTGGTCTTTCTTCTTTTTCTGTTGTTGGTCTTTCTTCTTTTTTTTCCTCCTTTTTAAGTCCTCAAAACCTGTTTTTAGAATAGCTTCAGATGAATGGAGTTCTGCAATACTTCACCTCTTCCATAAAAGCCACAGTTAATAGATAAAGAGCCAAGTGCCTCATACACATCAGCCCTATCTCCTCCTTACCTACTTAGGGGCTGCAGGATTCTCCTATTTACGATACAGGGAAAGGTTCTCAACATGAAGCCAAGATTTCTGGAGCCTAAATGACGGACAACTGGTGACCACAGCTGTTAATGCAGAGCTGGACTTTGGAGACGTTCTTAGAAACTGGTTTCTAGACTGTGTCCACACCAGCCAGCAGCTACCAGGAGGGTTAGCGATGTGGGGACGCGTGACGGTTTCCGAGGAACACAATTTTGCCAGCACTTGTTGAGCTGTGTAATTAAAAAGATTTTCTAATGCAAAGGGCTGAACAATCTTTCAAAATTGCATTAATCTTCTAGGATGTGGATTTTGGTGAGAAAACAGGAATGAAACCTGAGAGCTGTCCTTCACGCTCACCCAGTGACTCAGGTCTAGAGAGACACGGCAGTCGGTCTTCTATTACACCTCAAGAGCACCGACTCGCCTTGCTCCAAACCAGCAAACGGCAAAGGCACGACGATCCGGGTGTTCCGACGGCTGCTCGATGGCACTAATTACTGCACAACAGGCAGAGAGGAGTTTCTGAAGCAAACAACAACCAAATATTTTTCGAGTCCCTACAATACACGTGCAGCCTCCTCGAAGAAGAATTGTTCCATTTCCTGGGGAGAACTGCAATCCTGCCGGCATTTTTTATCTTCCTTTTATTTATTTTAAGAGTTTGCATTTCCACCTCTGTCCTGTCTGTGAAACGAGAAGCCAGCTGCAATCCCAGATGTTTTGCAGGGGTGGACTTTGTGCACACTGCCAGAGAAGAGCATGACGATGGCCAGCAGCCTGATTTATTGCTGGTCCTACAAGAAGCGAGGAGTTATTCCTCAGCAGCCCAGGCTCTCTTCCCACCTTCATCATCATCATCTTCTACAGCCGCAACTGAGGAGACTCGTACAGACAAACTGCAGTCAGCATGAGCTGCCAGATCCATTTCACATTTTGCCACGGATTATTTTTGCAATTGTCAGTACAACTATCCTGCCATTTCTCAGGCTGATGAGCCGAGATTTATCTTCCTGATTTAGAACTGAGGAATAATTAAAGAGACCTAAGGCCAGGGGAACTAGGAGTAATTTTTCCTGAGAATATGCTTCAGTGCTTCAAAAATTATGCAAGATCAATTTATCTTAGAAAATATGATATTAAACTGTTGAAAGTTTCCTCTCAATTCTGAACCTTATCCTACGCAATAGGACACAGTGACTGCAGATAAAACACAAGGGAGAAAAGAAGTACCTCCTGAAAAATAATATTTGCATACTGCAGACACAAATCTCCCAAGAAAACAGCAAACAAATAGTGGAAGATAATTCAGTTTCAATGTAATATCTGAACGACAAACACAAAAATCCTGACTTGAAATTGGTATCTGGCAGCCCAGGGAGGGGGTGGACTTTTCAGACAGGGTCTTCTGGGGGAGATGCTCTCATCTGAGTCAAAGGATTCAGCTTGCCACGACTGCGTTATTCAAGGTAAGATACCCTCTGTGTACCCCAAATTCAGCTTCCTTACAGCTGTATTAATAAATATGCTTCAGATCTAATGCCATAATTTTTGGCTGGATATCTAGTCTAAGTTATCAAGAAACGGTCAAACACAAATAGGACAATACTAAGTTCTGGGGTTTATCCGAAGCATTTTCACTTCAACTCTCTCCTTGGAATAATTTGTATGAAGAGTTGCATCTAATTCAGAGTTTAACCATACCCCATATAAGTAAAAAAAGAAGAAAGGTGCCAATTTTTGTTACACTGCAACGCAGCTACCACTGCAGGGCTTGCGCAAAAGCATGCGCTCTACGGCAGATCTCATTACAGCTTTCTTTCCCCCTGTTGCAGCGCATTTCGCTTAACATCATATTTCTCTCTGTGCTATTTTTGTATCAATTCTCCTTCCCTCGGGCAGAGTTAAAGGTGTTCTTAAAAAGCTTCTGCTCTGCTTCCCCCCGTGTGGTCTTCAATGGGTCTTACTGCAGTTTCACACCTCTCGGGTTGGTCGCTCCGGAGCGTATCACCTCTGTGACCTCTCTCGGACTCCTCCAGGGAAACCATGGGTCAGAGGGAAATACGAACATATTTCAACATTAAAAAACCCATTTTTGTGACCAGTTTCTTCCAATCACTTTCATCACTTGCTCAAATACCGCTGCTTGACTTCATATTTTTCTGACCTTAGGTGAGAGAGATACTTGCTTTTCTGGAAGTCACACTTTTCAGGCCACATTTCATAACCTTTCTTGTACTATTAGCCTGTGTTTTTGTCCTTGTGGGGTGCAGGCAGAGGCAGGCAGGTCTGCCAGAGACTCAGATCTCTGCCAGAAACACCCTTAGAGGACCAGCTGCCAGATACCGGGATACAGGATGCTCCCCGGGACAACCACTGTTCACTGTGTTCCCAAAAGACATAATTTATAGGCATTTATGCAAATCCTGCCCTCACCTTCAAAGACACACTTTTCTAATGGGTAAAGAATTTAAAGTTAATAACTAACACTGTATTTGCTGCTATTTTGTATTCTCCAAGAGGAAAAAGAGAGGAGCTGCTATTATATAAGGGCATTTTAATTCTCTGTTAATGTTTAAACAGACCTTATAAACCATGCATGTGGTCTAAATAACACAAGATTTCATGTTTCATTTCACGGGTAATGGAAATAGAATGAGACGTTCATTGTGTACACGAAATGCAAACTTTCCTAAGAAATTTGTGTTCATTCAAAACCTGAATGCCCAACTCCAATGCCAAGTGTCTTCCGATGATTAGTAGGAAAAATGTGTAAGTATATAAAATGAATTATTGTGCTTATTTGCCTGGGATGGGGTAGGAAGAAAATGCAGCTGAAGCTTTCAGTTTCTCGGAACAATAAAACAGCAAAGCAAACGGATTCATGTGGGGCTGGACTGTAAAACTGAGTTTTAAAGAATTATTGGAAGACCCGGGATTATTTTTACAGGGGTTTTTCTTGGCATAACCTCTCAAAAATTGCAGCCCTCCCTCATTTTGGAGCACGCACCATCTCTCCTGACAGGTAAAAAGTTCTGCACCACACGGAAGTAAAGACCACTTATTTTTTTACTTTTGGGGGTTTTTGGAAAGAATTTTGCTAGCAACTCCTGACTGTCTTTCTGAAACTGTCACCCAAATCACTGGAGAACAGGTAAACGCAACAAAAAAGGGAATTATAATTGCTTTTTTGGTACTTTGCTGTTGCTATCAGTGTCATAACCACGGAGGACTTCCAGATTAGCTCTGTACCCTTTGCCACTGCCACCACGAGGGCCTCTGGCAAAGACTGCTTCAGCTGGCGTACACACGGCTTTTGTGCGTGTTGGGGAAATACAGATTTCTTCCATATCGTCACCCCTAGCACGGACACTTCTTACCTGGACTCCACTTCTTTGTTCCTTTCCATTTCCTGCCTTCCTGTTTTTTTTAAAGCTTCAAGATTTGGGGTTTCAGCTAGAACTGGTGATTACTGGGTTATGCTTTCTGAATGCCACCCAGCAAGAAAAATTGGAAGAATGAAGCAACATTTCTTTGTACTGTGTTCAGGAGAGGTAACACGTACCTCCCAACACTCCCTTATCCTGACTACGTAGGAAGGCAATTTCCTTAATTAGAACTAAAAGAATTTTTAATTTGCCTTTCTGTGGGTGTCTCCCCCCTGTTAAATTAATACAGTATAACATAGCATTGGGTAAACAAAAGAAAAAAGCGTATTAATGGATTTGAGTTATAACATCGAGGTTAACAGAAAATATAATCACTTCCCTCTGTGCAAAAAATACTACTTTAAAATCTTGAAATGTTAATGTGACTGATTGTGGTTCTAATCTGGTAATACTCTACATTTTACATAGTTAGGGATGGAGTTCACCAAAATAGAGTGAATTTTTAAATATGTTTAAGTATAAGGCTACCACAACTAAACTTGATTTTTACAACTCTTTCTGCAATAACATGATCATCACACAAATTAAGTTGTCTCAGATCACCGAAGACAGTAAGATTACAAGAATTTACTCCAATTTAGAGCCTCAAGAGAGGTTTAACAAAAGCAGTGTAACACCGGCTGTGCCCAAGTGGCAAAGCTGGAGGTGCTGGGACCTCTCAAATGAAGCGAGTACGGGAATTTACCTCCAGCAAAACATTGCATTTTCCCCCTTATTTTCATGTCCAACGTGGCTGAACAGTTATGCTAAAGCTCTTCAGAAAATTCAGCCATCTGACCTTAAAACTCTGAATTCAAACAGCGTAACTTTGGTAAAATTATAAGCTACTAAATGCACGACATTAAAAAATCTTAGGTAAATCCAGGTAAATCTTCTCCAACTCCAAGAGACTATCAGAAACCGAGGCCAATATCCACGAAGGGCCACCGTTCCTTCATTCTAGCTGGAGTGGGATACGTTTCCGTTTCCAAGATGAAAGCTATACAACCGTTTCATTCCAGCTGGTTTTATGCAATTTAGCTGATGAAAATCTAAATTTCTCAGGCTGCGCTGTGGCAACAAGCGCTCTCTCCAAAGATAAGAAGAATACATCGAGGGAACCATTTCTCTTTTTGAATTGATAGGGACTTCATAAGTAAAGTGGCAGAAATAGTATAATGTAGAAAACATCAAAAAAATCTCGAGATTGTAAAAAAACCTTGGAATTCCAGAGAGACATAACTAAAAGATGCTGAAAGAATACTTAGCTCCACCAACCTGCCAGAAAAAAAGTGCAAGAGAAATGCTAACTCAGTAAGAAGATCTTTAAAAGATTCCCTACGGAGATCAAAAATACCTTTTCTATATCAAAAGACAAAAAAGACAATACAGAGCCAGGCTGGGGTCCCCTCCGCGTTTATAAAGGCAGTCTGCAAATGGTGCACGAAACCAATTTCAGAGGCTGAATTGCATTTTTAGCTTTGAAAAGACGTGATGAAATTTGAAGGTGGAATGGACTCCGTGCCTGAGCTGCCCCCACGACTTTGAAGGGGGGGTGGCTCTGAAGTGTGGTGGCACAAATTTCAATATAAGGGAGAGCTGTTAATGTCAGATATTCGGAGGAAAGAACCAGCAGCTCCGGTCCCTGAATTTTCTTAAGTTTTTTCCCCCTCAAACACAGTATTAGTGCACAGAGACTATGCTCACATTTTGCTTAATTTTCTTCTAATTTATGAGTAGTATTTTACCTCGCAGCCAAGCTGTGAGCAATTTGTCCCTAAAGTTATGTGTGACCCGGAGACCTTTAAGTTCTCCTGCTCCTTGCAAGAGGGGTAATTTGCTCTGACCCTTCTGCAGCACAGTTCCCCTTTCTCTTCCAAGTCTGTTTTGCAACGCTCGCTGCCCGGGCAAACAGCAGTGCCCTTCACAGCTGCTTCTGACTTAATACCATAAAATTGCCTAACAACTTTTATACTCCGTGCAGGAACTCAGTATTGCTGACCATACGTGCTCCCACTGAGCCGATGTGAAAGACGTGCTCTCACTGCTCCCACAACTGGGCTTTTAAAAAACTCGTATCACATATACGGTAACCCATGAATCTCAGTGATTTACCAAGACCCAGAAGTGCTCTACCAAATCTAACATCCCACTTTGGCATTTTAAGGCACACAAGTTTCCAGTGGTTTTTTCCAAGAGAGTATTTACCAAAAAAAGTGCTTTTAACTGTTTCTGAAGAAATATTACGCAACGAAGTCAATACATGTTGGGAGAACTGCTTCCAGTTGTAAGCCGTAGGATGAATGAAGGTTTGCTGTTTGTAAGCCTGCTGTAAGAAAGAACATTTTTGTGCTGTTTTGGAAGATATACAGGGAGAACCGTTAAAAAAAAAAAGAAGAAAAAAGCCACAAGGTGTAAGTGCTGCCATGCTTTGGTCCCCAAGAATAGACTGTATATAAACTCAACTGCATTTGAAAAAAACAGACAAGAACAGTCTGTTTTAGCAAAGCTGTGGTTTCATGATTACCTTAAAATGTGGAATACCACTAAAAGAAGGGCAGCTTTCTGCCCCATTCCGAGCCACTCTTTGCCTTCACACTAATGAACTTGTGGCTCAAAATTAATATACATATTTTCTAGAGGGTTAATTTTCAGTGGGACTAGTCTACTAATCTGGTTTACCAAATGGCTACCCAACGTATAGCGCTGGTGCAAGGACATGGGGTTGGCAGACAGCGCAGGGCAATGGCACATTTTGGAGACAGGCTTAAGTCAACCATAAAACTACATCTGGTTTCCCTCTCCCATCATTCAAGTACACAGATAACGAGGTTAACCGATCTGGGGAAAAACCACATACAAATCTATTACCTAGAAAACATACTGGTGCCATAAACTTATAGGAGATGTGATCATTTGATGATAAAAAGTTAAGCCAAATTTTGTATTCTTGTCCACAGTTACTACCACAACGACTTATCCTGGGATATGAACTGTTAGCTGACGTACTACTTAAAAGCAGCAAAAACCCCCCAAAACAAAACCAGCCAGAAGGAAAAGGTTCCCAAACCTTGCTAGATAGTTTTCTCTTGGAAAGGTATTTGCCTCTAAATGCATCAAGCAAATCAACGACTTCCAAAGTCAATTAAACCAATACACAGCATATTTAAATTTATGGTACCTGGCCGGCCCTGTTTTCTTTTGAAGGTGTTTACGCAGTGTCATTATAAGAAATGAACCTAAAGTAACAGGCTATGCAAGAGGAGCTTCCCACTTTTTTCCTATCCCCTCTTTCCATTCTGAATTCCCATGCTTTTACTCTTTTAGACACAAGTAAACATGTTGTTGTACCTCCATGCTTAGTGTGCCCATATTTTAGCATCAGTAAAATCTCGTTTCTACATCGCTTTTAGGCCTGTGACTGTCCAAAGAGGGATTAAAAAGGAAACCTATTCTAGTTATGCAATGCAGCCTGGGTTGCCAAGAGATGCTGTTTTAACAGACAACATCCCAGCTCTGCGCAGTCCGGACTTTCTGGAGCACTATTCATGCTGCCAGTCAGCGGGAGAATCCTGCAGGGACCCTGCCGAAAGACAAAGACTGTATTTCTCCATGTGTCTATACGGACAAGACATACAGACTACCTCAGCAGAGTGTTTAACCCCAGGGAAGTTACCCAGCAAGAAAAAAACATGGGGCAGCAAAGCAAAGGAGAATAATGCCAGGCAAGCAGCTTTTCAGCAAAGCTTTAATATTTTTTAATCCTATCTCTTGTTTCTGTCTTGCTGTTACCAACTTCAGGGGGAAACTTAGCAGACTGTTAAAAGACATCAACAAGATATGTCACAGTGTCGTTTAGGAATTGTTCAAACAGCAGACATGAAATTAAATGAAGAAAATTTTGATGTTATGCCAAACCAAAAAATTTCAGTCATTAGCAAATCCCAGCTGCTGCAAAAGCCAAACCACGGGCGGGCACACGTGTGTGCTAAGACGTTCAGGGCAAAGTCCACCAAAAGAGATAGGACCCGTAGCAACTTTTCTAGAGAGAAAGTATCGTAATTCTCTTAACTCCAAAGTTCTTAAGATTGTCAGAGAAAATCAGACACTTGATTTTACTTGCAATGAATCCTTTGAAACAGTAGAAATGGCTATGATGCCTTGGAATTATGTGGTATTTAAACCCAAGATTATTTGCCTTATAATGATAGCAAAGAATCTTCTTTTTTTGTAAATATGTTCTCCAATACTCTTACAGTTGTACAATTTTGTAAAAAAGAGACCACAGATTGCTGAAATAACCATTAAACATCATCAGAACCAGTTTTCCCCACAGGAATTTTCCATTTAGAAGCAATAAGTCAAATGAAAAGACAATTTTTGTCACGCTTAATGATGATGACTACAGTCAGGAGATTTCTCTTTGGATAACGAGAACACGAAAAAGGCTGTGACATGCATGTACTGTGTCTGGCTTTAACTTTAATCTGACCTAAAGGTAAAAAATGTTTATTTCTTACCTGCTACTGAATTTGGCCGTGGCATAAGGTAAAGAGGAATAGACTGCACTGACTGGGACAAGACTGTCTCCAGGTTCCTCTCTGGGATTTTGTTCAGGCTGTAGGTGGAAGCCGTCATGTTCTCGTCCACGCGGTATAAGCAGGAGTCCATGCTGGATTTCTGGGACTGCCAAGGTTTCAGGTTTCCTCCAGATCCAAGTTCTTTACTGCTTTCCCCTCCATATTTAGTGCGTTCCACATTTTCTGAGTAACTTGTCAAAGTAGCTTGAAGGAAGAAATTATAAACAAAATGAGTAACAAAGAAAGAATGGCTCGCACACACGCTGCTCTACGCCGAGTTGTGCAATGCAAGAGCCAAGAAACGATGTTCATCATATTTTCCACATTCACATAAATCAGAGATTATGGAATTTGGTTTAATGATGCTGTTTCTGCTTACTACTGCTAAAAGAACATTTAGGCTATAATGTTTTGGATCATACCATTAAAAGCCATTTGTAATTACGAAGAGTATTAAGCGTTATATTCGAATACACAATTCCAGAAATTATTAAGGAAAAAAACATCAGCACTCCTCATATCTTTTAATTCGCATCGTAATTACCACCTTTTCAGGGAATATTTGCAGAGTTTATAACCTTGCAGTGTCTGACACTGAAAAGCCGCAAGCACAGAAAGCCCCCGCCTGACTTGCATGAACAACCAGCTCTCATGGATTAGTTTGGTTCAGAAACTGAACCAAGTATCTCGTTTGACTGACAGCAGGTTTTTACGAAGCTTTAACAGTAATCCACACATTTTCCCTTGTATTATTTCATTTTACAGATCAGGACTGTTGCTATACTGACTTTCACACTGGGAAGTGACAACACTATACTGATCCACACCACTAACGTCTTCTCCCCGTTGGTGTTTTCCCTCCTGAATTCCGATGCAGTTATCCCCTGGCTGTAACTCCCTTTGGGCTGTGGACTTTCCTTTCATCTTTGGTCTCCCACATATTGGTTCGAGGTCATAATCAGACCTTTTAGGTATTAAGAGAAGGTCCCAACACCCATACCAGCTCATCTGAGTGTGTCAAACTTGCCTGCTCCCTAACTTAGAGGGGGGGGGGAAACAGAAAGAAAAAAAAAAGAGAGATCACAAACCAGAGCTCACTATCCTCTCATTGCCCCAGTCACACACATTTCCACTGCTATTCAAAACCCTGAAATTCAATTCGACCCTGGAATATCCCGGACGTGCCCTGGGCTTGTAGATCTACTTGCTAAATCCACTGAAATCTGGCGTTTTCATGTTGCCGTGGTAAATACCCTTCCCAGGCAAATTCTCTGCTAATTTCTGTGCCATCTGTCCCTGGACACAACAGTGTGGATCTCCCGCTTCTTGTCTGAACACAAATCACGCTGTATCGCCTCCCCAGGGGCAGCCTTCCTGCCTTCCTGAACCAAGGGAGATGCTGCCTCATTAACAAACACCACCACATTAATTTTTATATTGATAAACACAAACAGTAAATTACTTCAAAGAATCACATGCTTTTAGGCTAAAGCTTTTTCTACGCCAAATTTTAAGAGTAAGCAGCCTAGAAAAGAAGATCCAGCCCAAGAGCACCTAAAGGAAGATGCAGTTTAATTGCAAATGGATAAGCGTTATTTAGTTTGTTTTTCTAAATGCATCCAGAAGCAGAGCACTACATATTTTAGCCAGTTGTTTACATGTTGAGGAATTTACAGGAATAATTTCACTGCCTAACATTAGGCATTCGATTTAAATTCTCAGAAATACCCATATAGATCTGACAAAATATGAAAGTGATGACACTTAAAGCCAGGGGCTCTGGAGGGCTCCCCTTACCGAGGTGCCAAGCAGGCTGCTGGGGTCTATCCCAATGCAAAACCATGAACTTCAATGTCCAAGGACTGATCTGGTTTAATTATACATGTTAAATGACATTATAATAGGAACCAGAATTAACTGCTTACGTCTGAAGTTGCAAAATCATCATTAAAAAAAAATCAAGACCTCTAATTCTCACTGTGCCTGTTCTTTATCCATCCCAACAAAGTCCATGCAGCTTCAAGCTTTACCTCTATTTCTATTGTTTTATTTCTCAGTATTGGGTTTCTTGTCTATGCAGTGGGATCAATATCTTCATATCTCATCAAGGGTTCCAAAATTTACTTGTTTGTAACATATTTTGAAATTTGAAGCCAACACATGCAACTGTTAAGAACTGGTATTTGCTTGTTGGCATTTAAACATAGGTTTGCTGTCAGGTAAAAACATTTACACTTTAGCATATGAAGACAAGATAAAAACAAGAAACAGATGTTCACAGATCTCTCTTGTTCCCTCAAACTGTTTAATATTGAGAAATAGGTTTTAAACTGGTTTCTAGAAAATCTCCATTTCAAAGTCTGGGTCTGCAGTGCTAACCATACTACGTTGTCTATTTACAGAAAAAAAAAAATCCATTGATCCATTAAAATGCATTAATTTTAAAAACCTATCTCAGCATATGTCTAATTAACCTTTGTAGAAACACGTCAGCACCTGAAATCAGTCATCTTCCAGTACATCAAACTGAGGAAAACCAAAATAACTATGTGTCAAAATAAGTTTTCTCTAAATGAAGCAACAAAAAAAGAAAAAAGAGCTAATAAATCTTGCTGGTCCCTTTTCTAATCGTCAATTTGTGTTCACTTTAAACATAATCTTCACTGTTTTACACTAAAGCTGTTTTATGTGCAAACTCGTCATTGAATCAGGTATTTAGGATTGTTCCCTGTGGATTAATTTACCTTCTGAACAGCCCTGGATGATATAAGTACTGCTACACAGGCTGGAAGCGATTGCTCTGTGGACTTAATCTCTTCTATGAGCTATTTTAAACCAAACCAATTTTGACTTTATTTGAAAGGCAAAAACGTAAGGCTACCTACAAGCCCGCAGCATGAACCGGCATGCAGAGCACGTCTCCTGGGGAGCTAAAGCGACCCAGAGAGCTACTCAGAAATTACACCTTCACAATCAAAATCTGAGAAAGCAACATCTAATTTCAGAAAATTCACATTATCTCAGGCGTAAAAAGTTGGTCACGCTCATATACAAATAAAGTGCCGGGATTTCTTGGGTAGAAAGAACTTCGTGTCAGCTCAGCCCCCGACGGGACCAAGCCCATGAACACCCGCAGCCAGAAGGAAATCTGCAAAATAACATTCTTTCTGCCAGTTTGCCGTATCCATACCCGAAAGTTTCCAGAGCTGCAAAGGGTATTCTAGCACAGGGCCTGTGCTCGTATGGTTCGGGTGTGTGAGTACATCTCCCCATCACCTCCTGCGTTGGACCCTGCGGGGGATTAACTGTGCTTTACAGCAATAATCTCTTTAGAGGGTTGCATGGGGAATGAAGACCCGCCTTCGGGATGAATCCTACTCACAGTCACAACAGGGCTCCTGTTGCATCATTAATGTACCTAAACCGTATCTACATGTTAAGAATATTTTGGGCCTTAATCCAGATGCAGAAAAGCCGACCGAAAGGGACAACAGCAGCTGCAAACTAACATGACGACATCGCTGTCCATACTTCTATTGTTAAGCAGATTTTGGTATACATAGAATACTGAAGGAGAGCATCAGAATATCAGGTTATACTAAAAATTGACTTTCAAGTTAAGATTCCTTGTGATATTACTACTTTGGTTAGATTGAACATCTAAACCACGAAACAAGTATTTTCTGCTCATCCTTTGAAATCTCTTTGCTCTGTAATTCACAACTATGACTCTGGCTAACCCAGCCGACGGCCCTTCACAGGAGGTCCCAATGATGAAAAGTCCCCATAGACCCCAATTATACATTACATTGTTTAAATTGCGTCAGTGCTAAATGGAGCTACAGGAGCACTCGTGGACTCAGCTTAACCCACAGGCGAGAAACCTGGTGTCTGAGGTTTTCATCACTGTAACATCTCAGCTCGCAGGACACATGCGGGGTTTGCAGGATGAGGGGCGTCGCAGCCTCGGGAGAAGGAGAGCTCCCGTCCCCGAGGGGGCTCACAGCATCCCTGCCCTGGAAACCGGAAAACTGGAAAATGACAATGGAATTGTCACACTGATGGAGATAACAGAATTAACACTTTCTTAAATCAAGGTTTAAAAAAGAAACAAATGGTCCTTCAGGCATTGCCAGAAAATTTCTTACGGGTGAAATTTTTACAGTGAGGGTGGTGAGACACAGGTTGCCCAGAGAAGTTGTGGATGCCCCATCACTGGAAGGGCTCAAGGTCAGGTTGGGTGGGGCTTCGAGCAACCTAATCTAGTAGTGGAAGATGTCCCCACTCACAGCAGGGAGGTTGAAACTAGATGATTTTTAAAGGTCCCTTCCAACCCCCACCATTCTGTAATTCTATGATTTTTAAACCCTATATAAGGATACCTAATCAACCAAAAGCTCAAAAAAATGCAACCTCTTAACAGATAGCACGCTCTAAATTTGGGAAAGATAAACTGATGACCTCAAATCCATCAAAGAGCAGGAATTTTTGCCTTAAGCCATCTGCTGAGAGGCAGATTTTTCAACCCTGAGTCTCTTGACATACCCAGCGCATCAGGTTACGTGATGGGACACGTTAAGCTGGGGGTGGCACGACAGGAACACACCATGATGCGAGAAGGGCTGCAGAGATGCCGTGAGAGAACATGCGTTTACGTGAAGCTCTTTTCAATGCTGAATCCAGCCAGAAAGCACAACCCTGGTGAAAAAAAGCAGAACATTGCAGTGCCTGGGCCCTGCCACACCGGAGCCCATGGGCTGCCAACACACAGACCACGGCAAGTGCCGGCGGCTGTCGGAAGCAGAAGAGATGTCGCTGCCTCGTGGAGGCACGGAGAGGGTTATTGCAGGGGACGGAGTAAGACAGGGGCAGCCATGCAAGTCACACACTGAACATGCAAAACCTGACGGCCATGCAGAAACATCTGAGGTTCTCTATAACACTGAAGTAATACCAAATGTATATAAATATAGACGTGTGGCTTGTGTGTATCTATACATATATAATTCTATATATATGTATGTATCTCCAGTCTCAGCTGGCACGCAGTCTGACACTATTTAATATGGACACAGATAAAATTTGAGGTATCTAAAACATCTGAGCGCTGTAGAATACATTAATGAATAGTTAACATGGAAAGACCCTCAAAAGAGAGGATGCAGGCAGCGCGGCACCCCTTTGCAATCCTCTCCGCGGCTTTCTCTGAGGATTTGCTGTATCTCTTTCCACAAGATTTCAACACCACCCTCTGTAACAGCACTACCTGCATCAGCTTTGAGCAGCACAGCCTGGGCGTCTTTGAAGACACGTGGACTTTGATGCCAGAAGGGGATACACTCCAGAGATGCTGGAGTTATTTTACAATCCTACCTGGCTTCTAGTATTCAAGATTTACGCCTGCATTTTCCTTGGCAGAGGACTTGCCTACGTCAAACTTTCATTTTCAAACTTGGCTCGTTTCCCTTGGTGAAAACATTTTGATTAGAATTTTTTGCAAATAACATGGTTTAAAATATTTTTATTTCTTTGGGAAAAAAACAGAACTGTATCAAGGCAGCAATTCATCCAAGACAGCACCGTAGATGTCACTGCAGCCAGTACTACACTTCTCAGAGAGCTTCATGTATTTACAGGACAGCAAATACTATTTCTCATTTAGTTGCAAGCTGGCCTCTGCCCTGGAGCACGAGGCTTTCAACTGTACTTGTCTCGAGTCAGACACGCGAGGGGATTTTTACCATCCCATCCAATTCTCCCTGAGGCAGAGATCATGCCTAGAAAACGTCAACCTTTACGCTCACCTTTCAGATGGAACTGCAGGAGAAAGCAGTTTTCTACAGTTACCACTTTACGATGACCAACAGCCGTAACACTAATTGTATGTAAAGATTTATAATGTCTCAAGTAGGAAATAGGGGTTTTGTTGCTTTAAAGAAATAAATGCAGCAAAGTAGCGAGCTTCACATGTTGCACTGAAATTAGGTACTAAAAACACTCAGGCAAACTCTGCAAGTTAACCTCGTTTCACTCGTCTCCAGTAACGTACTAAAACACAACTTGCCTTTCCGCATTAGAGATGTCCTAGCTAACATGTACGAGTTGGCCAGGAGTAAAATAAATATTTTACCCTAATCTACATAAGCCTTCACAAACTCAGCCAAAGAAGGATACACCTAAATATAGCCGTGTCGTCCCAGACCACTCCAGGGAGCTCGGCTGCCAAACAGAAAAATTTGGCAGGCAGAAAGCATAAGCCCAACCCTTTCCCTAGGGAAGGCGGCAGCCTCGGGCAGTCACACGCAACCCATGGCCCAACAGCGCCGGGAGCACTCGGTGCTTTTCGAAGAACATTATTCTCTGCTGGACACCACCAGCCAGTGAGTTTAAGGCTTCTCCATGTTAAAAAAAAAAAAAGAAACCAAACCCAAACCCTTAAGTCTGCCCTGCTCAAGGCTTGAGGTCAAAATCCACACCGCTCTTTGTATGTTTAACTTCTCTTACAACATTGGTCTCGAATGGGGGGGCGGGAGAAGTAATCACTGGCTTAATTCATATAAACAATCCTCTAAAAAGACAGAGATTAAACAGGTAAACCCATTTCTGTTTCAAGCCTCGAGGTATTGTAAATCAGGTAAGCACACAAAAGGTCTTGAAACATAATGAAAAATACCTTGACAGTAGCATCATGCTGACCCTATATTCGTCCTGTTCTAAATCTGAATTCCCTGCTGCACCGGCTGACAAGCGGGATGAAGAATGGTATGAATGCCTCCAAGGGCTCGTACCTGCGTGCTACTCGGACTAGAAATGTAAGGCCTGGGTAAAACAGCATTTCAACAGAGCGAGACACTCCCACCATCAGAGCACACCTCCCTGCAAATACCCTGCTTGTGAGACAGAACAGATCAGCCAAGCTTTACTTTAGAAACTTCAGTTTACCACTTGCAGAAACAAGGTAATGAATGTTTTTAAGCACAGCCCACTATTGTAAACATTGACGAAAACTGTTAAAAAGATTCCAAATCTAATACAGAGGTAGCAGCCTTGATGGCTGATTTACCAAAGCATCATTAAAAAACCCCACATGCTCCTAAGTACTATTATTTAAACATATCCCTCTTGCCAAACCACACTTGCACATCTGGAGTAACATCTCTGTGCCGGTGAGGCACTAACATTATGGAGAAGGGCTTACCGAACTGCAGACGTGGCCATAAGCCACACGCTCCTTTCCTGGCCCAGCCTGACCCCGTATGCTGTGCTTCCCCTCTACAAACCTATACCTCGCTGCACGTGTCAGCTACAGGTAACCAGCGGATTTTAACAGTGGGACTGTTAAAATTTCAGAAGAAATGCAGGTCCTGTACGTACACATCCCTTCAACCCTACATCAACCCCCATCACCTTCTTGATTCAGTATCCTCTCTGTATTGTCCACCTTTTACCATTTTGGTTCCTTCTTTATTTTTGCCTGTCTCATCAACATCAGTTCACCTTTTTTTTCTTCTTTAGCATCAGCAAGGACAATTTTTCTTCTTTTTTTAAGTCCACCACAGCCTTGAGACTGGTTTTAAAATTATAAGATTTAAACAAGAAAGCAGAAAGAAGGCATGTGTGGGGGTGTGCGCACAAGGGGAGGGAAGTTATTTGTATACTTGGCATTAACGTTTTGGGCAAGCTTGGATCATTGTGAAGCTTTTCATAACCGTGAAGGTTAAAATCTTGCTGCTCTTAAAATAAAAGCTGAGAGTCCCATCTAATCTCACGCCATCAACAGCTAAATCATTAAAGAAAAGTCACTTACCACAGTATCCAAAATAACACCGTGGGAGTTGACAACACTGAATTTTCCTCTAGTTGTCTTTTGATTTGTCTTTTCAGTTTATTATTTCTTGCAATTTTTTCACTCAATTTTTTTTCCATCTATCGGGCTGGACCACAAACCAAAGCAAATTTCACAGTTCCGCGTATAACATCTGTTCTGTGCCACTTCCTTCAGCTTTAAACACATGTCTTTCTCCTTTTTTTTCCAGTAACAAACACCTGTAGCTGACCCATTATCTATCCAGTATTTAAGGGCCAGATTTTGGTGTTGAATCCAACCCCCTTAACTGGGGGAAGGCAGAACTGTTGTATCATGACTTCATGGTTTCTCACCCCTGACATCGACCGTGAAGCATGTCACACGTGCACGCATGCGTTTGCTTTCTGCTTAATTTGTCCTTTTAATGAAATGGCAAAGGAACTGAATCGGGATCCAGAGATGGTGTCCTTCTGTGCTTCATGTGGTTGGGATTTTCTGACCCCACTAATTTTGCTCAAGAACTGGTGAGATGCCTCATAAATAGCCTCCCTTTTCACCTCCTGAACTGGCAGCCCCATCACCTGCAATACGCAGATGCATTAGTGAACAAAAGCTCATTATTCATCAATATCAGACATCTTTCAGGGAGCTCCTCCTCCTTTGGGGAATGAGCCCAAATGGAAGCTGGCTCGATTTAAAAAAAGATCTGTAATTCTTAGAAATCTTATTCATTATTAATAGAGCATTTCATAATACTGATGAGAATGTCAGAATTCAAATGCTTTAGCTGTAAGATCAGAAAAATATTTAACCTGAGTTAAGCGTATCTTGATGTGCCTTTTGGGCTGCTCTTTGTTCCCTTCTCAAAGCAGTTAAACTCGCAAACAAATCTATCTTGTTTTATTGTCAGCAGCATCTATTCTGCTTAGCACACACTCCAGATGAATTTATTAACAAATCTATTTTTAACCCACAAACACATAAATCTGTAGAAAGCAGCAACTTGCTAAAAGCTCAGGAGTAAGAGTAAAAAACAGCAAAAAAAGAATGTGAAAAAAGCTGCATGCCAGGGGCCTCCAGGAGGGGACGGGGGTCCTTTACACGTCGTTCTTCATTGGAAAAATTCACAAAATTTAAGTGAAGCCAACTGGTCCACATGGTATTAGACCTATCTACATCACTGCGACAGCGGTGCAAGAGGATTTACGCAGGTTTCCCTTTAAGCTGCTTTAACGTCATACCTATTCCTTGCTCAAGATGATCCCTCTAACAATTAAGCGGGAACTCTACATTAAGGAAAAGCATCAACCCATTTCACATCGGAGTGAATTACAGCACTTCTGCAGGAAGATTCCACACAGAAAACAGCCGTGCTTTTAATACCCTTGGGAGACTGCTGCTAAATGACAAAGTGCTGCTTGAACATCACAAGCACTTGGGTAAGCTTTACATACTGACGAGAAATGTTTTCTGTTTTATTTTGCAGGCTTGCTAAGATTGCTGGAGATTTTCTTATATTCTGCTGCATTCAAGCAGCAAAACTTTACAGTCCACTTTTGTGAGGACGTGAAGTGCAAAGTTCCCCCATAGCAGCATGTGATTCTTTGACCAGTTTTCTTTTCAGTAGCAGATTTTGAACATTAACAGTTGGCTGCTTTTACATAGTGAGAGCCAAAAAATCCTGGAAGCTATTCAGAGGTTAAAGTCAGGTCAGCATTTTCACCAACCATTCTGTTTTACACAAAAAGGATTTAGTGGCTTTCAGGAGAAAGGGCTGACTTGCTCCTACCTCTCCTCTTGTCTCACCTCCTCCCTCCTCCTCCCCACTTCTCTGTTTCTTTTCTTTTACAAATAAGAGTGCCTGAATTTGAAGATCTGGACCTTGTAACATTTTTTGTTACCCTTTCAACATAAGTAGACTGAACTTCCCTTTACTGTAGAGGATCTAAAATTTCAAAATAAGTCTGTTCTAACCCAAGTGATGCATTTATTAAAGTCATCAGTAAGCATGAAATAGTCCCTGTGCTGTGCAGATTAGAGATACGACATGCTTGTTCTCTAATAATTGAAATTATATAAGAGGTGACATACAAACGGATAGGAGTAACTCCAAGAGGACAAGTCATCAGAGAAAACCTGACTGGTTAAAATTTGGACTTTACATCCAGATTACAACACCAAAATGTCCACTCTATACACCTTACTGGATAGTTATGCTCTTAATGCAGTTAATTCGGAGTCTGAAGAGCCACACTCTGAACTTTGACAAATTAATGCTGTGTCTAGCAATATAGATATGTAAAATGAGCTTAGCATGTACAAAAACATTTTATGCTAAGCAAAAACACATGGAGAGAAGCAATTATGCATAATGGTGTAAGGATCGACTTCCCACCCTGATTAACTGTTTTCTGTCCTTTGCTAATTCTCAAATATTTTACAAAGAGCACGTTAACCTTCTGGGACACATGTTAAAGCCTCTGTGTTTTTAAAATACGAAATTCGGTGGCGATTCATGATTGCGAGATTTGGAGGTGATGTTCGTTGCAGCTCAGGACTGATAGGTGGCAAAGATCAAGATATCTTCCCAAAACCATAACTTTTATCAAGATGAATAAGAAATATATTGGAGCTGCCTATTACAAAAATACACCTTCTTGGAGCTAACAATTTAAATCACTTATTTGGGAGCAGGAGGGACCATGACTCAGGAAACATAAAATACCTAGGGGAATGCTTATTCTTTTTTTTATACATAAAAATGGCACAAAAACGTAAGTAGTTTTGACAAGGAAATCTCCGACAGATTTACACTTTTGAGGTACCACGTGAAGCTGTTCAGACCAAAAGCCACGTCATTACAGTCATCCTTGCAGAGAACAAACACAAGCAAAGGATACGCACACAAGAAGATCTGTATCCAATAATCGAGGAATGCAACCGAAAGGGAAACCTGATCCCTGACCCTCCAGAAACAAAGGAGCTGAGGTGTTCCTAAAGGGGAAAGCAAAGCGCAAGGTGGGCTTTGCTTCCTACACGTGGACAATTTGTCTGCTCTGTTCTGTAGGGAAAATAATTCTATGGAATTGCTGTCATGCAGAGAGCACCTTTCAAACTTGTTGCACACCCAATTCCCATCCCAACGGGAGGGTAATGACCAAACTGCGCATCCATCTCCCGCGGGGAAACAGCCTCCCCTTGCTCGAACTGACCTTACACTTGCAGAAGACAGCGGGGGTGCAGAAAAACAGACTTAGCGGAAAACCTCCTAATTTTTTTTGCTGCTGGAAAGTATGACTGGAGAAGAGCGTTTTCCCCACAATTTGTTACAGCTGTCCAGCTTCTATCAAATGCCAGAATAAGAAGGTGTTGAAAATGTTATTGTCAAAGTAAAGGCGGAGGAGGAAAGAAGGGGAGAAAGAGGCTCTTGTTTTCCTTTGAGTGCGAACGCTAGCAGAGGAAAGCCTTGCTTTTTGAAAGCCTTGAAAAGTGCTTCCCCTACTCCACACGAACATATTTTTGCATGACTTTTCCATCTGGGATACATTAACATAGCCTTGGGATAAGCCACCTTCTTTTATTTTCCAAAGTTTCCATGGGAAAATCTAAGTTGCCGACACAAGAACCTCTAAGAGAGAATCTTCCTTGTGACAAGCGAAAAAAATGTTTCAGACTTAAAAATTAGTTACTATAGACCTACTGAAAAAAGGATAGGGTAGAAAGTCTGAGCAAAGAGCTTCAATGCCTTATCGCGCCAGGAATCGGGATCATGCTGACACTTCTCTGACACACAGGTGTGCCACAAAGGCCACCCGGACCTCCTCTGGCTTTCACGTGGACAAGAAACTCCAGATGAAACCAAACCGTGGCAACCTACGGTTTCATCGCCTCCAGGTTGGCACCTGCCAACCAACCACGAGGGCCAGACGAGCCCAACACAATAACGCAGCACGCACCGATAAATCTCATCAGTAAGAGCAGCTCGTAAAAGCAGAGCACACGCATTGTTGCCGATTCTGCTGCTCCACTTCAGGTTTCATTCAAGTCTTCGGCTTAATTCGCAGCTCTGCTGAGAGGTAAGACCCAGCTGGAATCAAGCGTCCGCTTTACTCACCGTGATCCTGCAGCCCAACCAGGCTTCAAGGGGCTGCTGGTGGACAGGGTGAAGCTCTGACCGTGGGACATTGTGAGCAGAGAACGAAGGGTGTGTGATACTGCAATGACTTTTCCCAGAATTCATTAACCTACTTTGCTATGCAGCTCAGAATAGCTTACATATTTGCATTTTAAGATCATGCAGGCAGAAGGTCTACAAAGGTTGCTGTGGCGTACAGGAGCTGAACTAAGCCCAGATTTCCCGATCAGCCAAGCAAAATATTAATCACTAGTACAACTAAACTCCCTAAATTATCAATCTTCCTTCCTTTTTTTTTTTTTTAGGCAGTACATAAACTGTTGGCAAAGTAAAATCTTCTTAGCTGGAGAAACACACAACATAGAACACGTGGCAAGGACAGCCAAGAGGGGACCATCCTGCCTGATGTTACATAGACATGACTTTTCTCCCATTGAGCCTTTACAGTTATTGAACAGAAATTAATCTGTGTATGTTATTTTCTCCAGATCCTTTACACTTGCAACCTACAGATCACTCGAATGAAAAACCAGCCTCAGAAATTCACTGAAATTTGTGTTAATTTAATCCTGCTCCTACCCAGGGCTGAGTTTAAGAGAAGCAGTCATTTCTGAGGCACAAAGTCACCGATAAGACAGCACTGACAGTCATGGAGTGCAGAGGTAATCAGTCTTTTATATTTATAATAATATAACCCAACAGTATTTGAACTATGAACGTGATGCCATCATCCATTCTCTTTCCTCTGACACCAAAGAACAGTGGCTATGGACTAAATGGCATTAAGGGAAGGAAAATGCTGAAAAAACAGATGCCTCTCAAATTACTTGAGGTAGTAGGTGGGGATGGCAGCCCCAAATAACAGCCACTGCCTGGCACTGAGACCATCCCATCTTCCTTAGTAGACCAAAAAGCTTGCGTCTCTCTAAATTAGCATCTCCACATTCACAAATGGGCAGGGACAGCAGCTGAAGGAGAAGATACAGATCAGAAGAAAAACTTGGTAGAAAAAAACCCCAACAACCTTGCTAGAATTAAAAGAGACAAAAATGTGTTGGAAGAAAGACTGCAAGAAGCAAAAAGGTGAAGATGGGATGCAAAAATAGAAGAAAGATAAAACTCTTCCTCTTTCACCATTTAAACAAGTTCCAAAATTTTGCATCAAATAATTTACTTGTCAACCTCATCCATCCCCACTTCCACCAACTCTACCTAGTTTTACCTATGATGAATGGAAGACGGAGGGGTACAATTAATCTTGGTCACTGCAGTATTAACTTCCATAATGTAAAACCATCCCATTAATTAGGAAATGCACGTAGATTATAAAAATAAAGCTTGTCAAGCCAACACAGTCGACGACTACCTAGCTTCGCAGTAGGGCGAGGAGGAGGAGGAGGACAGGACTCACCTATGATCCCGCTGTCTCTGCTCTCCAGCGTGGAGGTAGGGCTGGTGACGGCGCCGTAGGTGCAGTCCTTGGCGGTGACGCTGGTGCTGACGGGCGGGAGGGTGGAGCAGGGGCTGCTGGCGGGCGGCGAGGCGGTGCTGCTGGTCAGCGTGGAGCAGGGGCTGATGCGCTGCGTCACGGCCGAGCTCTGGAAAACGGGAACCGGGAACACGTCACTCACCACAGTCAGTCGCTGTGGGGGGGGGAAAAAGTCTTCCTATAGCTCACGCTTGAGGATTTGCTTTGTATGGTGAAGTTAAAAAAGCGCTTTATTGGTCAAAATGAAAGTGTCTGCTGTGCCACCCCACATCTGTGGAAAATGCAGAGACGCTGGGCCTGTTTGCTACTTCATTGCTTACAGAGGACAGGTTCCAGCTTCCATGTTCAATAGGAAACACAGAAAACATAAATAAAGTGGTATTTACCAAAAGCCCGATTCCGTACTTTATTAGGAATTTTGATAATTTCGTTAATATTGAACTGAAAGTTTAAAAAAAGCACAAATAAGCAAAAATTATCATACAGTGAGGTAAATTCTGTGCCTCTGTTTAAGTGGAGATCTCCAGGGTGGTAAGCGTATGGCATGATCTCACCTTTACTTACACATCATATACAGGAAATCCTACAAAGACCTCTGGGACGTCTCTGTCTGCTCAGAAACCTCTGTGGGGCTTTTATTTTGCTCTGTAAATGTTTCCTCCGTTCAAGAAAAACAACAATGCTTTTACACCCTTGCAAAGAGGAAGCTCAAAATCCCTTATCTAGATATGAGACAGCCCTTCCCTGCCCAGACATGCTTTCCTCACCAGAAAGAAGTTTAAAAAAGAAAAAACATAACAGGGAGAAGGTTGCTCTCCAAAGGCAGAACAAAACAAAAAAATGCAGCAGCACAAAAAAGATCATAGAATCATAGAACATTTTGGATTGGGAGGGACCTTTAAAGGCCTCCTAGTCCAACCCCCCGGCATGGGCAGGGACATCTTCAACTAGATGAAGCCCCGTCCAACCTGATCTTGAATGTTCCCAGGGATGGGGCATCTACCACCTCTCTGGGCAACCTGTTCCAGGGTTTCACCACCCTCATCATAAAAAATTTCTTCCTTATATCTAGTCTAAATCTACCCTCTTAGTTTAAAACCATTCCCCCTTGTTCTGTCGCAACAGGCCCTGCTAAAAAGTCTGTCCCCATCTCTCTTAGGAGCCCCCTTGAAGTACTGCAAGGCTGCAATCAGGTCTCCCCGGAGCCTTCTCTTCTCCAGGCTGAACAACCCCAACTCTCTCAGCCTTTCCTCACAGCAGAGCTGTTCCATCCCCCTGATCATTTTGGTGGCCTCCTCTGGACCCGCTCCAACAGGTCCGTGTCCTTCTTGTGCTGGGAACCCCCGAGCTGGATGCAGCACTGCATGGGGGGGTCCCCAGAGCAGAGCAGAGGGGCAGAATCCCCTCCCTCGACCTGCTGGCCACGCTGCTGGTGATGCAGCCCAGGACACGGTTGGCCTTTGGGCTGCGAGCGCACATTGCCGGCTCATGTCCGGCTTTTCATCCACCAGTACCCCCAAGTCCTCCTCAGCAGGGCTGCTCTCCATCCCTTCATCCCCCAGCCTGTATTGATACTGGGGGTTGCCTGTATCTGACCCAAAAGATGGTGTTTTAAAAGTTATTTGGGACAGACCCTCTAAGATGCTGTGTGCAAGAAGCTTGGGGGAGTTCATACATCCGATGCTGTGCACGGAGATTAGTTCATTAAGAAAACAAAATCATGCTTGAATTCAATTTGAGACAAGCTGCGATACAAGACAGAGCCCTTGTTTTAACCACAGGCTACTGGACGCACCAGCTTCCCCGGCAAAAGGTCCTCCTCCCTGGAGATATGTCCCAGAGCATCTGCAGGCAACAAAACCTGCCGCGCAGTCACCGGAGGATGGCAAGCGCAGGAGATGGCTCACCGACCACAACGTTGGGAAGACGCTCTTGTTTACCCAACACAGCAATTAATCACCCTTACGCTGGACTTCACAGCAATCATCCGGAAATTACTTTAAAATGGGCACCTTCAATACTTCCCTTCCACAAAACTAACCCCCGTGCCCCAGGCCAGGCATCCTGTTCACGGTGTGGGTGTCAGAGGCACCCCTGCGGTGGGTCAGGCCATCTCCCCTCCAGTAGATGAGGATGCATAAAGTAAGCATTAAAAAAAGGGGCTTTTGAGCATATGATCCGCCCCTAAATTTATCTTTCAGCCTCCGCGGAGGGGAGGTGACCCCATCTCCCCCTTGCTCAGGGGACACTGCAGAACACCGTCACCTCTCTCTTGCGCTGCTGCTTTCTATGGCTAGCCTCTGCGGACAGTATTTTTATTTATTGTTGTAAATGACACTGGTCCCAAGGAAGCAACAGCAGAGGTTAATTCCCCATGTGGAATTTGCTTAAATGAGATTTCTTTTATTCTGTATGAATACTTCCCTAATAATTGTATGGATTTGTATTCCCTCTTCCATGTCATATGAACCCAAGCTGACCAAAGATAGCATCATACTTGCAAACTGCAGAACAGGTTTGACATCTAATTTTTTTTCTTCCTCACCATTTCATACTTGAAGCTGAAAAAATGCCTGGGACGGACGTTTGTCAGTAGAACATGTGAAAGATTTACCAGTTTTTAAATTAGAAGGCAGATACCATGCGTAGCTACTGGGAAGCAATCTAATTTGTGCAAGGTATCCCAATGGGGCTTGTAAAAATCCTTACTCGGAGTGTAACCACCCCGGTGTTCAAGGCGAAACGGAGCATCCCTGCCAGCGGCGGGACGGAGCAGCGCCGAGGCAGGCATCCCCCTCCACCACCCCACGCCTTTGCTTTCACGCCAGCGTGACGGCATTGATCTTAACTTAATTACAGAGTACCCCGAACGTGGATTAGCAGATAGACGAACCAGGGACGGAGCGCTAACGTGACAGCTCCATAGGCATGTTTATATATGAAACAGAGAGACTGCAACACAGTAGAAAATGAACTGTGTGAGTGTTTCCATGATAATTTATAATCTCCCTCCGGTATCCATATAAAATATCCACCAGTGAGACGGCTGCCACCACATCGTTGTCTTTTGAAGCACTCGGGAGAAGCAAAACAACGCTTTCCCCACCCCATCCAATTTGTGATGCCACTAGTGGGTCATGGTTATGGTTATTCTCCATTCTTTTGTGTTCTAGGTACTTACAAATACAACTCTTTTTTCCCCAGTAGTCTTCTAGGAATTGTAGGCAAGCTGACTGCTCTATAAATTCTGGCTCCCTGTATATTCTGGTTTCACACATTTGTTACATCGCCTGTCACGCGCCTTCTCTCACAACGAACCTTTTTCATCTTCTCATACTGCAATCTTCTCAGATGTCTGATTTTTGTAAATCTGTTTTTAATTTTGCAAAATTATTTCTAACTCATTAATTCTAGTGGCCAAATTAAAAACTACTTATGTGTCAGTATCCAATGAAAATATTCCATTATTTTTTCCCTTTAAAATTGCTGGGGTTTATTATCATTCCTAATATAACCTAACACAGGGCTCTTTTTGGACTGCTGCTATGTATCAAGCAGATGTTTTCACTGAGCTACCCACTACAGTGGGGCTGTCTCTTCTGATTTATCACGGCTGATTAGACTCCATCAAGTACACCTGAGCTATTGAATTAGCTTTTTCCAATACTCATTTTCTTTAACTCACTAACAGTACAATGAACTGCATCAAGTTTAAGGTAATAGAATTTTTGAGGTTTGGACACGGAAGGCCAAGGGCATCCTGAGCTGCGTTAGGACGAGCGATGCCGGCGGGTGAAGGAGGTGATGCTTCTCCTCTGGTCAGCTCTGGTGGGACCACACCTGGAGCGCTGCAGCCAGGTCGGGGTTCCCCAGTACAAGAGGCAGATGGGGATACTGGAGTGAGTCCGGCAAAGGACCACAGAGATGACTGAAGGACTGGAGCATCTGACATAGGAGATGGGGAGATACTCAAAACCCAGCCGGAGATGGTTCTGAGCAACCTGCTCTGAGCTGACCCTGCTTCAAGCGGGCGGGTTGGATTAGACGATCTCCAGAGGTGCCTTCCAACCTCATACTACAGCATCTAAAAATTTAATCAGCTCACATGTGGGATCTTTCAGATGTGAAGCATTATTACTATTACAAATTCTTTATGGTGAGGTTTTTCTATGTCCTTGTTTCAACTGTTATTTTAAACAAATCCCTGCTGAAACTTATCTCAGCACCAACAAAATAACATCCGCTAACCTTAAACAGAAACATTATACCTTAAAGCAAATTAAAATTCAGTGCAAGAATGGTACACTCATTTTCTCTCCAGCTGATAACACTATTGTTTCATGAAATGCCAAAAGTGATATTCTTATAAGTTCTTTTATTTGTAGTGTTATCAATGCAGCTCCTTAAGAACAAGCTACTTGCAACTGGAAATTACTAAATAATATGGTATATCACTTGGCATTGATTGACATGTTTTATTTTTGTATTGATATAGAAAAATGTTCCTCTGTGCAAGTTTTAAATATAAATTTCCATTGACAGAACATTCTGTATTCTTATTGCTGCTGTTTCATCTGTCACATTTTCACTATGCTTTGAAAAATTAAACTGTTCTGTCATAGTCTCATTGTCCTTTGTGCTTCTTTGGCAGCCAGTACAGTTAAAAAATAGTTTCCCAAAAAATAGGAGAAAAAGGATTTATTCTTCAGCATTTGTGATCTCTCATTAAGGAAAGCATGCTAAAGAAAGAGACAGCACGTAAACCACGCAATTTCATAGCAATCTGGATTAGAGAATATATCCTTTGACATGTTCAAAATAAGGCAACTGAATGAAAACACAATGTGCCGATTTACAGATTGGGGCAGTTTTAGTGAAAACACCTCTATTCCTTATCTTCACTTTAGCTCAAGCATTGGCGAGATTGCAAATAATTATTTTCTTGCTTGAGAAGGCAAAGCATGGTTAGAATAACAAGCAGCAGCCGAGTCCCAGCTTTTGATACAAAGAACGTTTTCTTTCCCAGGCCATGTAAATTAACGCATTAAAACCTAGAAAATTGTTCTCATTTTTAAATTCAAGTACAAACTAGTAGTCAAAGTCTCAATCAGATTTTAATTAATCAATGATTAATGGAAGAATTAATCTTTGGAAATCCCATAAATGTCTCACTGCATGATTTTCAACACTACTTTAAGTAGTGTAGCTGAAGAAATTCAATCTGGGAAGGAGAGTTGGAGAGGTTTTCAGAAGATTTGCTGCAATTCAGAAGCAGCTTTAGCTTGGACGGGATTTTGCACGGCTCCTGCCCTGAGAGAGCCAGTGGTAGATGGCAAAAGTCAGAGGAGGGCCACCGAGACTGTTAGATGGCTGGAGCTTATGATGCAGGAGGAAAGGCTGATGGAGAGAGTTCATTCAGCCTGGAGAAGAGACAGCTAAACTGCATCTCGGGATAGCTGCAGCCTTCCACCATCTGCAGGGGGTTGTAGAGAAGACACAACCATGCCCTTCTCAGAAGTGCAAAGGGAAAGGACAAGACACTACAGTCAGAGGTTGTAGCAAGAAAATTTTCTGTTAGGCAGAAGAAAAAAGTCCTTCACAATCGGAGTCATCAAGCCCCGGACAGGCTGCCCAGAGAGCCTGTTGATTCTCCATCCATGGAGATCTTCATAACTCGCCTGGACAAGCCCTGAGCAACACAGTCCAACTTTGAAGCTAGCCCTGCTGTCAGCAGGCGGTTGGATGAGATGACCTCCAGGGGTCATTTCCAACCTCGAGCGTTCTGTGATTCTAAGCAAGCGCTGACAGCAGGAGATGCTCACTAAGAAAGAAAAAAAATTAACTTGGTAATTGAGGAACCAGCCTCTC
Organism: Calonectris borealis; assembly: GCF_964195595.1. Lineage (NCBI taxonomy): Eukaryota > Metazoa > Chordata > Aves > Procellariiformes > Procellariidae > Calonectris > Calonectris borealis. Next base: position 6,939,094 of record NC_134333.1, on the reverse strand, counting down.
TTTATCTTCACTAGCACTTGAATAGCATTCAAAGGCCCTGTAAAACTTTTTCATGCAAAAATTAGCACACAGCCCAAGATATCAATCTATTTTAGAGGACAACTCTCTGCTGTTTCTCTTCAGATTTTTCTTTTATTTATTCTCCAAAGACATCTTTTGCTTTAGAGAAAAGATGGGATTTTAATTTTTGTCAAAAGGCAACCACAAAAGGAACCATTTACAGTAGAAAGCTCTGCTTGGCTTTGAAGTATTCAGTTCAAATAGGTGCCTGTTAAAAGTACATTTTCTAGCACAATGTATAGTAAAATACATTTCAAATCCACCACAACTTGCATAAAAAATTGAATGAAAGCGTTAAAAGCTTAATGAATGTGGCAAAAACTTTACAAAAACACATTTCTTGGCTCTCAAGCATACTTTAGCCCATGCAGAAGATCAAAAACCTTTTGGTTCAGTCTACAGTGCGGGACCGACAGACCGCAGGACGCTGCCCTCCACCCTGCGCGCCCAGAGCACTCCTGCTTTGTGCGAGGAGCAGTCCTGGGCTCGGTGGAGCAACTTGTCTCCGAGGTTCCTTCCCAGTGGCACAGGGTGGGAGAGAGATTCACATGTGCCACCGGGGCCACGACGGGCATTCAGCTTGAATGTACAGAAACCATCTTCTTGGCTGCCGCTTTTCATTGACTCTTTTTTTAAGGAATTCAGGACCTTAAGTCAGGTCCTCTGAATAACGCCTGTGTTAAATACCTAAGCGACTTCTGCAGAGTCATGCAATGATTCTGTTAAAAGGAGAGAGAATTAGAACTGGGCTTCTGACTTTCATGCTCTTCTGCTACATCTGACTATCCATCTCTCAATTAAAAAAAAAAAAAAAAAAAAGGGAAAAACTGTCTTCTAGTTTCATTCTCATCTTACCAACACTGCTGGGAGCGGGTATATTGCCCAGGTTTGAACAGAAGGAGGGAGAAACTCTGGCAGTTTCCACAAAATCTACATTGTAGCCCTGAGCTTTTTGCTATTTTGCTTTTCAGCCAGCCAGAGGGGACGTAACAAACTCCATCGCAATAAAGATTTTATGATTTGCTTTCTGTATCTGTTTTCAAGCATGAAATCACCTTGTTCTGCAAACATGAGCAAAAACTGTGACTATCTGTAAAATCAGCCTATTACTACTTACCTCTCCTTCCTGGAGAAACTGTGAGCCTTTATGTAACGTTACTAAAATACTTTTGAAATACTGCATGTAAGATGCCATGGAAGTACAGATTATTTTGGTCACTATAATCTGATAGAAATGCTACCCACTCCCACAGCTTTTGCAGAAACAGAAAAACAACAGAAGCTGTTTCACACGGTGGCAGCTGATCCCCGAAACATGTACTGCTGCGCTGTAATGATGATTCACCGTTTAACGAGGAGATACAACCTTTTACCTCATAACAATTATTTCACCATTATGAGACACTCAGCTGCCATCTAATTAGAAAATAACCGCTCTCTCACATGCTGCATTTGATCATAACCTGTGCAGTTACTGCTGTACAAGCAGGAAGGACTGGAGGGGTCGTACCTGGTTCTCGTCCTGCACCTCCATGCTGTACTGGGGCCCTGGCTGTACCTCCGTGACTTTCTCTCCGAGGAGGAAGCCCAGGCGAGTCATGAGTGTATTTGCTGCCTCATCTACGGATGGAGGGGGTCCCAGCTCCTGCTCAGTATCACCTAAACAGGGAGAAAAACAGATTCAGACAGGAATTGTTTACCTTGGCTACGGCTCAGTGTTTTTACCAACAAAACACCGCTAACTTTTCATGCTGCAACATCAGTATCCGGGTTTTCAGGTTATTCACGTTATTCAAGTCTGTTTTAACATTACATGCTGGTCATTAATTTTAGGTTATGCATTGCTCCAGCTGTCAATACGTGTTTCTTCTAACGTTAGCTGTTATTTCTCCTGTCATTGCACGTTATATTCTCAGCACCTCCCATGGAAGCCAACACAGCCATCTTGCTTTCCCTGTACCAGAGCCACAGGGGAGCGAGATCTCCTGGACCAACAATGGAGAAGGGAGAGCCTTCCCTCTCCTCTCTCATGTAGAAACTACCTCCAAGTTACTCGCAGAGAAACCAAGGCTACACGTGCCATTTTGAAAGACTCCACGCGATGTAGAGCAGCCAGCCTGCGCTACCAAGGGGTTAACGGCAAGGAACAGGACAGAAAACCCGCGTGCATCTTCCACTGGCATCTGCTGTTTCTGACACGCTCACGGTTACGTAGAAAGCCCTGCTCTCCAGACACCAAACCTCCTCGTGCAGTCACGGTATGGGCCATGATACAAAGCAAAGTCCACCTGGCAATTCCCCATCAAGTCTATAAAATAGGTCAAAAAAACCATTCCAGGTAATTTTTCCTAATTTTTTTCTGCCATCTGTAGGAAGAGCAGCACAGACAAAGCTTCAAGCTAGCAATGCACACCGGGAAAAAGGCCAGGCATGCATATTGGCATTTCTGTATCTTTTTAATTTTCTAACAAAAATTTGTGGAGGTTTTTGACTCATAGTATCACAAAGTTAAGTCAGGTTCTGAAAGTCAAGTTCTCCCCTGCTCACACCAGCAGCAGTATTAAAGCCTGAAGGTCAAGTTCTTTCCACGTTACACTGAAGCAATACTGTGTTTAGTGCAGTTGTAGGAAATTAATTAGGATTTGCAATTAGTCTACAGTTAATTATTCATCTGATAATGAACAATCTGGAGAAGAGCCCATCTCTATTTCCCAGCTTCGTCCTGGCTCAGGGGTGCTCCAGCACTCAGCCTGAAGCTACAGTAAAAAGATGTTACTTAAATATTGCTTTTTGATAACTGTAACTGAAAACCACAAATCGCAGAATCTGGGATATGTATGAGACCTCAGAAAATTTAAGCCAGCTGCTTCCAGAAATTCCCATTTAAACTCATAATGTGCATCTCACAGAAGCTTAGAGCAATTTTTCGGTGTCTCACCTGCACTACTGCAAATTAAAAACCCTGGAGCATCTCACATGCAACCAAGTCTGCATTCATAAGCACCACCAACTTTGGGAGATGAGCATCTGGAGCAGTCCTTACATGGTGACTTGACTGTTATGAAAATGGATTATATAGTATGATAATAGAAGCTGTCTTCCAAGTTATTGAATCCCTATTGTACTGCTTTAAACAATGCTGACGCGAATAGGATAGATTTAAGATAGAGACAAATTTAGACGGATGGCCCAATTTTCTGAACTGCTGACCACCCACATTCACTCTGTGGGCATTTACTATCTCTGGGAGTCAAATCCAGAAGAGATACATTTACGTAAAATGAAAATTATATAGACTTTTATTTCCAAGGTTATTTTTTCTTGAAAAAGCTAGACTTTTAGAATTTATCCTAAATATCCATATCCAGGATATGGCTCTGTTTATAATTATTAAAAGTTTATTAGGCATTCCCCATTCTGTCTTCAGAAGACATGATATTAATAATACTCAAACTGTGCTGACTTACACATCTCGGCAGAAAGGAAAAGCTGGATCTACCTCTGCATTGCCCACCCAGGGGGGATTTAGGGAGAGCGCCCAGACTACGCTGGGGCAGGCTGCAGGGTGCTGGGCACGGCAGGTTTCCTTCGGCTCAGCGTTAGGAACCGCTCCCAAACCAAACAGAACGACTTGCTCCTTGGAGGCTGGGCTTAACCTTGCCCTTAAACCTCCCCTCTTTTATACTACCCCTAAGATATGTCCAAGGGGCACAAAGCTGTCTTTCACCTGTAAAATAAAGAAAATTACGAGCTTATCCCAGGTCACTGTGTAAGAACATAAAAGATTCAGAGGATAATAATTGTCTGCTTTGCTAACAGCCCTAATTCACCTGCAAGATGCTGCTCGCGGCACAAGGTACCAACAGCTGCAACCGAAGCAGCCGAGCTCCGAGAGCATCACATTTAATGTAGAACTATCAGTTATTTTATTATAACGTGGCTTTCAAAGTACAGATAACTTTGAAGTTGAGCAAAGCACTATTGTACTGGATTATCCCCTCTTTTGGTTTTAGGTCTTTAAAAATAAGTGCAGTCATTTAATTGAGTGTCAATGAAGAGACATAACAGCTCTGAGATGCCTGCAAATGGGTATTATGAAAAGAAGCTGTAACTTGCCTTTCAAAGTTGACAGTAAGACCTAATACTCTCTTTCTAAGTTCAATGAAAGGACGTAACTGGTTTTTTTTTCCTCCCTCGCCATGTGTGCTATCCAGTTGATGCTGCAGCCAAATTTTACACACACTTCAGCACATTCGGTTCCCCCTGCCTCGCCGGGGAAATTTGAGCCCACAGTTGATAACAGAACCGGCCTGAGATATTTTTAGGTATTCTGACACTACTGCTATAACAAACTCCAGCAGCTCAAACACACATACTACGGTCAACTCAAATAAGCAACCTCTAGTGTATCAATAAACAGCAACAAACGGCTCAGCTACACACACGCAAACCTGAAGTCAATCAGTGGATCCGAGAGATCCCAACGCAGTTTGCAGTCCGAAGCTGCTGCACTGTGCTACATCAGCGCACGTGCTTCTGCATAAACATTAAGTAATATTAAAAGCCGTATCACAATGTTCAGTGCCATGAATTTTAAACAAGAATAAAAAAACTTAACTCCTTGACTCATTGCATATGCATAAGTATTTTAAGGAGTTCTAGAGACTGTGTAACTTTATGTTCCTTTATGTTCAGCAGAAAGCATGTATTTTTATATATTCACACAGAAAGCAATAGGAGGGAAAGCGTTCTTGCGAGCTGGCGTGCTGCTGGGCTGGGTAGGTGAACCATACCTACCACCTTCCCACCCACCCAGGTCTCCTGGCAGGTTCCCAGCAGCCATCAGACCACGTAACTTGTACTTTCATGCCAGCCGACACCTTTAGTTAGCTGGTTCAGTCATTTAGGTCTTGTTTGGTTTTAAGCGAGAGGTTTTTAATGATAAGCCCCGTTGAAATGGCCATGGATGGAATACCAGACCCACCGCGGTGTGACCCGGCCTGTCCGGCACCTGCCCGGCGCTGACGGGATACCCTAACGGACCCACCTCAGCTACATTCAGCCTTAGGCAGAGATGAAATTACTTCTGATTACGTATCTTTGCACACACTGTTGCATTTACTGATCCCCACATGATAAATGCCTTTTCTGAATCTTAGTAAAAATTATTTCCCAGTAATTTAACAGAGACACTTTTCCCCACTTGGAATTTGTTGTGTTTAATTTCAAGGCAAGGGCTCCAAACTGGAGTCAGCATTTCAGGTACTGAAGTCAGGGTCAACACTAAAAGAGATTTACTAGATGTTTGCCACTAGTCCAAGGACTTTCCTCACAGATATAGCCCGCAGAGTACAAACATATTGCAATGAATTGCTTATTTCTAATAACATAAATAAAAATCCATGAACAGCTCCAAGACAGATTAGTCTCAAAAGCTGTAGCCTGGTTGGAAGGAGAGGTAATTTGTCCTAGCAGTACAGGCATTTTTTTTTTTTTTTTGTAAGAAAAATGTAAGCAACCAGCCTTACTTTGCACTGCAAAAACAAATAAACTTGAAAATAAGCCATTCAGATTCTTTAGTACTGAGCTATACATAAATTAAAGGTATCTTCTAAAAAGGGAAAGAAAGAGAATAATACTCAAAAGACTAGATGAAATATGCAATCGAATTTTAGGTAGAGTCACCGAAAAGCTGTACTAAATGATACTTCTTTCTTTTAATCCTTAATCTTCAGAAGAGAGAGGTAACTGCAGCATTATATGACAGAAATAAATAAAAGCTCCTACAGAGATGTGAAACAGGTTGTCCTTTTAGATTAAAATACTACCCGTATTTAGGCTATCTGGCATTTTTATCTATCAGAGCAGAATGCTGGAAACAGTAAATCAGACCCTACAGTCTTAACATTGCTGCATGCACGGAGCGATCCAGAAGTGGAACAAACAGAAGCAGAAATCAGCAAGGCAAGAGCTTCCCATTCCCCAGCAAGGAGCCACAGGGAAGAAAGGAGATCCCAAACCAGCACCGGCCACCCAGACTTCTGTACCTGTACCCAATGCTCCCTTGTGAGAAGTCCAATCTTCATTGTAATGGAAAAAAATTCGAAAATCCAACATAAATGTGACTTAATTACTCTGAAACCAGAAGACAAAGTAAAAGAAACAAGAAAACGAGAATATGCGATTTCTCCATCTCTAGCCCTTGAGGAGCATACTATGATTTTTTTTACTTACTTATTTATTTTGCTTCTGGATTGAATTATACTGGAATAGATGCCACAAGAGGATCGGGTGGACAGGGAGACAAGCAGAAGGTTAATTAGATCAGGGGTCTGGAAAGCTGGGAGGTCATTTTGCTAAGGAGAGCTTGTGTTGCCAAAGGCAGGGCGGTCTGTGGGATAGAAAAGCCTGTTGAGGCAGAGACGGACGGGCTGGGTTAGGAGATCGATCAATCGATCGATCGACCGGCAGGAGGGGTGGGGAGCGGGGATTGATCGGCAGCTGAGCAACAAGGTCACTGGGGCTCCGCGGGGGGTGAAGGGGAGAGGAGCGGAGGGTGCAGGAGAAGATAGAGCATCTCTCTGCCACAAACCTGCCAATTCTTCACCCATTTGGCAGCAGCAGAACAATTTTCAAATATTACACTTAAGTAATTAGTAGTAATAAATAATTAAATCCAGCACTCAATTATTTAGAAGCTTCAAAAAGAGCGTAGATACCTAAGGCACATACATACAACGGTTTGGTTTTTCTCCAAATGATTTAGCTTCCAGAGTTGCACCAGATCTCAGCAGTGCACACCTCCACGCTTTCCAGCTACTTTTGTCATCCTTTTAAGTTAATGACAATTTTTTTTTCACTGAACTGCAAAAATGCAAATTAGAAACATTATAACCCAAGCTTGTCAAGCAATTTAATACCTCTAATCCTTCCTCCCTTCAAAAAATTCAACCCACTTTAAATACGTCAGAAGACCTCTGCAATTCACTCTGGAATTTACCTGATTTAGGCCCTTTAGGAGCAATTTTATGGATCCTGGCAGCTCTCTCAGATAATGTCTTACCTACACATACCCTTAGTATTTTTTAAGGGGTCAGCTCTAACACCTCTGTTAACGTCATATGCAGTAGGATGGAGTTCACGAGTGCTCATAAATGTTCACAGCATTTCCTTGAAAATCAAATATATCATTTTATAAGCACAGTTATTAGGTTTGCTCTTTTCAAGAGAGCATTCAAAATGTACAATGTTTTTGAACATTATCATTTCAAAATACTGTTTCTGTTCTGTCCTTTCAATTCCTATAATGAAATCTGCCACATATTTCAGCTGCAATTGCTTACAAGCAAATGAAATTTCTTTATGATTTATTTTGCAATTCTGTGACTTGTTTAGCTACCATCGTCTAATCTTTCAGATAAATGATGTAGGGTAGCGCCCCTGCGAGACACCAACAATGCGTCTTTACTCCACAAAATATTTTTGGTTTAATGGTTATACTTTTACTTCCAAAACCAGACTCCGAATATAATTTAAATTACATCTGAAATCTATTTCAGTGAGTGTCTAACAAGAAGAACTGGCTAACAGTTCACTTAGTGGCACCCATTAAAGAACTTGCCTGAATATGAAACTGATTTGTCTTAAAAATCAAAAATTCTTATATTAGCAAAGAAAAAAATACAACAGTTATATGCAAAGAGCGAGCACCTATGGAACGCCAGAAATAAATGATACCATTTATGATTTTGATCTCCAATTACATAACTGTAGCGTTTTATCTAACGACTTCCCTCTCTCCATGTGACTTGAATCTGCCCCGTTATTATGTACATCTGCTTTAAATTATTCTGGATACACTTGAGCTATATTTGGAAAACGCCCTTGACCATTTCTGCATATCCCCCTAATCTCAGAATTAATGGAAGGTTTTTTCATTAGTCCTGTTTACATCACGAAGAGATTTTTAAAAATTTACCCAATAAGGGACGAAGGCTACCCCATACACATTGCTTTAAATGTCTATTTTCGTACTGCTGCTCTTCAGATACTCAGTAGTTCTGTGAGAGCAATGGAAAACGGTCCCACCAACTTAAATCACACCACTGACAAGTGGCAAAGTAAATATATTCTCCTTGTATATTGATACCAAAGCCCGCTAGCTAGCCAAAAAACTAACACTGAACTATGAAGGTGTTCAAACGGCGGCTCCGACTCAGTCTGTGCCCTGTGGACTCCTGCAGCTCTGCTCTCTTTAGTGCTGCTGCTCTATCCAATAATTTCTGTAAGAAACTCCAAAAATTCCCATCATTAATTCCACGAAGTCCGTCTCTTGCATGAGTTCCACAGACATTTCCTCTAAGAAGAAATTCAAACAAAAGAAATTCTTCTCTGCACCACATATAAATATTGTTTCTTAACCAGTCCTTCCCACTGCCTTTGCTGATAATGTCCTTTAATATTCCTTCAAGTAGATTGCCAGAAAAAGTTATTTTTAATCAGAAACCATACTGAGCCAGAGATAGGCAGTAAATGTAATTTCAATGCTATCATAAAATCTAATTCAATGCATTTCATGTTCTAGATTTAAAAAAAAAAAAACCCTCTGCATGCACATTTGGGGATGGATTTTCCTGGATTTCAGCTCCCATTTAAGTACCAAAGAAAAGGGAATGGGGGAAATGAGAGGACATTCAGTGCACTGATCACTGAACATATATATAAAAATGAGAAAAAGGCCACAATTATCATAAATATGAGTCTGGGCATGCGGAACATTTCCTAAAAGCCGGATTACACTTAGATCTCTGAAAAGGTTCCTGAGCTCTTTAACATATCAAGGACAACATGACCGAGGCAGTAAGTCCCCCCACTGATGGAAAGCAGAGATGCAATTATTTCTTCCATTACAGGTTTGGCATTTTATCTCTATAACATCACCTGATCATAAACACGGCTCTGTTCTCCCGGCTCTAAACATACAACCTCTCATCAAACACTGACTGATCAAAGGGCTTGACTCTTAAATAAAGTTATTTGGCATTTATTTTTTAGCTCTTTGAACTGACCTTTTATTCCAGACAGGTTTGAGGATGGTATCTTACACTTTTATTCCTGCAGAGGGTTTTTTTTAATATGATTCACAACCAAAAAAGAACAAATACTCCCTTCAAATATTATTTGTTTGATAAAATCTGAGCAAAATACTTAAACAGTATTTTGCACATTTATTTTGCTGTATTAGGCATGACACATAGCATCCACCCAAACAATTTTTTTTAATTTCAGCAATTGTTTTTCAAAGTCTCTCACATTCCCTCCTCTTACCATTTTTCACATCATAAACTTGATACAAATCTCACAAATGCACATTACGCATCATGACTGTTAAGAACCAGGAAGAAAATGAAAAGCAGTCGCTGGCTTATCTCTGCTATCAGGCAACTTTAGTACCAAGTTTTACTTTTGCGATGGAGTACAAATAAGCTCATGGTGCAAACCCAGTCGACCGGATGGCGGCACGGCTTCGACAGAAGTTGGAAAAATTCTCTCCTCCTGAACTTTCTGGGATGACGCTAGCTGCAGTGGGAATTTTGCGAAGCGTGCCGCCCTCGCAGAGGGGGTGTCCAAGCCAGCCTCCCCGCGGGCAGCCTGCACCCCTGCTCACTCATGGCCGAGCCAACCCTGCTCAACTAACAGTGGCAAACAAAGTTGCAGGAAACGTTCAGAAATATATATATATATGTAGTATTTCCATCGTTGCATAAAATGGGAGGTTGTGGGTTTATAATGGAGTAAGAAGAGACAATGACAGTATAAAGGCTTGTTTTTACTATATCCGATATATTAGCACATTCCCAGAATAAGTTTTATTAAAAGCAAATCAGACTAAATTATGACCTTTGCATTTACAACACTGACAACAATCTCTAAAACCTAGTGCCATTATATATCTAAGTAAGATTTCAAAAGTACTGTTTGGATATAAACATTACTACATAGATGTAATAATCTGCTGTTACCACTTACTTAGAATATCAAGCATAAAAACATTATTGGATGATTCTTACTCTCTCTGTCATAGATTAGTTCACATATATAAAAAACCCCCACAAAGCTGAGACGTGATATGTTCACACCATCAGTAGTGGAAGGACTGGGCATGCTTTTAATGTGGTGCAACTGCAAACTGAAGCATTCTCGGGTAATCCAGTAGTGGGCTAAGATGCAATAACTCCATCACCTCCAGTACTCACACGGACTTTTGTAAAACTGTTATAGGCAATCCTAGTAGCAATCATAAATGTAACAGAATATTTTCCATGCTTTTCGGTACTATTTTCAAACAGAGCCAATGTCTAGGGCTGTTGCTAACTAGCATCCCTTCAATGACTAGTGGGGGAAAACCCCACCATCCATTTGGAGGAGATACATTTAAAACTTGTTGTTTCTCTGAAGCGTAAACCATAGTAATGAAAATCTTACACCACTCAAAAATAAAATCAACCACACTGTCCTCACAGCGCATTTAAGTTACACAGCGTATGATCTGCAATTTCACTCATATAACTTGGGTGGAAATACAACACTGAAGTTACCAAGCAGGGGAGGCACAGGCGACAGCCGTGCAGGTAACCGCACACATCATCACACCTCCTCTCGCCGGCCAAGCAAAACAGATGCCAAGAAGAGATGGGAATACAGCAGGGAGCCCGGGAATGCCGCGGTGCCTAACACCCGTCTGCAGGCAGGCTCTGCTGGCAGCCGGCAGCAAAGAGCAGCACGAGAGACTTGCTCCAGATGCCAACACGTGCGGTGGGACAACGCTTCCCCAGGGGTACGGGGACTCCCCATGGAGACATACAGAAGAGCCAGAGGAGACTCAACTCAGAGAAAACAGAAGACAGCAAGTAGAGGAGTCTGAGAGGAAGGCTGCTACAGCCTCAGACCAAATACAACAATTCTGGACCCTGCAGTAAGTTACAGACCACTGGATGAATCTGACGATACGGTGGTATAATCAATGCTTCCCAGCAAGGCTGTACTTTCAAACTGGCAGCTGACCAAAATTTTCATGTTTGGATTCAGAGCAATTATTTTTCAAGCAATTAGGAGTCAAATAATTAGTGACATAAAATGTCAAAAATTCTGCTTAATAAAGTAGACAATTACTGTGGCGCGGGAGGTTATGAGCAAATTGATCTCCTTTCTTCAGTGTACAAGTGCAGCTGTGCTGCCCAAGAGAAAGGAACAGACAGGATGGGGAGAATACCGATGATCAAAACAAATTACAGCAAGGGGAACAATATTCACGCTGGATAAGAATAAAGAAGTACTTGTTCTGCAGTCCTGAGGAGGGTTAGGAAGTCAAGGCAACTGGTAAGAGAGCAGAAGTAATGGTTTGGCTTTCAGAGCGCCACATATTTTCACTTATGAGAAGCTCTCCATAGCATCACTGAAGTTCAAGTACTTTTTGCACAGGACAAAAAAAAAAGCATCCATCGGCCTCACGTACACATTAAGACATGGGAACCAAGTTTATAAAGTAATTGGGCTGTTTTCTACAAACACAACGACCCCTCCTTCTATTGTTAGAGCTGGTAAAATGAACATTGAGGGGTCCATCTCCATAAAGAGTTGAAACAAAATAATAGTATCTCAAAACACTGTATGGGCGGGAAATAGAATTGTTAGAATAGGCTGTAAAGCATTTGGGAATAAATACCTGAGGCAGACGGAAAAAGGGAAGACTAATCAGCACAACCATGATGAAGAACCCCAGCGACCATTATTTCCTTCCTTTTTGCCTCACTTAGCATCGCAGCATTTCCACTTACGACAGGCATAAACGTAAGGCAAAGGCTAACTTCAAAGTAAACTCAGCCTAAAGAGCTCCTAAAGAAACCAGTAGCTCCAGGAGCTAAGACGGAAGATTAGGTTTGTGTAAAGACGTGAACAGCATTGCGAGCAGGAGCCCAACGACAACCAGGAGAGCCCTGTCACAGCCAGGTCAGGGCTGCCATCGCCCGGGGACCCTCGGACGCTGCCCTTGCAGCTAACACCCAACACGTTGCCGACGCACAGCTAATTCAGCCTGACAGATGCTGACTGGAAACAGAATTACCACAAGATGAACAAAAGCTGAAATGATTTCCCAAATCTAATTTGACAGGTAGTATCTTCCCCAAATTGGAAGTATTGAAGGGCCTTTTCTCCCGAAGAAAGGAAAATCTAGGGACAATGATTTAGTTTTGGCTAGAATTTATAATGATAAAATGCAAGTGCAGACCGGTGCTCCTGTGACACTTCATGAAGACATTGAGAAACACCAGAGTCTTTAGCAACATGTGAGCAGCACTGCAGGGAGTTCAAAAGGCACATTTTACCAATTCTGTCAGCAATAAATTGAGATCCTGAAGGTGGAGAAATGGCTGAAGATTTCAGTAGGAAGCAGATGCCTTTGATGACAAAGCATAATAAATAGTCCAAAAGAAATTAAGCAGAAGGCAAGCACGGAGACAGATTTGTTACCTGTTACCTACAGGGCAAAAAAAAAAAAAAAAAAAAAAAAAAAATTCCATTCCAACTTTTCAATATGAATGATTTCTTGGTCTGAGACAGGATATTTTGTACCTTTGTAAAATACATTAGGTTAGAGATAAATCAATGTCCTGTTATCTAAGCCAGAACTGAAGTTGCTTCAGAGTGAAATTCTAGGTAAGTTATCTGTCATTAGAAGGTCCAGTGACTGGTGAAAGGTACGGTGACTTATGTTTCGTTATTAGCCGTGTCTTTGTCCCATCCCTAGTTGATACTTTTGTTTTACAGACGGTTACGTTAGACCAACCGAGGAGTTGAAGATGGAGCCATTTGCAGACGAGGTGATAAGAAGGCATTTGAGCGTGCAAGGACTATCGGGACAGCGTTGAAGGTCTGGTTGGGCTGAGCGTCCAAGACCTGCAATCGTTCCACGCACCTCACCTATTAGAACAGTCCCTGAACTTACCTAATCCTCAATTTTGCTTGCAGCCAAAGCACAGTGTTCTACACCCAAAGACAGCTAAGCAGCATGGATGGTCATTACAATACCATCCTGGAGCAAAACAGTGACCCACGTCGGCACTGAAGACAAACCCTACACACCAGCTTCCCAACACAACTGATTCCTGACTAATCCGCATAACTCGCAGTACCTTGCTTCAAAGACCATCATGCTTTTGCAGCCATACTGCCCAAGCTGCAGTATTTGGGAGCATCAGTGGCAGGCTGCCCTTGTTTTAAAAATTATATACTAGAAGAGGAAACTCCTCTGCCAAGAGTCAAGGAGACGTCTGCTCTTGTCTGACATTGTCCATCAGCAATGAAAAGGGTAAGTACAGGGAAGGTCTCCGATGCTCCATCCGTACAGGGAAGTCTCGTATCAAGCACCTAGTCACATCTGCTCAGATGTGGAAGAAAAGGAGGCTTTACACCGTTCCTTGTAGGCCCATCACCAACAGTTTCAAAATCAACAGGGTTGGTTTGCTTGTGTACATATTTACTTACTGGCAAGACAGAAAGCTATAAATATTCAAGAAGCCAAAGTATTAGCACAAAAAAGTTACTGTTTCCCAACAGGCCAACTGAAAGCAAGCACTCCTGTTTGACGAGGCAAAACAACTTGTTAGACTCCCCGGGATCCATCCGGACAGGCAGCCAAAGGTGCTAAGCTGCAGGAAATTCTGCTGCTAAAGTATCTGATGTGAAACACACTCCAGGGGCCATCTAGGTTATGTGTTTTGGCAGTAGCCACAACACTTTAAAGTTAGACAATTCTTCACATAAACAGAATTTGGATCACTTAAAGCCTTTTTCCCCTCTTTTTCCCTTTTTATTTTTCCTCCAGATAGATGAAATCAAAACCTAGGTTTGTAAAGGGAAGCTGATTGTTAGTGGAGCACATCAGGAAGCTTCAAGAATACCACGTTATCTGAAATTGTTTAACAGTTAAAACATACGGCAATAGTATATGGAATTCATATTATTTTCAGTTCTTCTCAAGCATCTCCCCTTTGACAAGAACGTTCAATAAACCCTAAATTGTAAACCCAGCCACCATTCTTCAAGCTGCAGCTTTCAGTTTGCAGCAAACCCAACTATACCTAATGGCAAGTGGTCTACGGCTAATCCCAAACAGAGAGACACATCTGAAAGTCTAAAAACACCTTCATTATTCCTCTCTCGGAAGCAGAATTTCAGACCAGGGTGGGGGTTCTTTTGGTTTGTTTTATTTTGGAGGGTTAAGTTTTGGATGGTTAATCCAGGAATTTATTCTGAAGCTGTTTCCATCCCTCAATACGGCAGAAGGAACCAGCACTGACCTCCCAAGAGAAGGAGGAGAAAAGTCAATTGCTTCCATAGCAACCAACGTACCGAATTGCCACGAGTCTCTTCTGCAATTAGGGCTGATCACAATGATTTCCCATTCCCTTCAGGTCAGTGGGCTTGATAATGCTGGGACAACCACAGGATTCAAAGATCCATTTGTCAGGCCATGGATGGTTTGATTATTCCCTTGCCTTCCTCCCAATTCATCACTGTCCAATACGACAGAGGTTGGACAAGGATCCTGCTGGCTGATTTTGTTTGGGGTTTTGTGGGGTTTTTTTGGCTCATTGCCTATATTTTCACCATGAAAAATGAGTACAACGCTGTTTCATGCATTCCCTGTTAAAGGGCTTTTTCTAACACCTGAGAAATGTTTTGTTGTGTTTAAGAGTGTAGTTTGTGTAAAATGAAAAATACACATTTTACATGATGCAAAGAAAGATGCAGCAGCAGCAGCAAGCAGATGTCAACCTCAACGATTCTTTAACCAAAGAAAGGGAAAAAGGAGCGATGAGATGAACATAAACGACGCTGCGATGGTAAATCACCCTTCGCTGTTCGTGGCGGCGGCACCGCTGTGGTACCTAACTCAATTACGGATGGAAACAGATGCCTGCCAGCCTAACGTGGAACAAGCAAACATACCCTGACCAGACATTTAAGATTTGTGTCCCAGAATTTCTGAAGAAGAATTTAATCAAATTAAAAGATAATGTCATAACATCCCTAGCCTTTGAAACATAATGACAAGGTAATAAATCACACAAAATGCAACTGCAAACATTGATCTAGACAAAAGGCATTTACCTGAAAGCACCATCCATCTCAGACTGTTTCCAACAGGTTTCCTGAGCGCTTTTAAGTCAAAACATGTTTTAGCTACCATGCTGAAAACAAAAAGCAGTTCAAAGAAAGATGCCCTCGTGATACACAACTAAGCAGAACCAAGCAGCCAGGACACCATTCAGTACACAAGCAGTGTCACTAGGCAGGAGTGAGGTGTGATAAATTTGGGGAAAAAAATATGACACATTGAGAATCACCAGACCATTTCAGAAAAGGTTTAACAGTTGAACAACAGAGGTTTGAAGGTCAACTCCTGTTCTTCCGTGTTATCCCCTTAAAGGCTGTGCAGGTGTCACCCCCGAGCTGTCCCACAGCCTCAGGAAGTTTGACAAGAAGGAAAATGCAAACGTCTCTGCCAAACAGTGTCTGCAGGATCGGAGCAGAGACTGGGAGGGAGGATGGATCAAACTCCTTTCAGACCCTCCTTAGAAAGTCAAGAAACAAGGAACAACTCCTCCTCTGCCATGGACACTCCAAGTCAAAAAGGGCTCGATTGAACTCTAAATGACCACTGCAATCACAAAAACTTTTACAGAAATGTAATTCTGATAGAAATGGGTTTCTCAAAGCCACGAAACAGCTTTTTTGTTTTCATCTTAAATGCAACAACTATAAAACGTGGGCCAATTTCTGCTTTCACTTAAAGAGATTAAATTCATCTTGCGGAATTTAATGGTCGCCTTTGGCAAAACAAAGAATATAGTTCCAAAAAAAATTTTATATCAAGCTTCAAGCTTTACTATGCCCTTCCTGTTAGAACTTCCCTCAAAAGAGACTAGCCACCCGATTCTTCTTTTTCCTTCATCAAAGTTAAAATGTCTAGAGTGCATCACCTCGTACACTGATTCGCACCGCAAGACATCAAAAACAATAACTCCCTGCAGCAGCGCGAGAGGCCAAGCGGTGGCACGGTGGTTGCTCAGGAAACCACCTCCCTGGAATGTGCTGAAATTTGCCTGAAGCCTCAAAATAAACATTTTAGCATCGAGCAAAAATTCATCTCTAGGCATCTCAAATTGAAATAATCATTTCTATATGCAGAGTAGATAATGTTCTCTCCTCATTGCTATTTAGTGTTTTAAACTGCCTTTAAGTGTATAATTAATTACATTACTTGTCAGGGATCACCTTACAAACCACTCCACCTCCATTCAATTGCTAGGCTCTAGCATATCTTCAGCCTTATTTTTTTTCTTCTTTCAATTCCTATCATCATTTCTGGAGACACTTGGGATTTAACACTGTGTGCTAACACCCTTCACAGGATGCACATATTTTAGAAGAGGGTTAAAATAAGCCTAACACTGAAGAAAGGAGCTGTATTTCCTTGGAAAACTGATTACAGACAGTGCCTGCAGGC
Source organism: Calonectris borealis (assembly GCF_964195595.1). Taxonomy (NCBI): domain Eukaryota; kingdom Metazoa; phylum Chordata; class Aves; order Procellariiformes; family Procellariidae; genus Calonectris; species Calonectris borealis. The sequence continues at coordinate 6,922,461 of NC_134333.1, read as the reverse complement.
TTTGCCGCAGTCCAGAGTAGGACGCGGCCCCTCTTCCTCCACTTTCCCATCAGGAGCTGGACGCTACGCCCAGACTCAAAGTCCTTCGCTCCTTATGAGTTGTCCAGTTGTTCTTTCTTTTCTTCTTTACACAAAGATCCTTTCTCAGCTGCCTACTTCTTTCCAAGGTCTCATCTCCTGAGTTCCTTTAATCCAGCCTTCTAGCCCAGCAAAACCTTCAGCCCTCATGCTACCGCTATTTTCACAGCAGGAACCATAAATCCAGGCAGGTGAAACATAACCCATTTGTACCGCAGAAGATGAGCAAACATCCATGGGGTGACTGCTCACCCCTGCCTCGCTGCAGCTCTCAGCGGGGGGAAGAAGGGAGGAACTGCAGCGTTGCAAGAGGAAAACTGCAATCCTCCTCCTACAAACAGCTTCAGAAACCCTTCCCTGACGGATTCCTCTGTTCCATCTTCACCTGCCTCTCTTACACTGCTAACGTAAACCTGGCCGGGCCCTTCAGAAGCTGCAGTCCCTGGGCCTGGGCAAACGCAGGCCTCCCAGGGAGAGGAGGTCCTGGGCGCCAAGCGTGCACGGGCACCGCGGAGAGAGGGGCTCCCCAGCCGCCCCCTTGGCACAAACAGTTTAGCCATCTGAAGCAATCTGAAACCCTTAATCTGAAGTTCCTACCTTTACTCCAAGTTAGTGCTGTTCGCTAGCACGTACTGTGACAACTCTCTTCCTTGCTCTCACTTTTTCCCTTCCTTAATGATGCTTCATGTTTCTTTAATGATACTTCAAGGCAGTAGGAAACTCCACTTTTCCTTTCAGATCACTACACTATCAGCAAGAGAAGGAGATCAAAAGGCAAAAAAATAATCGCAGATCCCATTGTCAGAGCCCGCTCCTGGGCTTGGCAAGAGTCCTGCCCTTCAAAACACCCTGGCGAGAGGAGCCAGGGCAGGGGGGAGAGACACACGTGCAAGCACGCCTGCAAGACGGAATGCAAGACACGGGAATGTGGAATTTATGCTTTTTAAGCCAAATTTACAATTCAATTATAATTCTCTGTGGATGCAATCACAGTAAGTTTATAATTATTAACAATTATAAACATGACAGTAGAAGCTATTTAGTTAGAAGAAGAAAGGGCTGCAACAGCAAAATTTTAATTGTAATTCATGATGATTGAAAAAGAAGGAGCACTTTTCACAGCATCTATGGTCTCAAATGAGGCATTTCCAAGTACAGGGACTGTCTTTTTTTCCAAGACAACTCCTCTTTCAAACACAATACATTACAGAAAGCCCACATTCAAAATTCGGACAACATTCAATTAATTCCTCCAATTGTGAACACTCTACAAGCTCACCATCAACCGAAATAGATGATACCCTGATTTCAGAGAATCATTTATCACTATGACCTTTTCTATTGTAGCTGTAAAATTTAAGAGGAAGATGTCACATATTCACATGCCATTTCAAAATACTCGACATCCTTTTACCCCATCCAAGGCCTATGCTGAAGATGGGTCCCTTTGGTTCATAAACTAGGGAAAGCCAGGGGAGGAAACTGCAGAATTCAGCAAAAAATCCACTGAAACACTTGCTGCTGCTTTAAGACGGCGCCGGTCCCAGCCTCCTCCGAGGGCAGCACCTCCGCAGCCTCCAGCCCTCCCCAGGTTGCCACTTCCAAGTTAGGAAGAATCTGGGAAATGATACCGAGTTGGCGGCGAGAGGCAGCTATATAAAGATTTAACGGCACTCACACATCTGCATGAGGTCTGTCTGGGCTTGGAGGTATTTATGCGACTGCCTGCCCGAACCGTCAGACGCATACGGGGTTAAGCCAGGGAGGGACACGACCCACTTCTATTTATGTTTCAACCAGAGGCCTCTAGCAAGATGTATACTTTTAAGAGCAATTACTACAGGATACATAAATTAGAAGCTATTTCTTTAAAAAAAAAAAATCAAAAAAGCAATATTCTTGGATGCAGGTAAACAAGATCCTGTAATTTTGCATTAGTTGATTTAATTATATTTCTGAAATGCGGTTTTATTCCAGCCTCTCTGAAGACCAGCATTAAAAATTAAATTTAAAGTAGTATGTTTATTGGATCATTTTTATCTTCTCAAAAGCAACTCTCTAGATCTTCTACATTATTCTGAGGGGAAGGCGGCCACGAGGCCAGCCTGGAACGCACACAAAATTGCAAGAAACACACGTAAATGGGTATCAATTAGAAACTAATACTTATTCAAGTTTCCAAGTAAATAAAACTTGGCTGGGGAAGGTCCAATCAACCCTCTATAAAAAGGAGCCATACTACATCTAAAAATACTTCTGGGCTGGAATTGCTTGTTCTCCCTCTCTTAACGCAGAGCCTTTGCATGCAGCTTACCAGGGCAGTATGCATCAACGTCCAGTTTCTGTGCTGAAGAAAGTGTTGGTGAGCCAAGCTCAGACTCTGGGATTCGAGGGCTCTCAACAAACTTTGCCTTCCTCAAAGGGGCTAAGGAGAAGGAGGGGGAGAGAGAAAGAGAGGTCATGAGTAAGGGAAATAGCAAGCAACAGATGGAAGCACTTAACTAAACGACACTGTCAGACTCATATCAGGTTACCCCCCTTTTTTTTTTTTGCCAGAAAAAAAAATTATCTGCATTCTTTACAAAGGAGATGGCTCTTGTTAAAACTTTCAAACTGTACAGTCTTACTTTAAAGCGTGCAAGTACTGACGCACATTCTTGATACTCTTAAACACTTCACTTGCCTGGATTCAGCAATTGTAGAAAAGCTAAGATCATAGAGAGGTACACAGAGCCCATCAGGGTTTGAGATATTTAACTATAAATATCTAAAATGAATACACAAATTCTGTGTTCAGTAATTGTTTCCTTTGAACATAAAATTTCAATTTCAAAGCATTCTGAATGTCTGACCAAACAGATTTGGTGTTCAACACAAATGATCAGAGTAAAGCTAATGCTGTCCAAGACAAAAAACGAGCACTCCACTTTTATCCTTGCAAATCCAGAAAAGATTCAAGAGACTTAAAGAACAGGGAAAAGGTAAAACTGTCTGTAACAAAGCAGTATTGACCACTAGTGCTAGAGAAATGGGATTTTTCTGCATGTTTTAACAGTCTGAATTTTAAAAGACATGAAGTTCTGTGCAACATTTGTTTGTAATAAAATAATTACCAAAACACTTCTGTTAATAAGTTTTTAAACAGATATTCCTGCCAGACCAGAGAAATAGAACTAGCGAATAAGTTATACGCAGAGATTATTATATTACATTTCAAAGTTAAACTCACATGCCCATTAAAGTGAAAGGCTAATTTGAAAAGCCACTCTACAGACGGTATCATGGGTCAGCACGCTTCACGCCTCTCTGATTCTCAGCATAATAGCCTCGATTTACATAATTTATATTTATAGTTCTCTGTCCTGCAAATTAAATTTGGGATCTGAAACTAAAGATGGGGGGGACATTTGTTCTCATGCATCTCCTGTAATAAAAACTCAACAGGTCAAATGATGACCTCTGAGGCAGCAATAAATCTTGCTTTTAAGGAGCCTGCACGCAGCCAACATGGAAAAGGCTCGGTAACTCTCATGGTGAGGAACCAGAAGGACGACACACAACTAGCTGGCTCTCGCTAGCTGCTACATAAATGATGACCAGAATTTTTAAAAGGGGCGGTGGGGAAAAGAGAGATAAAGGTTAGGGTATGTTTTTTCAATAGAAAGTCCTTGTGAGGCTGAATATAGGCAAGGAATCAAACCCCCCTTCTTTGTACCAGAATAGGTGCTAAACACCCTCCTGACTTTCTTTCCCGTAATGATCCATCCCAGGAGACCTGATCTGATGAGGAAAAAAAAGGCACCACGCTACCATTTTGCACAAGAAAATCCTGGATGAATATTGGATATATTTACAGCACATCCCCTCCGGAGTCCATAAGGGCCGGTGTAACATGAGCCATGCCAGGCAAGAGGAATGCGAGAGACTGACGGGAGATAAGGGCAGCCTGAAGCCGCCTTCTCCCCCTGGACCTGCTGCCGTCCCACCGGCACATGAAGCTCCTGCATGTGCAGCCCAGCTCAGACACACAACCTGATGCTAAACGCCGCAAGTCAGTAGTCAGTTGCGTACAAAAACCAAAAAAACCCCGTACATGCACACACAAGCACCCTATCAGCTTGCAAATTGGCCACCACCAGTGAAAAAATTATTCACAGTAATGATCCTGTGCCAGATACTGATGTAATGAAAACACGTAAATATTGAGAAGATTATTACTATGGCATGAAAATTGTTTAGAATAATAATTCTGCACAGGTCAATCTACTAATATTTCATTTGTAATTGCAATTTTAACAAATATGTTTATTTCAAATGTTCTACCACGGCCCAGCAACAGTCATTTTTATAATATATATTAGAAACAGCTCATCTTTTTTTATCATTTTGGGCTAACACTAGAATCATAAATCAGCTGATGCGACACTTGGCCATGCTCATTTTGTTCTGAAATACAGAACCACCATGGTTTTCATAGTTCAGGAGATGTTAATGACTGCAATGGGATTGTCACCAGAAGATATTCACTAAAGATTATTTGAGCTACTAACCCAAAGAGGTAGAAGAAATTTAAAAAGCAAAGAGAGGGCTGATGGTACCGACTACGCCGCTCTCTGTGCGGACGCACAAGTCTGCAGCAGACGCAGAACCTGCACGTTTCGACAGATCGGCACCTAACAGGTCAGCTCCCATCTGTAAGGAATGAATACAGCAATCTCCCATTTCAGCGTGGGTTTTATTCCTGCATCTCTTCTGGATCTTCTTTACTCCTCACTGAGGAGCTGACCCCATCGCCCAATTAACTCCTGCCTTCTCCAAACAACCGACCTACGACAGCAGAAGTGATGAGCTCGTGGATTCAACAAGCTGATCCACCAGGCTTTCTTCGGAGGGCAACAAAGATCTTCACATTAACAACGTGGTGAATTCTCAATACTGCAAGTTTAGTCATATACGTCATTTTACAGTATTTATGTTTTTGTTCCCTAAAAAGCATGACTTACGTCTTAAAAACGCATGTTACCAGCAGACAAGATACGCTATGTCAACATGACTTAAAGACAACAGTTTGCTTTCAAAGGCTCAGGTCAATACAATCTTCTCCGTGTAACTGCAGATCGGGAAAAAGCCACAGAGCAATAGTTTCTTTTATTTCAGATATTCTGAACCTGAAAAAGACAAAAAGCCCTCCTAACTCCTATGTAACCCGATTACATGAAAGGAGGATTTTCATGTAAAAGAATTAAGCACTCCTGAGTCCTGTCCAAATGAAGATTATTCTGACAGATTCATATTTGGGCATTAATTTTCCACCGGAATAAACAACAAATGGAAATGCCACAAACTCAGAAATCTGTGTTGCCATTTTTTAGCCAAATGTTAAAGGATAAAATTGATCTTTTTATAAAAGTGACTTTCCATGCACAACAGCTTGCCTAGCTCCTGAGCATCCTCCCATTAGCACAGGCAAATCTTATGATCAAAGTCACGGGATGAGCATTTAGCACATACTATAAAAACTAACAAAAGCGTGAAAAAATTATTTCAAGTATGCTATACCTGCCTCGGTCCGTTAGGCCTCTTATTTCTGTAAGATTTTCTGTACAAAACAGACTGACTTTAGGCATTAAACAGCATCGAAACAGCCTTTCCTGTTACACAACTGCAAGTTTTTGAGCAGAGAAAAGGATATTTGCAATAACCAGTTATAAAACTATAATGAATTAAGTGAAGATGTCAGTAGTTAGTAACGCTGTCTTTCTAGAACTGCAAAACGCACGTTTAATTCAGAAGAACATACTGATTACAAGGAGCCTAAAGTCACAACCTCGTCTTTGGGTCCCACCGCCCGTTCGCTGGTGACGGCGCAGGAGCTGATGGCAGGAGCCCGTGCTGCACGTACGCTCAACGGGCCAGTCCTGCTCCCACGGGCTCGACGACAAACGCAACATTGGCATCATACAGGAACTGACTTGCTACTGCCAATGTAGACCTTAGATTTAAATAGCTAGAGAAGTTATTTAAAACCAATACTGCACATTTTTGGGGCTAGGTCCTGCAGTTCTTAGCGAGATTAATCCCCATCGGTATCCAAGCCAGCACAGCAAAACTGAAAATCCTTCCTTCAGCGCAAATGAAATTCTCATTCGACTTTGACAGCAACTTTTCCTGCGCAAGAAAAGCGATGCTAATTCTAGGGTAGGAATTAACCACGTAACGCAAAACAATTACCAGGGCAAGCATTCAGAAAGTTTAATTAGATTGCTCATTTATGACACTTTCTGCAGCAGGCGGTCTATCTTCCAGTGGGACAAAGTTGTAAATTATTTCTTCCTTGGTTTTCACGCTAATTCTTCTTAATATCCACATGGACACTGTAAGTACTATACTGTCACCAAAGACTGAAGTCTTCAAAACAGACAGGAATATAGAACAGTTTAAAAACTGTATATAATGTATTTTTTGGAAAAGTATTCATTCGAGGGAAACTGCCCTGCTAAAAAGGAAGAATTCTGTTATCCAGGTTTCAGGATTGCCTGTTGATTATTAATCCGTAGGCAGCTTCTTACACTAGAAGAGCCACACAACAGAAGATACAGTCCATAAAATCCAAAGACCTGCTGAGCCCCAACAACGCTGCTTCATCAGCGGAGGTGGGAGACGCTCCGTTTTCTTTCTCTGATGACAGAAGAGAAATAACCCTGTCACCTAGCACTACAGCTAGGTGTGAATTAAAAAGCATACATAAGCAAACACGTATTTTGAACAGATGCACCAGATTGCAATAAAGCCCTGTTAAACTAACACTAGGGAAAATATTTTATGAGAAGCTGCAATGTCAAGCAGTCTGCAGACTGGCTTTTTAAGAGTCTCCTTAAAAACAGAGATTCAGAGTATGCCCACCTGAGGAACAGAAACCGATAGCCCAGTTCATAATATTCCTCAAACTTGTATGCCCGTACTAGTTATTCCTGAAGCTCTCATTCCAGAGGCTGGAATGAGCAGTACGGGAGAGCTGCGTGGCTCCTCCGACACAGAAAACACTTGAAACGCCAGGAGCTGCCGATGGTTTACCCTTTTGTTCATCTGCAGGGAGCACTGGGATCAATTCTGGTGCTGTTTGTGATCAACGCCAAGCATCTAATCTACTACCAAATAAAAATAAACCAAAGAAAAACCAGGATGTGTTTATTCTTTCAGAGTAATTATTTTATCTCTATTAGCACTGTGTTCCAGTTCAGCCTATTGAGCTTCGTAATTTTATTGCATTTTCTATGTTACCATTTCATTGTCACATAATTTATAGATTAGTTAGTACTTTAATTAAAAAAAAAAGGTTTTCTTTAGATTAAAATGTATTGATAAAAGGAAAATTACCACGGATTAGCAAAAGGCTTCATCTACTAAATTCAGTTTCAGCTCTGAAAGGAACATTTCACTAAAAAAGAGTTATTAACGTCTAATGACCTGATTGAACAAAGCGTTTTTTCAGGCAGTTATTTCAGTAGATTTGAATTCATTCCACAGTTTGACTATAACATATATACCTATACCTTTCTGTGTGTGTATAGACCCATAAAGATACACAAATAAAGATACACAAGAAACCAATCTCTCTATGGAGGGAACAGCAACTCTCTTTCTGTAGCATGAACGGTGGGTTGGCCTCTCCCTGGATCGGCTCCTTACAAGCATTAGAGAAACGTACGTTACGGTGCCCTGAACTGCATTAACGCAAACCACTACAGCTTTTTATTACACAGACTCGCACGCTGCCTCATTATAAATACAAACACAGCGTGGCCACGCGCCTGAATTCTCCTGACTCGCTCCGACGGGGCAGGTCCTGAGCAGAGTCTGGCCAGGGAGCTCGGCTCAAAATCAGCTTTTCTCCCCAGTTTTGTCTTCTCCCTGCCTTACACACAGGTACAGCTGAATTTCAACTATGCTTTGAGCCCTCCTCTGCCAGAAGAGGATGAACTAGTGAAATTTGCTATCTTTGTGTAAAAATACTGGTTTTATCACAGGCTGAAAGAATGCCACGAATGATGGAAACGAGTGAACCGCTCTGCGTTTATTGCATGCTCATCTCTTGCAACTGGTTCAGCTGAAGAGCAGCTGAATTTTGCACTTAAAACATTCTATTTGTAAATATTGTAAGCACAATATTATAAAATAAATCCTGTACAGAGAGAACGCATCCCCAAAATGCACAAGCTTTTACAAAATCCTGCCCAAGTTGTGCTGTGATGGGAAGAGCCAGAGCACCGGTTCGAAGAGCAAACTTCGGAAACGCGTATTTAAAGAGAGTAAAAGTAGGCGCTTTGCGCATCATCCGTTCCCCATCTTTAGTTAATAACGACGGCTGCCGTGCCAAAGGCTGATTCACGTGCTGGAAGCTGCCCAATGGCTACGTAATGCTGCGGAGAGTAGACTTTATTGAAGTCTCCCTTGTACTAAAATGTTTTAAGTGCTGCAGTGCTATTGATCCACGGAGCTCCTGGAACAAATAACTGTCAGATTCAACACAGCTGGACTACACCCAAAACACAGAGATGTAGCTTTCAGTGCCGCCTCTGATCCAACATGACTCTTTATTTTGCTGAGGTAAGAGCCATAAAAAAGAGAAAATTACAGACCACATAATTATTTTTACTGTGGCACTAATATACCAGCTATGTGTAATTAGGGTTTTTAGGTATAAATCTAAAAAAAAAAAAAAATTAAAATTAAAATGGCAAAATTACAGGTTAACATCTTTCTTTAGATAATGCAGCATTATTTTACAGAAACCACTGTGTAACAGTAACGGTTTTTTCCCTCCTGTTATTTGAGAGTATAAAAGCTTTTTTAATTATGTTTTAAAGCCTCTCTCCTTTCATCACACGGTTATCGCAGCATCGTGGGTAGGGCAGAACATACAAGTAGTCAGAACAATGTATTGTGTGGAAACATCATACTTGTTCCAAAACTTTCAGAAAATATGTTTAGTTTAGGAGATAAGGTCCTGAAACAAGAAAATTGAAGGAAATTAAGGTGGAAAGAGGAACAGAGCAAAAAAAAGCAGGAAGAGAGTCCAGCAAGCTGGTAATGGAAGAACAGCAAGTGGAAAGGAGAGTTAAAATAAGCAACTACCAAAAACTGTCTTAATTTAAAAATTCTTCTTTAAACTGTAAGAAGTCTGTAACAAGAAGGTTCTGCCTACTGCTGCTTCTGAAAATGTTTTTTGTAAAAACGAGGAATAACCTTCTCTGGAGGAGCGGATTCTATGATCCTGTGGGACCACAGAGACCTACTGGAAAATTATTTTGCCCTCTCTGTCTCTCTCCAGATGAACAGTTCTGTACAAGGCACAGAAAATAATATCAAGCCATAGCAGTAACGTTACCAAAAGACGTTCACTGACATCAGAAAGGAGTCTTGTAGAAAAGTATTTTAATTAAATCAACTTATAACTCATCTTACTTAAATTATCACAACCTCTCTCAAATAAAAACAAATTGATCAAAACCAACTTCTGTATGAACAGGCACTCCTAATCCATTTTCAAGGGAGAAAATAACTTGTTTTTGAAAGGCTTACATGTATTTTCAATACACACAGAATAAAATAATACAGATTTCTGTGTGAAGTGTTTAATAATGGCTAGTTCAACAATGTTCGCAATAAATTTGTATTCAGAAAGAAAATAATTTCCCCTAAAATACTAACCTGTATGCAGTCTGCACTTCCAGAAAAAAAATTTAGCTCAATTTCCATTTTGCTTATTGCTATGCAACTATTTTCTGTTATTTAGAGCAAATGGAAAAGCAATTTGTTATCAAACTTATCACTGCTGGAGACAACAGACAGCAAAGCAGCCCTCTCCTGGGTCAGCCCAAATGTTTTAGTTTTAGGTTAGACCAGTCAGAGCATCCCAGCATGAATCTGTTGAGCAGCTGTTGCCTAGAATACTCTGGCAAGCCTTCAGGAAGAAAGTTGCTCCTATTAATGATCCCAGAAAGAAAAAAAACCCTCCCTCTTTCCCTGTAGATAAGTTTATTTCCAATGTGGGCTGCCAAAAAGTCTTTATCCCCGTAGGGGAGACAGCTTTGAGGAGAAGCAAGTTATTTAATTAACATATAGACATGGCAGGAGGAGGATATGGTACTTTCATCTTTCCATTCAAACTTGTCAAATTGGTTTTGACTCTTTGGAGCTGTGTCACGGTACTAGACTTCTCCACGTCATTTCCCATCTAAAATTCTTCTTTTCAGCATCTTCTGAAGTCTTTTAAAATTGCCTCTTCTAGTAGAAATTCCTCATGTGTGACTCAAGGTAGAAACTTGTGTATAAGAGGAGGAGGATGAAAGAAGAGAAAGGAAGTCAGCATCACTTGCTCCAGCCTTCCAAGTCATCTTGTTATAAAAACAAGCAATTCACCCACTGACATTTTTCATAAATTTCTGTTGCAGTCAGTTTTCCTTTTCAAGTTTCAGACTTTGGTTATACCAAAAAAAAAAATACAGTGAATGAAGACCTGGGAGTACAGGATGAAATCATGTCATCAAAATTTTAAGCTTACCTAAGATCTGCTCACATACCCAAAGAATCTTCCCAAATGGCAGAAACGGGATGGGGCAGAGCTGGAGGGGAAAGCGTTCCTCACCCCCCGCACATCCCTTTTCCCAACAGTTTTATTTCATTATATGTTAAATTTGAAACAGATGAGAGGAGAATGCAACAAAACATGAGTGCTGAATGGCGTTATTTCCATTCAATCTCTTACTATCCTGGAGTAGTTCTTTCAGCAATTCAGTGACTCAAATACTGCACTGGCACTAAAAATGAGAAAAACTGTCAAAAAAAGACCTGGATATACTGTAAAGGACATTTATGCTAAAGAAAGCAGCAAAGAGCTTGGTCACTTTAATCAAATTATAGGTAACCCTGTTAGTTTGCTCTTTAAGGGAAACCATTTCACCATTTTCTAAACATAAAGCCTGACTCATCAAAATACAATGCTCAAATTTCAAGATAAACTTTCATGAGAGAAATCAGAAACTAATTAAACTACTACATATTTTCCTCTCTTCTGTATGAAGCTGATTGTAAGACAGATCTTGAGGAAAAAAATGCCTGGTTGCTACAGTGTCCCCAACAAGGGGCTTTTGTTTTATGCGGCTTTTTAAAATTGTACATGTTGAACAAGTCAGGCTGTAGAAACCTGTCTGAACATTTAACATTGCTTAATTTATCTCAAGTTGCTAGAAAAAAAGAAAACATATTTAACTGAAGATTCTTCCCACAGAAGAAAAGAGCAAGTGTAATATAACCACTTCCAAAATAAGGCTGATCTTCCTGGTAGCGTATGTTTTCCTCCTTTGTACAGCTCTTCTCTTCATTTTTATTTACACTGAGACTTGACTACAGTAATACTTGAATCACAACGTGTAGCTGTGAAGCCGCATTAAACCACAAAGTGTTCAGAATTGCTGTTCTAGCCCCATTACACCAACATTTTTTCTAGTGCTTGCGATGCTACAGGAGAGCTGAGGAGATGGTATGCCTTTGTGAACTGCTGTCCTTCCCTGAGAATGGGAGTGTCAGCAACCCGCCTCTAGCAGTGAACACCAGACACCTAGGAAGGAGCACGGAAAAGGGGTGATGAGAGTCCTATACGGTCTCTCGCACGTTGCCACGCAGGGACTTTGAGTCAGAGGTGTTATCCCCCGAAGCCCGCAATAAATTCATCTTCCACTAATATAACCAGTCACTTTTTGAGACAGATTTTCAGCATTCACAACACCTCGCAGCACAGCTTCCTGCAACTTAACTACACAGTTTGAAAAGCCGCTTCCCGGTTTTGCACTGCTGACCTCATTTCTGAAAACGCAGGGAAACTATCAACTTGGATTCCCCTCCGCACGGGCGATGACTCTTCCAAAGACATCCCGACAGACTGGTGGAGCCTAATGCCGCTATGCAATACTCCCGTTAACTTTTCCCTAATATATTCTGTTTATCCAGGTGAGCATTAACTCTGCCCTTCAGACCACTTCCTATTAATTTGCTCCATACAGACATCAGGCCAACAGGTCTGTAGTTTCCCAGAGCTCCCTCGGAGCCCTTCTTAGTACTTGAAGCCGTAATAACCACCTTTCAGCCGCCTGGTGTTAAGGAAGTTATGAACGAGAGGTTACACAGCAAAGACAGTAATTCAGCATCCTTGAGCGCCTTCTGGTCCTCATGCTTTGTCACGGTTTGTTTTTACGCTCTACCGTTGCTGCCATCTGAGACGGACCCACCTCTCTGTCATTCTTTCTTTGCAGCGTCTGTACCTCCGAGGTCGGTACCTGCTGCCTCTGCTAAGGCTGTGTGAGAGGCTGGGCTGTTCTGTATTCTAGTGCTCCTCTGTTATTATAGCAGTAAAACATTAAAAACTGTACTAGGCTTGCAAGGGATCTGAAAAGGAACAACAAAAAGGAATTATTGACTCTAGACATTGCTGCAAGAAAGCTGTTGAAGTATTTCACAAGCAGCCAAGAATGATCAAAGGTAGGCATCAAATTATATAGCCAAATTAAAGCTGAAGAGAAGCGGCAGGGGCCAAGGCCAGGAGTAGGCCTAAGTTGCACATAAACAAAATCTAATTCATTCTCCCACCATATCCTTAACATCATACCAAGATATTGTAACCACTATAAGAGAGAAGGCTAAATTGTAAAATATCCTACCATTCAAAGCCCAAGTAATCCCATATTAAAGCACATATGAGACTAGATCCTGTTCACTATACAATACCACTGTTTATGACCAGGACTATATAGCATACAAGCTAATATAAATTCATTACTTGATAACAGCATTTAAAATGAAGGTGAAAGATGTGAACAGATAAGGTGATTTTATTTATGTCTCAGTCATTCAAATTTTGCTATGGTAAAACTAATTTAGTTAGTTTAGCTGATAAAGGCAGACCTATAATTACACTGACATGTAGGCATAATTGTGCAACTGATATGCAACTGTATTTAGGATCGATATTTCTTTGTTGGTAGGAGCATCAGAGAATATTATATCCTTAAAATGAAGCTGCTTATCTGGCAAGACACTAGCCTGAATTAGCTGAACTTGTTTGTTAACACTTGAAAAACTGTATTATGCTGTGTTTACAAGGTGTTTTTTTACCTAAGGAAATTGCTACCATTCAACCACCTTTAGTTTTCAGTAATTTATTCTTTGCCTTTAAAATTCTTTATTTACTTGTAGAAGTAAATGAGCTGCTAGAACTTTCTGTTCTGAGATGACTGCTCATCAGCCTTTCCTTCCACAGAGGAATAGGGACAAGGAAACATGGCATGCCTAAATGATTTAATTAAAATATCTAATGAGCATGTGATTATTTGTGCGAACAGACAGTTAAAGCAGACCGACTAGACCTGCCTCTGTCAGCAACGCAGGCAGACACAGGAGAGCAACGCTCCTCAGTGTTACGGGATTTAAGTCCCAACAATCTCTACGAGACTTTGGTGGCACATGGATGCTGTGACAGCAGCGAGATGTCCCACGAAGGACCAGGTCCTGTCTAGTCGTTTAAGCGAAAAGAATGTTAACTTTGCTGGGAAGGCAGTGCTCTCAGTGCCCATTTCCAAGCCGAAAAAGCAACAGTCACGGCACGCAACAAGGCCAGTGACCATTTATTGAAAGAAACGCACCGATCTGGTGACTTCCCTTCAAAAAACATTTTCTCACTTACACCTATTCACTTCCATGAATGAGAAGGTAAAAAGAAAAGTATAACAGGGGAAAAAACAACTGTATTCTCCTAAGCCTGGCTTCATCATTGCAGAGAAAAACCCTGTAGAAATTCCAAGGTTCAACTTTCCACAACCTGCAAACGGTACCAAATCAAGGAGCCGCACTCTTCATCGCAGACACGCAGGACCACAACTCCCTCCCATCCTTGGGACTAAACACGCGTGGTGGCTGGCTTTACAAAATACAGCCATAGGTGCCATTTGTGTGCCCGAAATAAGAATCAAGCTCCATTAGGGCCAGGTTTTTTAAAGCAGAAGAAAAAAAAAAAGAAAGTAAAAATCAGTCTGTAATGCAAGAGCGATGCTGGGTCCAGCTCTGACAGCTGAAGAACCGCTGGTGACACCGGGCACGGCTGCTGCTCCTCCTTCTTCTGCTGAGCAATCTTCCTATCCATCACAGAAATTTTAAAGTAGGACGTTACAATGAAAGGATCAAAGATAATCTTGCTCCTTTGTAAGCTTCTCAGCGTGCTATTTTCCACAAAGCCAACTCCCAGAACAAACACTTGTTTCGTAACCTGCCTCAAAAGTGCTGCCTTAGCCCAGCTCGCACCTGCCTCGGTCCTTCCCCGCATCTCCAGCGCCCTTATCTTCCCTTTCCGCTTTATCTTTATCCTTTGTCAAATTGAGTGTTCTTTCTCCCCCTCTGAATTGAAGCTTCATTTTTTCCATCTACGCTTTCTCCCTATCCAGCTTTCACAGTATCTGATAGCTGTCCCATCTCCTCGCCACGCTGATGCCTTCATCTCCCAACCGGCCCCTATCATACCATCTCTCCTCTTCTGCTCGCTCTCCTATTGCCCATTTTGAGGGCTCCAAAGCAGATCAGGAGAAGCAAGCCAGGCGAGCTGCCTTTACAGCCCTCTTTCAGACCCTCTAAAAAATTCGATACTTTGCAGAATCAGAAAAGAGAAAAAGAGATAAAAATTCAATACAAAAGCTCCAAAAAACGCTGCTGAGACAACAGGAAAAATCCCACTAAGTCCGACAGCTCACCACCTTGGCCCTTAGCCCCTGCAGTACCAACCTTCTCTACATCAATGTCAGTTGGTGCAATGTCCTGGTGCACATCTACAGCAATTCCCCAGGGCTTTTTGTATTCATTGCTGGAAAATCTTCAGGTTAGGTATGACAGTGTGGAAGCTTCCCCAGCTGTCAATTATTTCCATCAGCACTAACGGCATTGCCAGTAATAATAATTTAACAGTTAGAACATACAGAATTACAGTGCTCATCGTAATTTATTTAAAGCTAGGGTTGGGGATTTTTTGGAGGGGGACAGTTGATTGGTTTTGTTGAAGCTAATTTTGCTTTGCACTTAGTTCTTTTTAAAAAGTAACTGGTTTGTTCATAAATATGTGGTTATGGTAGAAGCTCAGCTTGGCAAGAGGTTGGATTTACTGTCTTTTTGGTACAGCTCCTTTAGATCTACATTGTTCGTAAGAGCAACAGTAAGATGAATTAAGTGCTGGACAAGCTTATTCACCTGTTCAAACTGTTTCTAGAAATTTCAAAGCATGCCCTAGGAAGAACTGCAGAAAGCAAAGTGCTTAGTCTTTTTTTTTTTTTTCATGAAATGAAATGAAGAAGCAAACCTTTGACAAAAGCTAAAGTTTAAGGGGCTGTTTAAATTCACTTAGAAATCATTCTCTGTAGTCATATACTCATTAAATAGAAAATTGGACATTCTAATAGGGAGAAAAGCCCACAAAGAAAGAACTTAAACCATCAACTTGTCTAAATAGATCCTGATCTGAAAGACTCTACCACTGAACAGTAAGAAAAGAGTAAGTCTTGCTTCCTAAAATAACAGGGGAGACAGGAATCCGTATACAAAAAAATTGTCTATGTTACATTTATGGAGAAAAACCACAGAAACACTGTAAAACAGGCAAAACCAGAAGAAGGTAGAAGAGCAAGCAACACTGCAGATCTTTCACCTCTGCATGAACTAACATGATACTCAAACATATCCTGCTGAAAACAAAGGTACATAAACAAGTCTTTGTTTTCTTAAGAGGTGAAATTTTAAACACTGGGAGAGAACAATGTTAAGTTTAAATTAGCATCTGCCAATCCAGATTTACAAAAGCTGACCACTACACATTTCCTCTGCTTAAATTTTATGGTACCTGACATCGTAAAACAAAGGGCACTACAGCTTTAGAACAAACTTGACGTGAAGCTAAGTTATAACTGCATGATTATCATGTAATGAAATATTTACAGTGCAAAACCTCTTATTTCTGAAATCAAACTATAACACAATGCTATATACTAAGTACTATTTTGATGCAAACATGGAAGCAGAAGTTTAATCCTGTGTGTATAAACAAATCAAGTGTGCAATGTTTAGATGGTTATTGCATAGCAGTGCTGGTTATTTGGCAATCAGAAAGAATGTTTCAGCACAATGTATTCATACATGCATAAATGCCTTCTGTCCAAATATAAACTTCTAACAAATATGGTATGAGAGAAAACTAAGCCCGTAAGTTCTGTAGCAATGATTCCTTTACTAGAAGACAATGTGGAGTTATTCATTCTCATCCCCTTATGCAACCTGTCCTCGGATTAAGTGGGCAGCAAGAATCTATTTTCCAGAGCAGTACCAGCAACAGGTACAGATCCACATACCTCATTTCTCTTGTGCAAAACAGAAAACTTTTCAGAAATGTTCTAATATTTCAGAAAATTTTCATTTCCCATTTCCATGCCTCTTGCCTATATAACCAGGCTGATTTGGGAACACGATTCCAAAAGAATTTTTCCTAGCTGGGGGTGTAGAGGAGGGAGAGGATAAAGAAATGACAATTGTGTGTTTAAAAAATGCTGAAGAACAATTGACTGTCAAGACCTAAAGTAGCACCTGGTGAGGCATCAGGCTCCATGCAGTCTGCCGTTGCTGTTAGACACAGAGCTCCTTCAAACAAGCCAACCGTAACTCTTTCAAAACCTCTTGGTGAAATCAGGCCTTTATTTTGCAGTCTTCCGCCAAGTTGGTACCCACCAACTCATCAGACGTCTCAGCATCTGCACGGGACAAAGTCCCGAGGGAAGAGGCTCTCGGGCAGCCATCACAAACCTGACCAAGTTCGGGCCGTGACAGACATGGACCAGACCGGTGGGTCCCACGAGACGTGATGAAGGAGCTCTCCAAGATTAATGTTACCAGTCTGTGTGCCTTCGGTTACAACATGGCACATGTCAGGACCCTAAATATCTGGTTTAATAAATACAAAGTTACTCAACCAAACAAACATTGGAAACGAAGATTTGTTTTTCTTTTTTTGTTCCCTTCGGTCAAAGTACCATTTAAAAACAGTTTGGGTTAATTTTTTTTTTCGTTTCATTTAGCTGTAGGGTGTTTCTTCTTTGTTGACAGAAAAAAATGCCCATCTCCACATGCAGTATAAAAATCTCAGGCCTATCAGCTGTAGCTGTACTTCAACAAACTGGGTACTTAGAGGGCTATTATTTAAACTGTTAAAAAAGCTGATGCTGGAATAAGAAAGCAGCTCACTTAGAAATGTATACACACATTATCTACTTGGAAAAAAAATCATCAAGAACCCTATCTTGGTAACAAACAATGTGTTATTTCTTAATGGAGTGCGCGGAAGAGGGATGGATTATACTACTGCGTATTTTGAGGTGCAAGAACTATTGGGAAAGGTCTCTCTCTACAGAAGGCATGCAGGTATATAGGAACACAGCTGGAATGTTGGGCCAAAGACATCTTTGATACAACTCCAGATCATATGCATGTGGTTAAATCAGCAATATATCCAGGAATGGAATTACACAGCGCCAACAGCTCCTCAAGGGAAGTCACCACAGAGCACGGAAAGAGATAGC
Organism: Calonectris borealis; assembly: GCF_964195595.1. NCBI lineage: Eukaryota > Metazoa > Chordata > Aves > Procellariiformes > Procellariidae > Calonectris > Calonectris borealis. The sequence continues at coordinate 6,904,726 of NC_134333.1, read as the reverse complement.
AAGCACCAAAGCAATGGTCCAGAGCCATGGATCAATCTCAATTCTCAACTTTCTGTCTGCTTTGGGCATTGGTCAGGCATCTGTGATGAAACCCCAGCATGCAGTTCTGCGATATGTGACTCCACCATAACGTCGTACACGCGCTGCGGGAACTTTTAATGCGTGGCATTGCTCCAAACTTAGCGATAATACTGTGAGTCTCGATGAGCCTGACCAAAGCTTCCTACGCAATTAGAGGCAACCAGATACAGATCGTATCAGAAATTAACTTTTGCAAAAGCAACGGTCAGTCTTCGAACAAGTAATCCAATCCAATAACCCAGCGTGATCATGCAGGACACAGGAAGGAGAGTTTCCAAAACAGGTTCTCTTGTTGTTATAGAAGTAGGAAAGGATTAGAAAACAAGCAGACCAGTTGAAGATCAGGGCTTATTCCAAAAGAGAGTGTCCTGTGAAGGCCCCTCTGCTCACAAGGAGTGGCACGATCAAGTGCAGAGAACATCTTTGAGGGCATGCTCTAAGAGCAGGAGGAGGAAGGATGTAGCAAAGGGAAGAGCGATGGCCTGATTTAACTCCACAGAAGGCTTCCTACACCACCTTCTCTTGCTACTGAAACCTCTTAGCTATGTCTAAAAATTAAAATTCTCACACACCAGAAGTGTAATCATGACAGATGCTCCATTTTGTGCAGCACCAGTGTGAAATAAGGACAGACTTCTAGCTCTGAGCTTCTGAAAAACCATGGAGGTTCAGGGCTATTTTGTTTGTCTTTTTAATGTTATCATCTGCACTAAACATAAACCTTTGGGGTTCTCCCTTTGTTTAAGCATTTACACAAATATCTGAAATGAAAAGCTATTATCACCTTTTCCCAGCTACGGTGCTGTGATGACATGTTTACCCCATCCTCGGCAAGTCTGAGCAGTTAAGTAGCCTCAATGCAATAAAAAAAAAAATCCTGGGGAAGAGGAAATTGTAAAGGTTCTGCAGGCCTGGCAGGCTGGCAGACAGGCAATCTCACACGGCAAACATCAAGGGAAAGCATGTGGGATTTTCTGCATATCTCTATTACGATTTCTATTCTGTCAATATGGAAGGCAGTTGTGTGTCAAAACACGACAGAAAAGGGTTCATCTTGTAAGCAGCATTTGGGAAAATCCAAGCTAAAACTGGCTAGCGACTTTCAAAAGCCAATAAATACGATATGCCAGTTTTTTCCTTCCCTCCATTTAAAAATAAAAGTTACATCCAAACTATCCTGAAATTAATGCAGAAATGTCACGAGTTTGACAGGTCTCCAACAAAAGCCCTCAACACAGGATTTGGCTTACTTCAAGAAGTTACAAATAGACATACTATTTATCTGTATCAACTTCAGGAACAGTTTTGGAGCCCACAAAAAATTAAATGGGAAATTTACCAATTTCATATAAAGAATTATGTTTGTTTAATAAAGATGAACGTACATATGTGGGTACGCACAGAGAAACATTCATCCACCTGTTTTATTTCTGCAAGCCCAGTTGGTTTCCATTTAAGTATCCGCCTGTCAAAACAAATCACAAGTCCAAAAATAATGGATGAAGCATCCCAAAAATGAATAGTAAGAACTGACACAACAGGAAAAAAATATTCAGCATACATCTTTGTAAATTAAAGAGGATCCTCCTTCTCCAGCAGGTTTCATTGCTGGAGACATTAGGGTTTGCCACACTACAGTACAAGCCAGGACTAAAACCACAAGTGAATCACAATGAAATGTTGCTTTTGTGTGTGTTTTACGTCATTTTTTAAAAAGGGACAATTCAATAATTCTGACAAAATACAAGTTTTCTGCTTGTTAAATCTCTGGATAGCCATGGATTGCAATGCATCAAGGAAAATTAAATGGAAAATGAATTATGCCCAGAAAAAATACATTACGCATCTTGAAAAACCCCCGAATCTAACAGCACTTTACAGAGAACTCAGTCCTTGTCATTGCTGTGCAGATCAGAAATGCAAGAGTGGATCTCCAATCCAACTTCCACTCCTACATGAAAAACATGAATTTCAGATCATGTCATGCTGACAGTATGACAGTTAAAGAAAGCAATAAAAAGAAATGTAGGCATACTGCAAACAGTATGATATAAAAATACCTAAAAAGGATGAAAGTCTGTCCTGACACCAACAATTTTAACCATACCACCACTCAAAAATTAAGTGCAACACGAGCACTGGGCACTTGAATAGCTTTTCCTCATATTATACCTTGAAAGTAGTTGGTTATATATTTGAATTTTTCCCAGTAGCATTGAACTAGAAATCTCACCCTTTCAGTGAGAAGCAAACATCTTTTCCCCAGCACAGAGATTTTATAATCCACTCAAATCTAATTTGTGGTCATTTTGCAATACAAAAGAAAAACTTTATCTCAATCTCATTGTTCTCAAATTTTAAAAACAAAACACTCTTGATATCTGTAGTATTTTTCCTAAGTAATTCTCTTCTATTTTAGCAATGGTGAAGACTGGCATTTTTGCATTGCTCATTCATTTTACATTTTGTATGTGAAATTGTGCACAACCTAGCAAGGAGGCGACAAACTCAGATTATGTAAAAGTATTGCAACAACTAAAAGAAAAATAACCCAAGCAGCATAACCCTTACCGACACTAAAAACCTAATAATGCCTTCCTTATAAACTAGGAGCATCAGAATCCCTTATTCTACATTGATTTTCTGCAGAGTTAAAGGAGGCTGAGAAACGCCTAACACAATTTAAATCAAAGTCCATGCACGACAAACTGTCCAAATACTCACAAGGCTTTGTTTTCTCTCCCCATCACCCGAGAGCGTGCAATCTTGCAGCAGGAAATCAGCAAGCCTGTTAATTCATGGGTACCGATGCCTTGAGAGCAGCACTCCAGTAAAGATCCTCCTCGGGTCCACACCTCTCCCTAGCGCTAGCTCCATATTGCTGCTCACAACGTCAGGATGATGTTACAGGTGACACCTCCCGCTGCTGATGTCAAGCTCGGTTCCCAAAAGCACAACCACCATCTCCCTGCGGTGCCTACTGCCCCTAACAAGCATCACTTCTGCATCTTCTCTGTCCCCAGGGAGCAGGCTCGAAGATGATTTCAGGAAAGCTTACAGACACAGAGCCTTCTCTCTTCGTTAAGTCTCTCGGCATTAAAGAGCCTTTCCTTCCAGAATGCTGCAGTAAATGTAGACTATACGCCTCCCTTGGGGGAAAAATGAAGTATTTTTACAGTTTCTTTCTATGGCGCAGTTTAATTTGCTCTTTTGTTAGAGCAAACTGCTGAAAGAATAGGTAAATAATGGCGCAGTATATCAGAGTGAATGATTCACTGATGCTCTCCTGAACATTTCGGAGTAAGCCGAAGGGCTAGCAATGCAGCCCAGGACCAGAGCTGATGAATGGTGCAGTGCTGCTGTTGTCATGGCAACTAAGGGGGGCGGGGGGGAAGCAGCCCCATATAAGGAGTTGTGACATGGATTCTGGGAACAATTTATACTAAAAGGCTGTAAGCCCTTGGATGCTTTAAAGCTGCAGCATCCCCTTCTCCTCAGCTGGATACAGGTTTCATTGTTCAGACTGAAGCAGTCGGCACAAATCATCACACGCACAATCGCATCAATCCAAGACACGTTTGCATTGGGAGCTTTACACCAAAACACAACGAAACAACGTGATTTTGCAGTGTTTTCAAATAATTGAAATTGAAATAATTGAAATTATTTAGTAAGGAAAATGGCAGGATGCTAACAATGACCCAAACTAACGTCTGTGAAAAACGAGGGTACCAACGAGACCCACAGACATCGCGCAGCCGCGTGCAGGTAAGCCCTGTCTTTGGGGGAGCAAGCCTGAGATGAACCAAACTGCAGCACCATCAGGTGGCTGACTGCCTGAGCGGCAGTGCCACCGACTAGAGACCAGCCACTCCTCCTGGAGACAGCAGAATATCCCCAAATTAACCTGTACGCCAGCCGCTGCTGTGCAACGAAGGCTGGCAGTGCCCCTAAAGCATCTCCAGATAAAGCAGTGCAGTGAAAGCCAACTCATACATACAGTTGCCATAGCAAGCTATAAACAAGACCAAGGTTTATATTCCATGCTAGCACAGAAGGGAGCAAAACACGTTATTTACACAATCATCATCAGATGCTTTTCACTTAATGCATGTGCTCAAATAGACAATACACCATGATCAGGAGAACTGCAACTATTTCACCAAAAGCTGACACAACACTGGAGTTCTGAAGTCTCTGCTCAGCAATCAAAATTTAAACTTTTAGAAAACCTTTTCATTTATTAACCTATTTTATCTGAACAAACGTGCACCAGCACGGACAGCTTCTCCCCAACACTCACACACCTAAAGCAGCTGCCTCATCACCTCTCGCGTTCACGCCCAGCTGAGTTAGTGCATTACTTTGGAGAGAATAAGTAGTCCCAGAGGGCTGCAATTATTAATCTGGGTTTGTCACCATTAAACAAGAAACAATTAGAGTTTTCAAGTAGAGAGATCTCGGCTTGTTTAGTCCCACAATTGCAATTAGCATCGAGAATATTTAACCATTTGCTAAGGATACAGAGAAGGAAGAAATAACAATCCTTATGGCTATTCCCGAGAGATACAAAGGAGGACGCAGAGGGACGGGGTGACGACAAGACCCCAGGATCTCCCATTTCCCAGCACTACAAATGACATGGGTGATGGTGCCACAGGGGACACTGCCCGTGGGTGTCCCCAGCCGGCAGGAGGGCGTTGAGAACCACGATGGTGGGTTCTCACTGGTGTCACAGGGCAGAGCGAGTCTCCATCCTGCTTAGCTCTGCTCTCGCCATCTTTGAAGGGTCTGGTGAGAGAGCACATGTTTTCTTTAGGGAAGAGGATGCTACTAATCACCTGAACACACCTAGGAACATTCCTACTCGTTTCTATGAAGTTTATTCTCAGGGAAAGTTCCACATTCCCAAAGCGCAAGGAGGAATGTTCTCAAAGCCGGGGATCTGCAATGAAACCAGTTCCTCAGGCCCATGTCTTCAAAGACACCGAAGCATCTAATTCACGCTGCATACAGGAGGAATGAGGCCTTTGAGAATCCGAACCTAAACATCTAGGCCACTTTTAGAAAAACATTATTTATTTCCTCGTTTTCTTGATAATATTCTCTCCTCCTCCCTCTGTGCATGGGCACTCATACCCACATGCTCTTTCTGAAAGAATCCTAGAGCTTGCAATCTGTCATTCAATAGAAAAAAATAGAAATAGCCAAGCACAGTGATGAATAAAATTATCCCTGTGTATATAAATTTACAGCATGTAAATTAAAAAGCTTTCCTGAAGAGGAGTTAGGTGCAGCACAGGGCTTTGTGCAAACCCTTTGCACGTGGTGGGTTCCGCGGTAATCAAATAAAGCATCGGTAGCTGAGATTTTCAGCCCAATATCTCATCTTTTAACCTAATACAACGCTGGGTACTATTTTTGGCATTGATTCAGGAAAGCACTTCGATACATTCATCTCTATAAGCACCCTTCTGAAAAGCAATGCTTTCCTGAATGAAGGTATACAATCCAATTGGATTATTTTCATTGCAGCCATGGCTTCGAGTCATCAATGAAATACTTTTGATGTATAGTAGAATATTTAACCTGATGGTTTTGAAAATGGTTGCTCTCTTTGTGCAGTAAGCATGGTGATTTTTAAGTGTTGATTTTATTCCAGACAAAAATCAAAATGGTGTCTTCTACATACTTATCCTGGGCTGATAGTTTTTTTTTTCTTTTTTTCTCTTTTTATTATGTATTTTTCACTTTACACTTGCTAATAAAGCCACTGTTGTTATAAAAAAAATTATTAAACAGCATAAACTGAGGTTGAACACGCTGATCTAAAATATGCTCTGAGCCGCTGCTAAACAATAGGTTATACAGGCAGGAGAGGGAGAGCTGATTACTTATGCTTACTATTACTTCACCCTCTAGAGCCACAATGACCTTAGTTTTTCTTAATCACCAGACTATTCAGCAGAGTGAAAATTGCAACCATGCTGAATATTTATCAACCTATGAATCCAGCCAAGTCTCCATCCACAGAAAACCCAGATATCAACGTGTTAGCAAGTGATCTCAGTTCCTCTGGAAAGAAACTTAACGCACCGCATAACATGTTCCTATGGCTTTTTACCAAAAGTGGACATTTTAACGGTTCCATGGATGAAAAGCTGACTTGTTTACGAATCAGCCAGGTTAAGAACTTTAAAAGATTATATTATAAATAGATGAATGAATAAATCGATAGATAGCATCGCAGTTTGTACTGGGCAAGTTTCTCTGCACGATATAGGTTTCTTTTCCTTTTTAAAGGGCTAAGTTAAACCCCAAATTAACGTGACACCCTCTGATGCCCATGAAAAGGGGCCATCTCAGTCGCTGCTTTCCCCTCCCTGTCGGAGCTGACAAACCTATTCTACTACACTGGAACAGATGCACGCATATCCAGAATGACCTGAGATACTTTAGCCCTCAAACGTGAGCAAATCATCTTGCCAAGAGCCTCAAAAGTCTTTTGTATTTAAATTTTCATCTCAGAAGAATTCCAGACAGCATAAATGCAGAAGTTGGTACAGTCATGTTTTGTTGCAAATGGTCTTAGGAATGAAATCTTCAGCAAAAAAAAAAAAAAAAAATATGAGACAACTAAGTTTTTTATGTGACAAATAGTACCATTCCGCTATCCAGCCACTCAGTAGATATGGAAATTATGACATGAATGGGTTAGTCACACACAAATGTATGTAAGAAGCAAACAGCATGAAAAAGCCCCTACAATTGGATAATTTCTCAACAATTTTCTATGCTCTGAAGGTCGCTTTGAAAAATCCATGTGGCAACTGTCAGACGGACAAAAGCCTCTCTTTGTAATACTTCAGTTTCCCAGAATCACCCTCATCCCTTTTCCAAAAGGAATCACTGCTGTTATTGTGTAGGATTAACAACTGGACAGCACAACGAGACAAAGCAGAAGAGGAAACCATCACAGCCAGGGAAACTTTGTGAAATGTCTCCATGCATTTACTGTCAAACTGCTGGCTGCTTATTTTTATCTGAAAGCTCCCACAGTCACATGGAGATTTTTTGAACCAAGTTGCTTATCGATTCTACCAGATTTTTGAGTATGCTATGACGGCACTTACAAGACTTCTGTAAAATCAGAGAGGGGTATTGGGCGAAACTGGGGAGAAACAGATAAAAAAATAGTGCAAAGCTGTGAATTTGTCTTCACAAATATAATATTAACTCCAAATTTTCTTTATTTTACAGATCATGCAGTTTTATAATGAATAAAAATGAGGAGGGTCTTTACAAACTGCCAGTTGATGTCCCCCAGAACAAAAAAAACCTTTTTATTTGCTGATATAGTAAATGGTCATTCAACAGCCATCTCTTTCTGCAGCTGAGGGATTTTTTAAATCTCTCAGATTAGTAGTTAATAAGAGAGACATGATAAGAAATCGTTGAAGAAACGTGGTAAATACTATGAATAACAAAGAGCGGAAAGCATTACTTTCCCAGTTCCCTTACATGTTACCTTAATGAAAGCAAACAAATTCCTATAATGACTGCATGAGGATGTAAAATAAACATCTTCCTTTTACAATGCCAACAGTAAATTAAACCAATAATTTTAAAAATCATGCTAATCCACCAACGCACTGAAACACACTTTGAATTCTAAGCATATCAGGAGCTCCACTGGAGTCATCAAGACATGTATGTGCAAAACATTAGCATGTGTTTTCATGCTATAGTGGATTGGGTCTAGCCGGAACAGGATATCTAAAACAGACGGAAAAGTATGCAAGTAGAAGATAGACGTAATCATCTTCCCAATCAACTTCCAATAGATTCTTGTGTGTGGCCCCAAAATGGACCTCCAAACAAAATCCGGAGCCTACACTTTTCTTCTCTTGCTTTTGTGTAGTAAAAATTATCAGCATTTTATTGACGTCACCGTGTTTTGTACACACCTTGCTCAAGTCTATATTTCATCGCATATAGTTTCCAAACCAACCCGACAGAGGAGTATGCATCCTCACCAGCTGAACGTCTACAGTGTGGCTCTACAAGACCACCTCACTGGTGTTTGAGCACGAGTTTCAGCGAGCTGCCCAAACCCCTGAAGTTTCTATGAATCACCATCGCTTTCTTTGAATTACTACCTGCAAAAGCCACTGCTGGAATTCCAGTACCTGGCCTTTTGAGGAACTAGTGGGACACTCCAAACAGCAGCCCTGCCAAATCCAACAAAGGCTTTCTGAGTTTGGAGCTAAATGGAGTCTGACCTGTTTCCACCCGGAAAAAGATAATTATGAATACATGGAGGCTGAATCGTTTTGATTTTGAGAAGCGGGAGGAGGTTAAAGTCTGTTGACAAGCCAGAGGTCCAGCAGATCTACACCAAGGCAGCTTGCTGAACAGGCTACAAGCTGTTAGAGAAATGGAGCTGCAGTAGTATAAGAAAAATTGCTCTTTCCACGGGGTACAGCTCAAACCCTCTGCAAATATTTCAGAGAAGAGTAATGAACTCTTCAAGTAGATATAAGAATACAATGTTAGAGCTACAACAGGAAAGCATATAAACACAAAGGATTATAGTCAAAAGAAGGGAACAGAAGGGTAATGAATGAGATAAAGATACTACAAAGGCCTAAACTATGTGTAAAATATAATGCTTTTCATCCTTTCCTAACTGAAAAAGAGGTCTATGGAACTGGCTAATATTACCTGCCTCTGCTAAGCCACACAAAACAAAGAAGAAAATCCCTGCAATTAACTAAAAAACTAAAAGGAAGAGGAGACTGGATGAATGTAAGGATCATGGGAGAAAACTCAGGAAAAGCAGGGACAAACTAGCTATACATTAAACAATAAATTAAACAAGTACAGACATGCTGTGAGAAGAAAAAAATAGCCTTGTTTTATTTTTGTCATTTTTCACAACCTATGCTTTTCGTGGCAGGAAGGCTGTGGGTTCCATACCTACCCATTACTATGTGGCATGACAAGAACAAACAAACAAACAAACAAACAAAAGAGTTCATCGCAAGCGCACACGGAATTCCCACCCTGCAAACTGCTGCAAGAGTGTATTCGTCCCAGACCAAAGTACTGATAACTAGAACAAAAATGAACAAGGTTTTAGAGGCACTAAGCTGAAACGGATTGCATTTTGAAACTCCTTTTGTAATCTGCTACTGAATTTTATGATTCTAAAAGTCAAAACCGAACTTTTAAAAGTCAAGCTTGTTTTAGCAGCTACTCTGGTAAAGTACAGTATGTCGTGTTCTTAGCTGTTCTGCAAAAGAGAAGGAAATGCCGACAGACAAACAGAAAGGAGGTCTGAACATCCAGCTGCACAGCCCTGACTCAGGACTGCAAACTGAAGGATACTCTGAAAAAGGAAGCATTTCAGAAAAACGCCAAATCCACAAAATCCCAGAAATCCCTCCAAGTGTCACATCATCAACCCTCCTGAAGAACCCACCTCTGAACTACACTGCTGTTCGCACTTCCACTAAAAAGTTGTTTTAGGCCTTCACATTTTAAGGCAGAACTTCAGCCACATTTTAGAAGTTCTTAGTGATGGGAAACTCATGCTGAAGACAGCCGAGTAAAGCACTGAAACTTCTTTTTTAAACTATTTTCATGTCCTTTTGTATCTCCTTCTGCCTGATTCTCTTGCACCTCTTGATGCTACCGAACGCGCTCAGACACCATGAGATCCTGCAAAGTGGCTCTGTCACGATTCAGGAATCTCTGCCTCCTGTCCTTTTCAATTTCTCCTTTCACAAGCGGGCAGGGAAAACAAAAGGTACAAAGTGTATCAGAGCTCCCTTTTGTAAGCATAGATCTGATTATATCGGGTAAAAATTCTTTTTGGAGGCTTCCCTCAGTACAAACGCAGTACACTGGCTGATCGTTTTTAAAGATGGGCACAGAGGGGTGTCAAATTTTAGGCAAGAAGCAAGTTTCTCAAAACTGCTTCCAGTAGAAATACGATGTCAGGCTTTTAAATGGCTGTTAGACTCCAAGTGCTTTTGAAAATCCAACTACTTTAAAATCTCTAGATGTTCAAACCACAATCCCAGCAGATTAGATAAACAGTTTAAAAATATGCATGAACTATGAAAAAAATCATGTTGCTGTGTAAGTTTATCATTTTTCTGATATATTCTCTCGGCATTGAAAAATTTTAGCATAAAGTTCTTTAAAATTACTGTAACACTTCCACTATGCATAAACTACAACACAAAGTGGAACTGAAACATGCTGTGCTAGAAATTTCTCGGAAAATTAAGAGAATATTTGTAAAACAGATCATTTTCAGAATAGAAAGATTTCTCTGTCAGTATGAAATCCAATCATTCCTGGGTTTGACTAAAGTAGCTGCTATAATAAACAAACGATGACTTGTGTACAGAAGCTCGTTCAAAGCGTTTTCTTACAGATTTTTGCACCAACTGACCTTAAAAGCCCCACTGAACTTTATTTAAAGTCCTTACCAGTTAACTTCTTCACAGGTTGGAGCCGAACACTGATAGACTGATGTGTGAGTAAGGGGGAGGATGGAAGGGAGCGGGACATGCCCTCCATAATCCGAATGTGCTGCATACCTTCGGTCACTGGGAGTGGCGGAATAGCGTAGTCTGGTTCAAAAGCACAGTCGTTCTCTGTGGAGGTGCCTGGTGGGAATACAGAAATAAAAAGGAACTGGTCAGAATACAAGAGAGTCTCCTGCTTTTATCGTTCCTAGACAGAGGAGTGCCTGGCTCGGGTGAGCCCAGGCGCAGAGCCATCTCGCTGCACCGCGCTCTCGGTCCTGCAGGGAGCAGGGACGGCTGCTTTCTCGTGTTCATCTTGCACGGTCTTGACGCTTTCCTTGAAGAAATTATATTTCTGGAACAGCACGTCAGCACACCTCTTTAGATTATGAACAGCATAACCACGAAGAATTTGTTTTGATTTTTTTAGTTTGTCTTTCAGAGTCCTAGAGTCACCAGCTTTAAATATAATTCAAAGCAATAATCCTTTTACTGATAAGTTTTTTGTGCATTTAGATTCTGTATTTCTAAAAACACTTCCAGCTGAATTAAATTTCAACATGAAGACCTTTAGCCTAAACTCCCCACCTCCCCACCAAAATAGAAGAACAAAAGCCTCCGAAAGCAGCCAACTCTCCCCTAACAAACGCACAGAAGCACCCAGCGCTGCACAAAGCCTGAATGGGGGTCGCATCACTACAGATCCACATGCAAGACACCAAATAACATGACAACAAGTGGAGATAGAACAATAAAGGCACATATTGCTAATTGTTGCAATAAATATTATTGACAAATGAAGGGCAGGTGCTCCAGATCAGCAAGAGTTGGGAGCCATAAGGTTCCTCCTGTTAGCTGCAGAATATGGAAAACTCTGGTCAAGAACACTTGGTTCCCCACCTCTAGTCAGTCAGATTAACAACCTAACACAGACAACTAATAATTCATTTCCAAAACCAACTTAAAACTGTTAACGTTAGTATTTCATTACAGATAATGCAAGAAGATTACACTCGTGCCACACCTTTAAGAGATGGATTTTAGCTTTTAGTGCCTACTAATGTTTTTCCTCCATAAAGACATTTGTTATTTGGTCTCCATTGAATAGTTGTGTGGTTCTCAATGGCTTGCGAGAATACGTTTAAAAGAGAAAATGTAATTCCTGGACAGAAGGGTAGACAGACAAAAGTGGGGAGAAAACAAAAGGGTAAATGCCTCAAATATGTGGTACTCCAGAGGAGATGGTGGACTAACTCTATTCCAGATAGCCAAAGGACAATGTGAACAACCCAACATATTATTTATGATTGGAGGAAAAACCTATATTGAAATAACTGACAAAAATCTTGGACAAGCTCCTGAAGTGTACTAAGAGGTAGTATCATTTCTGGCTAATATCCATCCATTACTGATGCCAACTTCCAGGAACATGTCTCAGCATTTTTGTATCATTCTCTACAAAAAACAAAACCACACACTTTATCCATACACTATTTTTGACAGTTTAAAATATGACTTTTACTCTCTTGCTTACTGAACGCTTGCCACATTCACAGTAGTTTACTGAATATATATTCAAAGTCTAATCCTTACAGAGGTGATTTTCTTTAACTTCCGTATGCTCTAGTAAGTATGCTGCAGTTCGATATGTTTTATTCATCAGAGACTGTCATTATTGCCACCAACTATGAGCCAGACACTGATGTTTTTCTATTCATTTCATGCTGCTTTAATTAAGTGTGCACACGAATGCTCTAACGGAGTACATCCCTTTAAGGGGGAACAGATCATCGTTCTTTTTTTTTATTAAAAGATGCCGTTGCTGACAGTATCATGCCTTTTACACATACAGCCTAATGTATATGTGTATACATATGTGTGTGTATATATAAAAAAAAATGTGGCTATAGTCAGAGAAAACTAGAATTACTGCCTTACCACCTTTCCCCTGCAGTTACTGCCATTTCTACGTGAGCAGCAGCTCAGCCTTGCTTCTCAACTTGAGACCGTCCAGGTGAGGCGGCCGTGTACCACTGTGACCCACCTACCCTCAGCACTGCTTCGTTACAGACCCTGAGTCTGTGCTTATGGCCATCCCCAAAGCATTTCATCAGCCCTCCTCAGTCCCACACACCGGCAGTACTTTGGCGTGCCAACACTGCATTCCCCTCACGTAATTTTGGTGTCCACCAAAGAGGTGTCTATGTCCAAGTAAGCTGTCTAGAAGCGCTTCTAGAAGGCAGGGAGTTTAGGACAAGACTCATCTAATGACACGTTTTAGGGTTCTGCTTCAGGAAGAGAAGAATCCCAGCCCGGACACTCCACTGACTCCATCCATCACCTCTCCATGGACTACAAAGGGAGTTGAGGGTGACAGGCAGCTCCGCTGCACCCACCCACGTTCAGCCAGCCGAGCACCACCCCGGGGTCTCCCATTTGACACACATCTGAGCTACACACAACGATCACAGCTTCAGAGGTAGGAACACTGCCATTTCTCAGATCTCTTTCCATCGATGTCACGCAGCGCATCAGGCAGACAGGACAAACGAGGTATGTTGGAGAGACGCACGCGCTCTTAAGAGCAAGCCCAAGTCTTGCACACACACGACACATGGGACAGTGCTACTGCTCAGCAGAGCTCGAAATCTCAAGTTTGATGATCTTGATTCTAAGTTTTACCTGCTAATCATCCAAAAGATGCAGCGGCTCTGTTAGTGCAGTTGGGCATAATTTTTCCAGGAGGGCATAATTTAATAGCATGCTGCTAATATAGCAAAAAAAATTGACTTCTTCCAGCTGTGTATTGCCAATTGTAATTACTGGCTCCATATATAGCTTACTTGACATAAGCTGATCAAGGACCTTGCTTTTTCCAGGGTTATTGCGAGCTGAACACCTCTGCTGACTCTGCAAGCCTATTCATAATCACCTGCGAGTGCCAGGAAAGGCAAACTGGCATCAGTGCCAAAATCGGCATTGGCATCGACAGAAACAAGCTACCATGTTTTTTCAAAATACATTTGGCGCCAGACACAAAAAAAAGATTTGCCATCATTGATTTTGATTCTTAAAAACAAAGTTCAAATTTCCTCAGGCTAGATTTTGGGGTTTGAGGGAACTATAGACACAAGGCATCTTCTGGGAAAGACCTAAAAGTCTGTGTGCATTTCACTGGTTATTATGGTGTAAGTTCGCAGTATCTTTATCAATCTTTATCTAAAACCAAGGGCAACTGGGGTCAGTAGCAGTATCCTATATAGAAATAAAAGTAATGATATCTTTGCAAAGTCTTCAGGACTTAAAATTCCTCTTAAAATTCAAATGCTTTACAACAAAACCAGTGAACTCACAAAATATCCACAACGTACTATTTTCATTCCACAGATGTCAAAATTTCTCTCTCATCCTTGTCCGAGTAAACAAACACACAAACAAGGTAATTGAAACAGTCTTAAATTTGTTTCAGTCAGAAAGAATATTGGGTTTATCAAACCCTCAAATTAGGGATCATTCATGGCTGAAATGGAATTTTGACAGTTGTCTATAAAATCTATTTAAATAAAATGTTAATGCAAAGTGAATATTTGAACTAATAAACTATTTCTTGAAGTTTTCCAAGATAAAAAAGCTTTACAGACAGCTGTAAGACTTGGGCATCACACACGGCAACATGAAAGTTTAAACACGAGTAAGATGACCGCCTCATTTCAGTTGGCTGGTTTATCTAAGCATAATAAAACCCCTTAACCCATCACTACAAAAAATACATGTTAACATGGACACCGAACAGGGCAAAGTTAAAGACAATGCTTCTATGGAGCAAACAGACTTCTCCTCCTTCCACACTGTAGAAAGCCTGCATCTACAGTCACATCCATTGATCCAAATGGAAATATTTAGTGCTGTTTCTCCAAGGAGTTGGAAGTATTTTTTTTACCTGTTTCCCCCTCTCATGCTGAAAATTCTTGCTACCTACTGCAATTCCGAGAGTCATACTTATTGAGGCAAACAGCTATAGGTTGGTCATTCTTTGGCAAGTAAGTATTTGCAAAAAAAGCCCCATGTCCTCTGCCCAAAACTGGTACTTTTCCACAGCAGCCGACATGCTGAATAAATAGGCTGAAACGTAACCTGAGAGAAGAGAGTGTCTGAAACAAGCGCACGGAAACCCAGCAGGCAGCTCCCATCAGCAGCTGCATCTGAGCTGCTGTATCTTGTAACAACAAACCAACGGACAAAACCCAGACAAATGAAAGGACATCACAGGGATTAACAGCAGAGAGAGCGGGCAAGGCTCAGCCTTCAGAAGTAACACAACAGCGACTTTATCTCAGCTAACTGTGTCTGGAAAAGAGCAACCATGCATTTTGTATTCTCGAAGCACAGAAATGCTACTTGTATGCAAGCTATCACGCGGTACGTGCAGTTATAAATTCCCTTGTTCCTTCCTAATTTTATTTTAAAATAAGAAAATTTAAAATAATACATTTTAAAATAGTAATAAAAGAATCCTATGTTAACAGAGCAGTTTCAGCTGTTGACATTTCACAGGGCTTCAGGGTTTTAACTCTAAATTCCAATCCCCCTAATTCTGATCGCAGGCTTCAATCACTTGCAATAATTTTGCCCAGGCTACACTGGAATACTGCCAAAAAAGAACAATGCTCTGGAGAAAATGTCTCCGTAAGAAGTCATTAGGACATGACAACAACAGACCTGAACCTAAATGAAAGGAAAATTATTGCTGCGATCCCAAGAGAAAAGAAGTCAATGGACATAGCACCTACTAGAGCCACGCGTCCAAAAAATGCTTCTTAGTCTCAAGAGCTGTGTGAAAATACCAGCATTTTCACAGTTCTCACAAATGAGCAAATGCTTAAAACTTTAAGTAAGCTACTTCAAAGGACACGTAAGCCAGCACAGATCCGAGAGCTGCTGCTGTCAGTGACAGAAATCCCCACTACACGGCTCTAGTGGTGGTTTTAACCACCAAGCTTATTGTGAATGATGGATACTGAACAGAAGAGTTTGTAGAATCACTATTTAAATAATATAAAAACTATTTTTACTACTCTCTTCCTAGGACCTTTTGCCTTGTTCCTGTAGGATGAAACAAAACAAAGCAAAAGACGTAGCAGGCAGCTGTTCAGCCCCCAGGCAGGAACGCAGAGGTCCCGTCTCCATCACATCACGGGGCTTGGGGGGAAGGATAACCTGGTTATTGAGAACCAGCCGGGTTCTCCCCTTTGCAATCAGGGAGGAAGGCAAGCGGTCACCATATGCGAATGGCCTGTTGATTTGCGCTGGTATGTGCTGAAGACTTCTTACACCACCAGCTCCAACAACCGCCCTTGCGTAAAGCTCCGTCCCTCCGTCTGCAAAATGGAGATGTTATAGACTCTGCAGGTACGCCTGTGCTGCGCCATGAATTAGTCTGAACTCCTTCAAACTATACGAAGATAGTCTGTTTTGTGAATATTAGTAAATTTGTAGCTATGTGGATAACAACGATGGTTACAAAACCCTGTAAGATTACATAGTCTTATGAAAAACACAAAACGTATATATAAAAGGTGAACAAATGAGAAACGAGTCACTGAGGCAGAACAACACTAAGGTTTACCTTGCCCAGATCGGCTCTGACGGGAGTCTACACTTGCCTGTCTTCGGTCTGGTGGCTCCTCGTTCCCTCCATCTGCATGAGAACCAAAACAGCAGAAGTAGAACATCATACTGGACAGGTCAGGCAGATGCAACTTTTCCTTGAGTACCATCACCTATCTTGTAGGAACAGTGGAACAAAAGGTCCCTCTTGCAGACTGAAACTGGGGCAAACTGCTGACTCCTTTGCTGTTCCTTCCTGTTTCTCCCCAGCTCACTGCAAATGAAATTGTGAGGTCCTCAGGATATAAGTAGGCTTTTAATTTCTCTTACTGACCCCACAGACATTTGAATGAAATAGTAACCAAAGCGCGTATCTTCAATTAGTTCCTTCACTTTGGACTGTTACATCAAAATATAAAAAATATTAAGCATTTGAAGAATATTCTTTGAAATTGTTTCCCTTTAAAATTATTTGTCAGCTTAAAAACGGGAAGGCTGGGAAGAAAAAACGACTCTCATTATATCCTCTTGAAATTGTTTAGGAAAGCAGCTACAGTCAACAAATAACAAATCCATCCAGATAAATGTAGAGTGGGACATTGTGTACAATATTATACAATTAATTACATGCTGGTCTTCATTGATCAACTGACCAGATTAGAAACAACAGATATGCACGTCAATATAGATGCTTCAGTACACAGGGTTTATGCCAGCTGAAAACAAAAAGAAGCCTAGCTATGCAGACTGTAAAAAAGCAAAACCAGGCATTTAAAATGCAGGACGTATTTCAGAGGTTATTACACCTTATGGCAGGGGAAGGGGAAGCTTTTAGAATCTTTAAAAATAATTTTGAAATAACTGAATTCTTAAATAGCTGTTTAAAAATTCAATAGTTCATTTTAGCATTTATACTTTTTGATTATACTAAAAGCAGCTGCACTCTGATACGTTTATGTCTATATGTATCTATATATCCCCAAAGTTATTGGACAGGCCTGTTATGCCATCACGTAATCCAACTTTATCAACTCATATTACGTGTGAGTTGCATCTGTTACTCTGGCTTGAAAGGCAAGTTGTGTATTGGAGCACCACAGCAGAACTGATAAGGTGACCAACGATTTTGGTCTACTGCCATGCCCCCAAAAAAGCAGGACCACAGCCCGGGCTGCGGAGAGGTTTTTTGTTTCCTCTTCCCTTGGCAAAACGCTTTCAGCCCTCAGTTTCCCCAAAGCAATGTTCAGGCACCTTGAATGGGTGCCAGCAATGCAATTTTCTGTCACCTTTGCATTTTGCCCTGGTCATACAACAGCTGCACATAAAGGTCAGCACCCCAAAGCCAGCTAAAGCAACCTAGAAGTCCCATATTTTATATCAGCTGCTCACGCCCCTATAAGCCATCACAGCTGCCAGGTGTCACAGAGGAGGCCACAGACGACGACATTTTCCTTGCTCATTTTTCTATTCTGGTTGCAAGAAGGATGTGACATTGCAAATATGACTGCAATTTTGACGTATTCAAGGAGCCTTATTAGCCTGGAGATACCCCCTCGGGGTTAGTTACACTAAGTCTTCCTACAGTCCGGCTGGCATAGAGGAGCATTAATAGATCACTGTCTCTGTATTTTTGCTTGCAATACACACTGTTGGTTTTGAACACTGCTTCGCATACAGATATAATCCTTATCGCTAAAGGGCCCCCAGCTACGAGCCCACATGGACAACTTCTAAGTTATGAAGAAAACAAAAAACCCTTGAGTTCCAAACATAAATACACAAATGGTAGATAATTATAAGGATTGAAAGTTTCAAAACACAAGGGTTACAAACAGAAAGTCGCAGCATTAAAATCAGGAGTAAAACCCTGTATTTATCAAAAGCCACATGATCATCATCAAAAGACAAACTCAACTGGTTTTTTTGCATAGTTATTGTGAGTGACGCTAAACGAACACCTTGCCAGGACAGTCCAGCTCATCCACAGGCAGGTCCTGGCAAACCTTTCCCCCCCGGTACGGAGCGGACAAGAGGCTGGATTCGTTCTGATGGAGGCGGACTCCTCATGGAGGAGATGCTGCAGGATACCACCTCGCAGGAGATCATGCATGCAAAGGTCCGGTGACATGGCAGAGATGGACACACGGCCCCATCCTGCCATGAGAATAACCCAGGAGGTCCCCATGGACAGGAAGATGCAACATAGTTGGGTTAAATTACATTTAAAAAAACCATCTGAAATAAGACTTCAAAATCTAATGCAAATTTTGTTTTTAAAACTACAGTAAAATGAAGGAATGTTTGGTGACATGAAACTGGTTTGTAAGTTTTTCTTGAATTTATAGAGTAACTTTTTCCATAGTGCTTTGCAATAAGATTTAGACAACAGCTTAACTCTCATTTCAGTTAAATACTTTTGAACACCAAAGGCAGCTAATATTTCATTATGTTAATAATAGTTTCATGATCATAAACAGATGTTCCAAATTAACTTTAAGATGCCCTTATTCTAATTCATCTCAAAGAGCTATGTAATACCCAAAAACTCTATTATATGTCTGAAAGAGATGGAAGAGTTTTGAAAGTTAGGAAAAAAAATAAATAAAGGACTTTAAGGACTAAATTTGGCTTAGTAAGGGATGCCTGACCTCTCCAGTCGATGTTGCTGGGTGGGATGAATTCTGGAGATGAAGGAACAGACCAAATATGCGCCCATGCTCACTCCAATTATTTTTTTTCCCATATAACTGGGCTCTTTTAAAAACACACGTTGCCCTCATATCCTCAGCATGGTTTTGCTTTAGTTCAGCCCCATTCCCATTCCTGCAGATCTCCTCAGGTCCTTCCTCCTCACTCAGCCGGGTTAAATTCCCACCTGCTTCAAACCTGCTTGTTTCAGACAAACTTGACCCGGCACCATTCCCCTACCCCCCGCATTCAGAAGATTAGTGAAAAGTAAAACATCATTCACTGGGGACCTGGAAGTACTCTCAGCAAGAAGAGCCACCATCCCCCAGTGGGGCACTGGAGACTGGGAGAATGGGAATGCGTCTCCTGCTTTTATGACATGAGGTGCAACAGGGAAACCAGAGTGCCAAAGCATTAACCTGCATTTTATCACAGCTGGTTTGCAGCTCTTCCAAAATTTGGTTCCCCCCTTAACAGGAGCAACAAGGTTCTTCCTTGACACCATTTTTGGTAGGGAGGAAACGCAAGCTGCTGTTTGGAAGACAGAAGGCTTTCACCCAACACCTTTAGCGGGAATCTAAATTCTACCTGGATTTTTACAATGGAATAAATCTAAGAGGCAAGCATATTCTTTATTTTAAAAGAAAAAACTGTTAGCTTTTAGCCCCAAATGAGGAGGTTTGGGTCTCTCGGAAGTCAGCTTCCCTACTGAAGCGAAGTAGATATTTTCCAAGTGCAGTAAATTTACAAAATACATGATGGGAGCTTAAGCAGATACAATACCAACCCACCAGCGACAGTACTGCTGGAATACTTCATGCCTAAGCAGGAATTAATCTATTTAAGAGGACTTGGAAGGACAGGATCTCTCCTGTACAGTCACTTGACACAACAAAAACAGTACTCGTGCCTTGAGAACAAGCATTAGCCAAGGTAGCAGAGCTGATGGCCTGCAGAGCCAGTGGTCCTGCTCTCTAACGCTCTTCAACACTGAACAGTGGGATGCAAAATGGTGACAACTCGTTGCCAAAGCCATTAGGTTTGAGAACGGGAACTGCTGCACAGGATTTGGAGTCTGGTATAGATTTCTCAGGTAATTTGCAAGTTACACAATATATTACGGGGGAGAGCAAGATTACATCAGTTAACTTCCTGAATCAATTTAGGAGGGTGGGAAAGGAAAAAAGAAATCTGATGACTCAGCATATATTGTCTTTAGTCGGCATGCTACTGCGCTCACCCATTGCTGCTGCATTTGATGCAGTTGCAGCAAAGGCCGAAGCTTGGGTGAAACGCAGCATAATCCAATGGGCATTCTCAAAACCATTCAGTGGCTTTTCATGAGGAATATTTTCAGAACAAGCATAGCTGGTGTAAAGCTGTCCCTCTCACAAACGTACGGAAATGCATGTCTGTGCACACTTAATGTGCATAAATAAAACCACAGGTTCACTGTATTAACATAAGGCAGCCTGACAGGGCTGTTTCGGGAAGCCCTGTACCCTCTACCCTGCGGACCACCGGCCCTTCCCATCTGCCGTGCCCTGTATATTCAAGTAAAAGCAGCAGAAAACACGGAGCCTCCTGCAGGCAGATCCAGGCAGTACGGATCCTCCAGGGCAAGAGCGGCCACCTTCTCCCTGGCAGGCAGGAACTGTGAAGTGATGAATACTTGCAATAAAATATAAAAAAAAATACAAACAAATCAACGCCAGGTAGTGGAGAAGGCTGGTACCTGTAGAATTTAAAATGTATGGTGAAAAGGCAGAGGACTGCAGGAAGATAAGGAACAGCCTGCAGTTAAGAGTTGAACGATTGAACTATTTTAATTTTTTCCTCTCTTTGCTACAAATCAAAATTTTGAGCACACTCCATTCCCTGCAGTGGAGGAGCAAGGTTACTAGGGAACAATACCATACATAATTAAAGAGTTATCTTAATATACATGCAAAAAAAGGGGCAAATTACTGTTGCTAAGGGAACAATAATTCTCATATTTTTGAACTTCCAAGTGCTCGAGTTTACGGTCTTGGTAGTGTTCACCCCTGTGTACGTATCAGGACTCTGTTGTTCCAACAATACTGTTAGTTATTTCATTTATGCATGATTTTAGGTAGGTTTCAGTATTTGCTTTAGCAATACCTGTTCTTCATAGGCATGACCTAGTATTTGGACAATGGTTTGCAGACAGATTGTACTCATGGAAGTACAATCAACTCAGTTGCTATAACGATTGTCAAGATGGTGAAACACCATAGTTATTGACAAAGCCTCAGATGCAACATCTAAAAAAGGTCACCAAAAGTAAATTGGTTGTGAAATCATCGCTAGAAAACACAGATATCTGTGTTAATTTAAAATAAAAATCGGGGCAGACCAAGGTAAACCTGGTTAAGGAGCTTCTACAAAAGGTGCCACGAGAAGCAGAAAATAGTTATTTTTTGCAAATGTCCCAAGGGAAATGAATGACATAGTAAAATATTGACTCAGTAATCCATATTCTCTTGCATCTAGCAATGACAGAAAGGAAAACTTTGGGGTTTTTATATTTTTAAATATATCAGTGTTAAGAAAGTCCACTAAGATTTACACCTTACTTTAATTTCCTACAGATGCTGTCTCATCAGCATCCAACACCCCTCCAGCTGCACTGGACAGGAACTGGGGTCAGAAATCCAAAGAGGGCCGTCCGAGTGGCTGATGATGTGGCAAGCATACAGCAAACAAGTAATAGCTATTAATTCTCTCTCTCGATTACACAGGGATTAAGTAACCTCAACAAAATCATGTTTAGTAGCAGCTTCAGAAAAGCAGTCTCTCCTACTATAAATGGGTCTGAGAAACGCCTGCTTCCCGTTCTTCCTCGCCTGCTTGTCTCCCCCCATCTATTCTACCAGTTCTCCATTTAAAACCAATGACACAACAAATCCTCTCCAATGCACAGAACAACTGTATTCTTTGAACGGACCGCTCCCGAAGGGAAAAGAAAATCCCAAGGGCTTCACCAATCCTACCAAATAAATCCACTGCACAAAGCACTGCATCGCAATTAGTAAGACCGGTCTGCAAATACGAGCAAGATGCATCTGCAACAGTATGATCTGATGTCAGCAAATAACGCAGCACCTTCAGCGTCACCTCGCTGCCAGGTGTTCACATTAAAGGTAAAGACAACAAGTTTTACATAAAATAAAGTGCCAGCAGCCAGATATTCCTGTTCCCCTATTTAATTAAAACAGTGTCAAAACACACAACGTAACTAAATGTCTTCCCAGTTCTTTTATCTGACAAAGCAATTTTTAACGCAGAAAAATAAAAGGGTGGGTCAGCCTGCTTTACGCATGCTGGGAAATCTGCTGCAAGAACGGACTGCATTAGATCTGCCGTTGCTCTAACAGCAACTGACAGAGCGCACTCCGCTATAATAGCTTATAAATCAATACTTTAAATCTGCATCGTATCAAAATTGTATTTGGAAAACACAGAAGACTCACACAAAGCCAGTCCAGCAGTTAGAAACTGATTTGATTCCAGCCCAGCCTGGCATCCCTGCGGAAGGAAAGGTCTGCCTTGTGCACGGCGTAACGCAAGGCGATGTGGCTCCCAACTGCCATCGTGCTCCCAAAACACAGATGCATGGAAAAAAGAAAAAAAAAAAAAAAAAAAAAAATCGAACTGCCACAGGGGATGAAAGCACGCCGGATCAAAGTGTGCGGTGACGGCAGCCGGACCGGTCCCAGGACCTCAGGGCATCGCTGCTGCAGGAGGGAGCGCTGGGTCCCGTCCCCGGAGCCCGCAGCGGCTCAGCCCAGCGTAGGAGAGGTAGTTGCAAATCTTCCTCTCAGCAATCCCGATGGATTCCAGCCAGGCTAAGGAATGACATGTGCCAAACGCAACCGCCTGCTGTCCTCCCAGGCGTGATCTGTGCCTGGAAAGAGGCAAAACGTCCCCAAACGGAGCAAGAGGGGAGAGCGGACTGAGTCTGGTACCTAAAAGAGTCATTTTAATCAAAAATTCTTCCTGATTATTTAGTTTGTGAGAGTGCCTGCTACTTCAGAAAACAAATATAAATATTATAATTGTGCTAAAATTAGTATTATTATAAATATTATTATTGTGATAAAAATTACTAAGACCTGCATTAATTTACTAACAAAATAAAGCATCTACCCCCACCAAAACAACTCCCCAGTGGGAGTGCTGGGGTGTGGAGCTGTGGGTGTTGAGGGTGGAAGATTTTTACTGATGGCACTATAGGACAGACCTGGGTCATTAATCGCCATATCATCAAAAAAAGAGCTCCCCAACCACTTTGCAACATGTTGAATCCCCGTATGGACAGCTCTGATAATTCACACAAGTCATAAAAGACATACAAGGCATACCACTTTTGTGCAGAATTATTTTTCTGCAATTAATGTTAATGTTAAACTAATTCTAATTCCTAGACTTTTACACACACCAGATGAACAGACCTTCATTCAGCGGCCAAGAGCACACGCCAAAAGCAGGTATTTTTCAGAGGTAAGCTGAGCAGTGCAATTTCAGAATGTCAAAAAGGAAAAAGCGCACCTCATTACATCCCTGCCCCGATACAAAAAACCCACTCCAAAACAGTAAAAGCTTTTCAGCTGTTTATAACAGTTTATAATGCAAAGCAATGGGAGACAGAAGTTGCAGAAATGTTTTCATAAATATAGTATTACATTTGGTAATTGTTAATCCATGGGTCATCAAAAGATTTTCTTCCTTCTTTGCAAACAAAATGCTAGCATTTAAGAAAATGGAAATGCCAGGCTGTGTTTTGTAGTACATTAGCTGAAGTGGAAAATTAATATATATTTAATACAGATAAGGGGGTTTACCTCATTATATGTTAAATATAGTCCCACTGGACTATAAGCAGTAAGCAAATGAGGAGTCAGTACTGACATAAGGTATGCACTGACTCCAATTGAGTCTGTGGTTTGAAAATAACCTTGAATATTATAAAATGTTCAACATTATGAACACATCATTTTTGCAGTCATGGCTATAACACGGCATGATGGAGTTCAGAAACCCAGTATTATTGCCAGTTAGTTAATACACCTAAAGACTCGAATATGAGTACACATGCTGGCTTGGTTACTCCATTAAAGCTTATGAAATTACATTACAGATTTTATCCATAACTATGAAAAGATGTGCCCACTTTATACTTCGTGCACTTTAAAATGGCATTAATAAGTACATTATCTAAATTTATAAACAAAGGCCAGCTACCCTCAGTACCTGCATTGTATCCGAACTCATTAGGGAACAACCTCAAGAGCAGAAAGCAATCTGTAGGGAAAACATCATTCTTTACTTTGTTCAAATAGCTGTGAGAAAGGGCAAAAGCAGATGTACAGGGACTCTGAATAGCCAAGGTGAACACAAAAGATCACCCAGAAGTCAGTCTACCCTATACAACTCATAATCTCAGATTAGTTGTTCAAAAATGTATATTGGAAGCATGCATTTCCACATTGAAGATTTCAGCGATTTCTTTTTATTTTTATCCATAACCTTTTTATTAAAAAAAAAAAGTCTGAAACATCCATGATCTTTTAGATAGAATAAAACTTAAAATTCACCATAACTCTCAGTTTCTCTAATGCAGACACCCCTAAACAGACCAAATATACACGGTAGCAATTCTCTTTTAAAAAAGCATATTCGTTTAAAAACGGGACCAAAAAAAAAAAGACAGGACACAAACTCAATATAAAATTAAATTAGCAAAGCTAATTTTCAAAAGAACTGGACTTGTTCAGACTCCTTATGTTCCATTCACTGTCAGTGTGATTTGAGTTAAATCACATCAGTGCTTCTAAAAATTCAGCCAAATAAGCCATCTAAGTTCACTGCATTTTAGTTGAGTAATTTTGTTTAAATTTACTCTTCAAATTTTCAGTACTTGTCCCCAGAACTGTTTTGATAAACAATCTTTCAATCTAGTTATAAAAAGGGACAGAAGTAGCCTCACTTGTTCACTATTTTAATCATTTAAATAAATGTAAAGCTGGTCTTTTTGAAAACTACATAAAAGTTAATGGGGCAGTGTAGGAAGTAATCAGCTGAATGTAATGTTTACTGTCACTGAATCAGAAAGGTACTAATTTGCAGCAATCTACGTGCATCAACTTATAATTATTTTTCTGAAATTATGTTTCAAGCTCCTATGAGGGCAATACATCACCCAGGATGAGCAGGTAAAGGAGCCACGGTTACAACTTTCAGAGAGGAGAAAAACAAGAAGCCTCTTCAGAAGTCATTGCAAGGAAATACAAATGCGGATACAAGAGATGGAATTTTATCCACCCACTCAATAAAGGCTGAGGAACCGCGACGGATGGCTTTAAGCAAGCTGATCAAACCACCAGAGTCAGAAATAACTCCACTGACGTGGGATTAAATGTAAGCATTATCTATTTTACAAGACAATAAACAGGTTTAATAATTGGATGTAACATTGATTTGATGATTGAAAACATGTTTTTCTCAGAATTTGTGAGCAAATAAAATAGTACTTTGTTAACTGTTTTGGAAGAAATTTAAAATTTATCCTTATATACATGAGAAGGAAAACACAGTCAATGATAAGACATTTATTTCAGACAAAATACCTGCTTCGCTATCAAAATCAGAGGACCTGATAACTCCCTCAGAGAACCATCCAGCAAAGTACTATTACTGCATCACTTTGCATTTTACTGCTAACTTTTATTTTTGTTCTGACAAGTAGATGAAGACCTTTTGTTAACAAACCGTGACACCCAGAAGATAAATGAGGTATGTTGCCTCCACAGACTGTTAACCTGGACCTTCTTTCCCCTGAGTTTTTCTTTCTTAAAAGCAAACTGCACCACCACCACTGCCCGGGCAATTTCTCTAAGCCCAAGGGGTCTTTCCCAAGCATTTCTCTTTCACAAATGACAGGCTCTTCATTAGGAAATCAGCATTATATCATACAACAAAAATGTAACTCTGACCTGAGGAACACACCTTGGAATCCAAACTTCCAACATCTGCAGCACAGACAACTCATGCTGGAAAACTGGTATGGAAAGAAACCGTTTCAACCAGATGTCAACACTCCTGCTTGTTCCTTGCTGCTGCTGCTATTGACCCAGTAGGCAGCTGGATCCATAGCCGGGTATTTTTGGGCTAACATACTAGAATTTGTAGCTTGGAGTGACCAAGTGTTATCTTACAACAAACTTTGTTAAAGATGCCCATAATTAGGTACTTGGGAAGAACCAGCCAGTTGGTGAAGTCACTCTGAAGTAGTTAACAGCCGGACACTGCGTCAACCCTACTCAAGTGCAGAGACAAGAAAGATGGGACCACCCCTTCACTCTTCCTCCTCTCCAAAGCACAGCCTTTCACTTACTGCTGAGACTATCCCTACGTTATTTCAACCACGGTGAAATGGAAACCCATCTTCATAACTGCTTGGAGGAGGAGAAAGGTGTGCTTTCCAGGCGCCCTGCTCTCAGCCTCCCAGCAGCACTGTTTCTCCCCAAGCGTCCCCACCTCCCATGGACCTCACCAGCTGCTCCGACACGCACGTGGGCTCTCTCCCACTCTGCCCAAACATGCCTCAGGCTTTCTCCAACTCATAAATGTGCCTCAGACACAACACCCAGAGGAGCTTCCACAGCGGGGAAACAGCTTCAATTATCCTTATTCAGTAACCCAGCCGCTCCTACGAGGCACAATCTAGAGCTAAAAGTTAAACAGAAAGATACGAAAACATACATGTTTTCATTACATTAAAGCACAAATTGCTTCTTTTCTTGCAGCGGAAGAAAATACCATTCTAGCCATTTGAAAGATGTGGTCTGCTATATTTTGGGATAAGGAGGTCTTACTTTCAAACTGAATTAGCATAGAATTGAATTTGGTGTTAGCACACAAGCAGAACGAGTTATGAATTGTTACACCTTTCAATCTGAATAGATATAATACCTAAAGGTGTAACGGGGGGAAAAAGAGGTAGGAAAATATAAAAATAACCAGAATATTTCAAAAGGCAATCAAACAACAACTCTACAGACAGTAGAGTCGTTCATTTTTAAAAACTCGTTACAAGGTGGGAAAACCCATTGTTTTGTATGTGAGAGCTTTTGGTGTCCGGTGGGGAAGCGTACACGTGTTGGTGACAAGGGAAAGGGACAAGGGTGAAGGAGGATCAGCGATGACTGACTTCCAAATTCCCTCCTTGTCATCACTGACTCAACATGCTTTTGCTCTCCATCTGTAAATTATAAAATACTTGTATACTCCAATCAGGCTGTCTGGGACCTTTAGCAACCACAAGCATTTTCAGCTTCAAATAAAAAGCATGACAGATATACTAATTATTCCAATTTACTGAATATGTTAAAATATAATTAACTAAAAACAATTAACACTATATACAACATATGCTTTTCTTAACAGCTACAAGTTACCTATTTTGTAGGGCAAATTTTGTCTTTGCATTTGTGCGTGTTCCTCTAATTAAAAGTTCAAACAGCATTTTTAGAACGGCTTAGTGGTCATCGGTCCTAAAATTAGTTGAGAAATTGGTACAAGTGACTGAAGCTCAAAATAGGTTATCCTGATGACAGGCAGTCTGCTGCTAGCACTCAGCGATCCCTGAACGACGACAGAAAGAGAACAGCGAAAGGGATTTATTATGGACTCAAAGCCCTATTGCATAGGAAAAAGGCTCTGAAATCCCCCAAACCTATAACCGACACATTGAAAATACCATTTTGGCCTTGGCTGAACCCATGGGAATCCAAATGCCATCCAAGCTCTTTCCCTAGGAATTAATCAGAGCACCGTACCCATTCAGACCGGGTGATGCTCCCCATATCCCACTGTTGTACAGCACCCGGAGAAAGAAGGCAGGAACGGCATGGGAGAAGCAAACCCGCGCCCGCATGGGCACAGGCACGGGGATGCTTCACACGACAAGGCCGGCTCCTGCTGTTGCCTCTGAGATGCTCTGCTCAGTGGCTCTCTCCAGGAAAGCACAAGCACAGCCTACCAAAATCCCAAGTAAAATATTTCAAGTACTTGCAAAGGGTAAAGTTAACCTTGTTTTAGAACTCAAAACATTTTTTCTTGTATCAACGAATACACCATATTTTATGGTTGGAACTGCTATGGCCAGTGTGTCCTCCCTACACCTTTAATTAGCTTCATAGCTACCAAATTGTTAATTTTTCCATACAAGCATAAGGAGGCACTGTTGCTAACGCTCCTCTAAGTGATTTTCCCAAGATCACAGGGTAAATCAATGACAGTCAGCTGTTCAGACAGTGAGTCCCTGCTTTCATCTGCAGACTCCAACGCTTCGCCTACCCCAATGTACGTAATTCAATTACCTTGGTCAACCGTATTGATTCATCTATGACTTACTACAGGAAACTGATTTTTGGCAGAGCGTACCAGCACTTCTGTGTTAGGATTTGTCAGCATTAACATGCAGTTTAACAGTCTTCCAGCTTTACGTGTGCATGTGATAATCACCGTACTATTGTCACAATTAAACATACTTGGACAGGCTGGTATGAGAACTGTTCTCAATCTCCAAACAATGATGTGTCTTTTAGTACTGAAGAAATTAATTTAACTACTAAGTCTGAATGTGCTAGCAAAATTACAGTAAGATAACTAAGGAAACACAAAAGGGAAAAGAAAACAAAAAATCCCATCTGAAAACCTTGTATTTCTTAGCATTTCATTGTTTTCTCAAACAGATGTAACATGGAGTATTATTTTCCATCAGCTCTTGTTGCATTCTGCACTCTCATACTGCAGCTGAATTAATTCTTCCATTCCATTTCCAGTGAATGCACTACTGATGTTTTTAGAAACACATTACAACTTTTTAATCAAACGTATTTCCACCAAATGCAACCAAAATCCTTCTTCCAGTCTGTTACCTCCTGGAATCTAAATAACCAAATTTTAAAAGCTATGCTTAAACACTGAAGCAGTAATAATGCAAGCCAAACATCCTCAGGAATCATCTTTCTTATGGCTCCTATGGCTCTATATTGCAACAGAGAAAACTTCACAGATGTATGCAGTCACAACTTACGGCCTTTGATCATAAACACCACTCAATCTCCTACTTAAGGCAATTATACAGTAAAATATAAAAAGAGATTAGCAGTTCTATTTAGTTGGAAGAAAGTAATTATTTCTAAAAATTACTTTCCAGATACTACTCAACCAGGAGTAGCAATATATATACATACACATTTACAAATAAAGACAGACAGGCTTTAAAGAAATCATTAAGTATTCAAGAAATTCTGCCTGAAAAATAAAATGCAAAAGGAAAAGCAATACACAAATATATAGTATCATTTTGTACCAGTACCAGATTTCCTATCCATTGAAGTATTTCCAGATATTCCTACATCAATTTTAGATGGTACTTTACAACACCGCACAGTCTGAAGTTACATAGCAACCCCAGCACCACTACGAAAGGCTCGTCTCAAGTATTGCACAATGATGAATTTAGTTAGGAACAATACAAAAGGGTCTAAAAAGGGAAATGAAGGAATAAGAAAGCATTAGTACATCATCTCTGCTTGTCCAGGAACGAGTTTACCCATGCCAAGGGATGCCATGTCGGTCTGTCACTGCAGCACCAGCCTAAGCAAGCTGCTGTTGAGTTGTACACAAAATCATAAACTGCTTTGCAGACACCAGACATAAATCTCTCTAATTAATACAATTACAGAAGCTCTTTATAGTAATTTTTTTTTGATTTATCAACCAGGAGGTACAATCAATCTAGTACTAGCATATTACACGATGGCTTATAAACATTTTTTGCCAATTAAAATGTTGTGGATTACTCACATCCGAGAAGGTAAGAATACATTCCCTTCTCCTCCATCATTTTTAAAGGAGAATGAAATATTCACAGACAAGGGCAAAAAAAATGCTAGAGTGAAAGAAAACAATTTTAGAAACAAAGAACTTCTCTGCATCAATACTCCAGTAAATTCTGCTACGTAAGCTATCCATTTGAAAGAGCATTTTGTGAAGTAAGAAACCCACTCCTCAAAGAAATGCAAGTCATAGAGCACAGATCAATAACCAACCTGGCATGTAAAGGAAACGGAGGTTTACCCTGATCATATAATGCTATTAATGCATACAGCAACAAAAAAATCCTATCTCAATTAGAGAGACGATAAAAAATTACAAATAAAGATTCTTACAGAGATAGAAAATGTAATCAGAAACAATTAAGAAGTTATTTATATGGTAAATAATCAATAGTCTAAATGCAAAATGTTTTTAAATGACTTAAAGCAAAATTAACTGCCTTATGGTAAACACCCTGCCGTTTTTCTTGTTTTTTTAAAAAAAAAAATCATTAAAAAATTGGTAAAAACAGTCTGATGCTTTGTTTTCACATGCTCTGCCTGTATCTTACCACCACGGAAGCAAGCATCTGACGACAGCAGATGGTACAAAATTCAAACCCAGAATCTGTGTCAGAGGTTAGCTAAAACCTTACAACGTCAGGAAACTTTGCAAGGAAAAGACTGGAGAAGCAAGAAATCACACGGCTGGGGTGGCACTCCAGCAGGCAACAGGGATAAGGAATCATGAACAAACTTCTTTTGCAGAAAGCTCATGAGGAAAATTTACTTGATCAGACTATGTGCAACATGGCAAAGAACTGTCAGATTTCCAAAATGCGGACTGATCTTTCACATGAGAAACAAGATTGAGAGTCAAGAAATGGCATGGGACAACCCAGAACCATCAGCCATGGGGTGTTTTGCTGCATTTGCTTTTTTCCCACACAACGTCCTCCCCCCTCCCTGGAGAAAAGCAGGCAACGCCACCCCAGTAATTTGTCACATCCCCAGACACAAAAAACTCTGGAGAACAGCACTATGCTTCTACAGAGAAGACTGGCAGACATGCAGGAGTCTTTTAGGTGAAATTATGATCTACCAACCAACGCCTGAACATCCAAGGACTGGTGGGTCCCAAACATCCAAGGACTGGTGGGTCCTCTAAGGCTCATTCAACAGCATTTCAGCAATGCACAGATTTTCCTCTTGATAACACTGTTGCTTTCATACAGTAAAGTTAGTTAGCTGGGACTTCACATTCCCATTAATAAGAGTATCACGACCTGTAAGTGGAGATGCATTTCTGTGGGTAAAACCACCCGGGTGTCTCAGTGGCTGCTGCAGAAACTCCTCCTGCTCCTTCATACCCCGGTTCACAGTTACAGGCAGGACTTGGCAAGGAAAGGAGTGTTAATCCGAGGATTTCATCTGGGAGAACTTTGTCAGGCTAAGTAATTTCCATTTTCTCCTGCAAGTGATCTCCATACATTAACATACACGGAGGGACTTGGAGGAAAACCCCCGCAGCCCGCAAGCAGAGCACGGACTCCTCCATGAGCACCGAAGACCCAGCGCAGCCCCCACACACCCACCATCGAAGCGGGCACGTCTTGGGCACAGCGTGATGTGAAGCCACAAGAACAACTTCAAAACAGGATTGAGCCTGGCCGAGGAGACCCGCTTTCAACGCTAAAAGTGAGATTAAATCTCAGACTGGAAACCCACTGGACCGTGGTGCCTCTGCAGACAGGACCCCAGCAGCCCCCTCTCGCCTTGGTGTGCTGCACATGGACCATTTAACCCCATCTTATTGTTTGGCTACCATTTTATTTTTTTCTTCTTTACCCTAGCCAGCTTTTCTTTCAGTATGACTGTATCAGTTATAGGCTGTAATTTTTCATCAGAATAATTTTGTTGATAACCTTCTGGAGATACTCCCCTTTCGTAGGTATAGACATCCTTGCATCCTTGCTTGAAAACCAAGCTGTTTTCACCTGAAAATGTATCGACATAACCCAAATCAATAGTTTAGGATTTAAACTAAATCAAGACCACATGCACAGCTATTTTTCACTTGTGTGTTGATTTGTATTGTTAAAAACGTCTGTAGTCTTGCCTGTGACCAGGCTCAGCACTGACTTTACATTCAGTGCATCTGCCTTTGCCATCACTACTTAATTAGCTGTTATGTTTCCCTCATGCTGCCCCACTACCTGGATGAGGTGTAAATTATCTGCTAAAAAATTTGTTTATACTTATCTTTGTTTTGCTTGGCAATTTAAAACTGAGACTGTGGAGCATTTAATTTAATGAGGCCAAGTTTTGCATAGCATTACATTATGTAAAATAATCACACTTTAAAATTTACTGCTATACAGAAGATTATGGAGAAACCTGTTAGTGTTAAAATTATTCTATTTATGTAGACAAACTTTGAAGTTTATTAATGAAAGTTTGCAGTGAAACAGCTGTTCTGCTGATTAAATAAATTATGACTAAGTTTTCGTGTTAGCTTCCTCAAGCAGGCAGCTATTGAAAAGCTAGACAGACTAATTGTATAAAACTCATGAAATGCAGAAAGATGCGCAGCATATTACACAAACACGTGAAATTATAAGCAGAATTCAAACCATCCGTTATTTTAAGTGGCTTTCAGACTTTAGAAAAAAGATTACTATTTGTTTGGAGATGCAGATGAAAAATTCTCAAGAATTCCTAACATTATGACCTTTCTTAGAGTAACCTACAGACTTCAGGTAAGAGAATATTTAATGACATTTGAGTTTGACTTATCAGAAAATTTAAATGAGCAAATTAGGAATGCACAAAAAACTGTCCTTGATGAAATGAAAGGAGAGCTAGTTTTTCAGCTTTGTACCCCATTTCCAAGTTCACAGTAGGTCACAAATGGAGAAGAAAAAGAAAAGAGAAAAAAAACCCACTCAACTGTCCCAATTTATTTCTCATGTTCTAAAAAAAGCTTCATACATGGTGGCAGTGTTGAAGGCAGGACAGTATCACCCTCTCCCTGGGCTGTGGGCATTATCACCCATTAGCACAGAGAGCTGTGAGCCGTCAGCCAACGCTGTAAGGTCAAGAGAAAAAATGTAAATGCCTCAAGATGGGCTGAAGCACATTTACGCTTAGCTTAGTCATAAAGATGAAACAAGATTTGATACAGCAGTAATAAACTCGAAAGGTTTCCAGCAAAGATGGAGCAGAAATCAAATGGAGGGAAAGTTAACCTGAATACATAATGACCAAATCATATGTCAAAGTATTTCGGCTTTATGGGCAGGTACAAATTCATCTGATTATCTAATTCTTTTCAGGCTTTCACAGATCCAGCTTCTTTAAAAGGAAGAGCACATATTAACTCAAGTGCTTTGCGCATAGTAATAGAAACATTTGGAAACACTGTACCTTATTTTCCCAGATCTACAGAGGACTGCAAAGCTAATGCAAACAAATAATTGTCTTCCGAGAGGCAATTTTCAAGCCTCTCTGAAACAGAGCGCATGGCAGTCTTCAGCAAGAAGCCAGCCCATGCAACTAGCACGTTAAGATCAGGCAAGACATTTTCTGAAAGAGTTTTTCCTCATAGATAACTGACTGATAATTTTTTTATATATATATACACACACATATGTATATACATAGACACATATTGCTGGTTTTCTACTTGAGAATTATTTATCTCTTAAAGTAAGATTAATGTTAAAATCCAGGAGGGCTCATTAGATGACCTAGCCTGACTTCCTGCAGTGTAGAAGCCACATATTTTCATTCATTCATGTTTGACTGAAGCTATCTGCTCCTCTGCTGCCAAAAAATCACTTCCATTCAGTTAGCGTCAACGATTATTCATCCTGTTAAAGCACTGTGCCCTTCTTCATCATTTCCAATTCTCATTTCAGTTTGTGCTATATGCTGCATGTTATATATCCCTGTATTAGATTGAGTGGCCTTATGGTACCCATATTTTCATCGAAGTACTGTACAGCACAGTTAAGTCAGCTCCCCCCATTTCTGATAACCTTCACACCCAGAACTCCTGGCCTTCCAGGGTGTGTTGTTTCATACCCTGCAGCCCGTTGTGGCTTTCCGTATTCTCCCCAGTTTTGCAACCCCTTTTCTGAAATGCTGACATCAGCATTGACTGTAGCACAGCACTACTGACCTCACCGATGTCTTGCATAAAAACCACCTTCTCACTCATCCTGCTTAAGAATTTATTGCACATATACTCATATACTTCATTAGCCCTGTCACAGTATCTAACTGGAAACGCAACCTTTTCACCACCTCTGTTGTCCAAGACATTATTTTCTCATTTGCAAGTATATGTATGCATGCCTGTGTACATGACCTCAGATCTGATCAGCTAGTACTAATTATCTCACTGTATGATCAAACAGTTTGCACCCCCCTGTGCCTCACTTACCTTCCCTTGCACTCGGCACTCTGAGTCTTCAAAAACTGTGAATTTTATCAAAATCAAATCCATACACAACCCCAGCAAAAACACTCCATGTGATAATCAGTCAGGCTTTGCATTAATTCTGACTTCCAGAGATTTGTTTAAATTCAGACTGCATGTAAGACCATTTGAAATATCTTTTTAAATAAAACTTAAATCCCCAAACTCCTCCACCAACAAAAATCCCACAGCCTGTGCATTTATGGAGAACTACAAACCCATCCACCTTTGGAGGCATTTTATGTCCAGGTGCTTCATGCGACTGGCAGGAGCTGCCACTGCATTGACTCTTCCTATGGCTCCCAGCACCCCATGTTGCAGCACGTTAAGGACACAGTCTGGCACTTACAAGGAATGTGCAAAAGTTAAAAGCGGAGGAAAGTGAAAGAATTTAGCTGTAAACTGTTAACAACTTGCACTACATTGATCATTTGAATGCAACTGTATACATGAATAAAAGCAGGCAGGCATAGCATCACCCCCCATTTCCCTCATCATGCATGCTGCTTTGCAGGTAAACACATTTAATCAGGACACAGGCTGAATGGCAAACGCTGCTTAAGGAAAACAAACGGGGGAGACTTCGTAAAAGCTTGTGAGTGCCCAACTAGCAGCAATTAGCTGTGTGAGGTGGGGAGAGCGAGAGTTATCTATATATCTCTGCGCTGTCTTATTCTGTTCGAGTATACACATCTTTAATCTATTTACACAGGCTTTAAACACAGATGCTGACAAATAAAACCCCTTCCTTATTCACAGTCATTTTGTGGTGTTTCTGTATTTAGATAACATTGAACAATCAAAACTGAAGTAGTTCATACTATAAAACATAAGCACGCTGCCACTTCTGCTCTTTAAAACGTAAACTCACCCACTTCGTGATCTTTGTGGACGTCAGTGGCAAAAAGCTGGGCAAAATCTCAAGTAAATAATATAGCCCCAAATAACGATAAAGTTGCTGTTCTCCCAGGATCAACAGAAAAACCCCAATCCTTCTAATGGAACTAAACTGCTTATACAGTAAACATACCCTGTAATCCAACTGCATCACTGTAGTGATACGGTCCAACTGCTTGCCTGGAAGAATTCAATTCTGTAGAGATAAGACCTCCCACACTTCAGCCCTACATCGACATTTATGGACAAAACAGCAGCCCTGGGTTGTCTGGCAAGTTAAGCTAACATTTGCATAACACCCATTACCTCATGCGCTTCACAGAACACATACCTGCCTCCTTTGCATCACTGCTTGCTATGCAGGAAACACGTTACAGACAGCATTAGCCACAGCCTTGTAAAGTAAATTACCTACTACTTTTAAAGCTAGCTATGAACAAAGAATCCAAGCGATTTTGGCAGTCTTCTGAAGTATCAGGACATGGGTTAAGATCCTGTCAGCACACGTGGTTCATGTTTAAAGGCAGTGGATTAAAAGACCACCACTATCAGTTGCACCCGTAACTGCTCTCTGCAGCATCCCCCTAGACTCAGCGTTCAGGCAAGCAATTGCTGCTCTTCCAACGTACTCTGACTCTTGGAGCCTGCAGTCTGATTCTGTAAATACTCACTTAGGTGCAGAAGTCTATTCTTGCACTGGACTTCGCTGCTCCAGAAACGTCTGTCCTACACATTTGATTCACAAGCCAATAGGAACTGAGTATTTTTAGCAATCTAAGCTATATGCAAATTGCACTACCCAGGTAAAAGTGCACTTCAAAATACACTTATTTTGTTTTCTAAGGACAAAAGAATCCCTTCCCTGTGGTTTAAGAAGACCCATCTTATTCCTAAATTCTACACATAGTATACTACTACTATGTGTTCAGTTCCTTGGGGGTGGAGGGGAAGAGATAACAAAGAAAAATAATCATTTCTGCACGTTCAGTTTTAGTATATCTGGTTTTACATAGAAATAGCATCAGCCTTATACCTCATTCTTCTTGCGTTTGTCAAGTCACACAGCTGCTTGAGCAATTAATGAAAATTAAGTCTTTCGAATAGCTATGTCTTTTATTTAGGTTAGCTATAACAGTCAAATATGTTACACAACCAAACTCAATCCTCTCTTCTTAATTGACATCAGGCATTACCAGGCCAGTAATTATATTTATTCATCTCCATTAAAGGACAGAGGGATACTGACTAGCTGCATAGTTCAGTCTACAGATTCCTTATTACTCTTGGTAGTGTAACAAGAACAAATCTATCCCTCAATCCTTTTCTACAGCTCCATTTCACTCCTCAAACAATAAAAAAACTTAGGGTGCAAAAAAAAAAGTTTTATTTTAACAGATCTCTATTTATCCTCTTCTTGAGTCACATACAGAAGAATTTAGAAATGCATGTTGTTATAATTTTTTAACCTAAATCGTTTTTTGCTTATCTTTTAAGTAAAGTACTTTGGGACTGTATATCCTCGACCTCAGAAACTGAGGCGTACAGAGAAATCTATGCCAGGACCTCGGGCATTCAGCAGGTCCAACCCCCCTGCTCAAAGCAACACCAATTTAGATCAGGTCACTTAGAGCTTTACTCTTCGTAATTTTTATCCTTCTGTAACATGTTTATGAGAAACTGCACAGAGCAAGCACAGTTACCTGCATGACTCGCCTTCCCCCTTTTCATCCAAAGCTGAAAGGAAAGCTTCAAACTATGTCTGAAGCTGCAACAAAATGAACTTAAAAGGCACTAAAGCAGAGCGAGCCACGGAGTTTCTTAGGCACCTGCCATTCCTCCTTATCTTTTTATAATGCATCGAAGCAATAGTAAGAAAACAGTCTGCAGTGTGCCCGAGTTACCAAGTGCATTAGCCCCAGGCAACTGAGCTGCATTCCACCAAAAAGGACTCATCTATATTCCAAGAAAACTTCTTATTTCAAAGGAAATGTTTTGGTTCCCATGATGTAACTACGTGTCACCCGTAATGACTAATAGCAGGAATACAGACAAGTATACTTGTTAATTGTAAATGGAGCACACATCAATAGCCAGCCCGAAGTTTAAAGGGTGATAATACATCTTTCAACCTGCCAGTAGGGATAATCTAGGT
Organism: Calonectris borealis; assembly: GCF_964195595.1. NCBI lineage: Eukaryota > Metazoa > Chordata > Aves > Procellariiformes > Procellariidae > Calonectris > Calonectris borealis. Next base: position 6,867,367 of record NC_134333.1, on the reverse strand, counting down.
GTCAACCCCACTCCAACACATGGTACACCTGTAAAAGAAGACAGAACCAGTTTTGCTTTAAAAATATTTCAAAGCTTAAGCTACATTTTGATTACCTTTTGAAAAGACAAAAATCTTTTCAGAAATTTAAAGGGCTAATCAGCAGAGAACCATGTTTAAACTGGTTTCTTAATGTACATAATATTCTGAACAAAACATAATAAAACATGTTCTTTAGTAAGGAGAAGCCTAACTAGTCCTTTTGTTTGGTTTCAACATTTCTTAAACAGTCTTCTGAGCCCGAAGAACCTACTGTAGACACCCCTTTATGCAGCAGCTGACACTACAAGGCATTGCAGTGATCCCACTGCAGTCACCTGGGCTGTCAAGTCTGAGCCCCTCAAACTTGTCCTGGTCAGGTAAGCAACTAGAGTAAATCATTGTCAATAAAATAGCCTAATTACAATTGATTTTTTCTAATGTCTATATTCAAACTAGCAACTCATTTTAATGTGGCAGAACCCAAAAGCATGTACTTTGATTACTTTATTCTTAAACCTTTACAGGTCAAAGCAAAGTCCTACATAAACACTATGCCCACTAGAGCATGACCTTTTAAATTAACTCCAGGTTAAAATAAATAAAGGATTTACTTGCAAGATCCCCAAGAATCCCCCCAGATAGTTTCATTTTCAGCAAGGAATCACTTACCCCCCCCCAACAGAAAGAGGGTAACTGCAGATAGTGCCAAAGCCAACTGTGGAGTTAGCAACAGCACTCCACGAGAGAAACACCGGACGATCCTCGAATGAAGAAATTAATGCCTCAAGTTGCTAACAGATACTTAAGTTGAATCTCACACAAGAAAAAAAAAAATACGTAGTTGTATACACACTGTATTTGCCTACACAACCACTGCAAAATATTGCACATACTGGGGTTTGCACATATTGGGGTTTATTTAAAATACATGTTCGCTAACTCAGTGCTATACATGAAGCATTGTGTACACTGAATACATGTGCTGTAACTTCTATATAAAAGTTATGTCGGCTTCCTGCAAAATTGGTTTGTATATCTACCACATTTGTGTTTATATAGTGCCATGCAAAACCACAATGTTCTAGTTAAACCAGCGATATGTTTTATTACTTTAATTACTTACTCTACTTACTTAATGATATTTAGTGAAGTATTGCTCACAACAAATGAAGGGTTTTCCCCCCCCTTCCCAAAAATGGATTTTGAAATTTGATCCCTCTCGAGAAGGTGAGAATTACGAACACTGAAAAAGCAGAGAGGCAATACAGCAAAACTTCCATTTGCTGCTTTTCAGTGGCTGTGTCTTTGCACACTCCCTCCCAACCACCCCAGAAAAATGTCATTTATACCATCCAGAGTACATGGAAGAGAATCTACATAAATAGCAGCAAAACTATGTGCTCAGGCAGCTTTTCTGAAATAAATTACTTTCAGGGAATTTCTTTTAAAGAAGAATAATTGACCACCATATATCATAACTATAGTATGCACAGACATCTGTGCTGCTCCACAGAGCAATGCTCCACAGCAGGGAAGACACAGACTTGCCTGCTAGAATACGTACGCGAATTTTAAGAACTTAAGTATTATAATGCCACAGTATGGATCAGGGGGTTTCTTCTTTTTATGATTTTTATTATTTAGGTTCGCTGCTGTTCTGAAGGGAAAAGAGACGGCTGCAAGACTTGAAGCTTTTGGTAAAAAAAATTTCAACTGACGCAAGAAGTCTTATGCTGGAGGGCAGATAAAATATGTATAAGTTCTACTGAGTTCGTGGATTTTTATTTTTTTGTCATTATCAACTCACCGCATTTTTATTTGGTTTGTTTCTTTGAAAAATAAACTGTTCTTTTGGTCCCAGTATAACCGCCCATAACCTGCCCATATTTCCTCACTCCTCTTCTGAAGGAAGCACTGCTTCTCCAAACTACCACTTCATATTCTTCTCCAGCCACAGATCTTCTCCCAGCTGGCCTGCTGTTCCACACGCCCACCTAATGAATAAGGTGTAAGTGTTTCTAATCACCTCTTTTCCACACACCCCCCTTCTATTATTAAAAATAAAGCCTGCACACTCATGCTTGTGCATCTTCTGTCCAAATGGGAACCTATGAGTAAGATTATGAGCTCTCCAGGATGCCAGAAAAGCCGTTCCTTGGGCCCCCATTAGTTTTTACCGCTCAACCAAGAAAATCAACTTTTCAACAAAAGATAATAATAAGCAAAACCTTGCAACAACAGCGCCCGACACAAAACATCTGCAGTGGTGAAGGTTTTTGCTGGGTATTATTTTCTGGTGGGGAGTGTGGTTTATTTGTGCAGCCCTGCTGCAAACCCATGCTGAGTCCCTACCCATCTTCCACAACAACCCCCCCCAGAAATCAGCGTGGTTTATCTAGGCCAATGACGGAAAACAGGCCTTTCTAGTCTAGACTTAGTTCCCCTTGAGCTCTTCACAAACATTATCACCTTACCAGCACCCAGCATTGCTCGGTCACCCAGCAATTGCATCACCACCATCACCCAGCTAACTGTGATGCTCAGGAAGGGAGCTGCTCTCCTGTCCTTCACAGGCATTTTCTTCTGACCCAAGTCATTCTGAACACAATCCTCGTGGTACATGTGGAAGGCTGAGACCATGAACTGTTACAGAACGTGATCTTCAGAACTATCTACAGACACCACCTGGACAAGGATCCAACATGAACTTTATCACTGCAGGCACAATAGGTGGGATAAGACATCCTCCCGGGTACCTGGTTATCTCAGCGATGCACAGTTCACAATAAACCCCCAATCTCCCCATGCGGGCTAATAGTAGTTTAAGACTGTGATAACCTGAAAACAGGAACTTTTACTGCATAAAATTAAACCAAAGACTTGTTTATTACTGTAGCAGAAGCCTGCCCTCTTCCTTACAGCAGCCACTAGGGAACAACAGAGGGGCAACTTTTTTTTAAGAAAGTCTTTATCTACATTGGATTTTTGGGTTTGCTTGTTTGTTTGTTTTCGGTAAGATTGCAGAGTTATCAAACACAATCATACATTAAGATTCACTATAAAAATGAAGTCGCAGCAAAGATTGAATCATCCTACCAGAAACAGCAGAATTATTTCATGTCCCAAAACCTTCTTGAGAGGGGAAACACCAACATCGGTACAAGTTAGACACGAGTCTGTACTGCAGTGCAAATGGGCTGTTACCTTGGTTGGCCATGAAGCCCAAATAGCTGAAATACATAAATTGACCACATGAGGAGAGGAAACGAAAAACAGTGATGGAAACCCTTCAGCTAAAGCTTTATCAGATCAGAGAAAACGCAATCATAGTTCACCCCCCCCACACCCTGAAACCCGTAACAGATCATCACTCTGGATAAGCTCCTTAGAAAGTAAGAGCCCAAAGCAAAGTTTGTAGCTAGCACTGTCAGGCAGATGACCTGAAGGACACTTTTGGGGAGTCAAACTAAAATGTGGAGTTGTTTCTGGCATAAAGCTGAGCCACAGCTCTCTAAATGAGGAAAAGGAGAATGGTTACACCACCAGCGCCATGCTAAAGCTTTGATTCTCATCTGGATGATTAATTCACAACCACGAAACACATGACACAAAAAATACACTTCTCCAGTAATGCTCATAAACATCCACTGATCCCACTTTGATCAGTGATAATACATTGTCCCTTGAGAGCCCTTGTAAGAAAGGCTTTGGATTTCTGTCTTACTGACTGGTGTTGGAGGATCCAAACGGAATCAGGGCAGCAGCTTCTGCAAAAGATGTCCAAGGCAAGCTCCTGTTGGGTTTCCCTGATGGTACCTCCGTGGTCTCTGCCCACAGCCCCTCACACCACATCTCTGGGAAGATGAGTAGGTTTAATCACCTGCTGAGTGAGCTGGCAGAGTGACATGGGTTACATGCCAAACTATTCTTAATCCCAGACGATCCTAATTACAATCCTTCACTAGCTACTGGGCAAATTAAGTTTTATTTTTATCAAAACATCCCCACCTCCCACCCTGGCGTATTATATTGGCCATCCACAGAACTCTCCAAACAATATTGTTATGAAGACAACGGGAGCATGCAAAAGAAGCTTTTTTAAAAGCACATTTCAATGGCTAAGAAAGAAGCATCCAGTCTAATGAACATGTCCTTTGATGCCATTTTCATAAAGTCGTAATAACCACAGAAACGCAAAATAATGAAAATTTCCATAATAAATCCAGGTAATCCCTTGTCTATCTGCACTACAGCAGCGTGGGCGAGCTGTCCCTCCAGCACGTATTCTCGTAGCAGAAGGTGGAAGACATGGTGAAGACACCTACGTGTCACCAAAGGTCAGGGCTACGTGGGCACCACCAAGAGATGGAGAAACTTTTCCAAATGGGAAAAATAGCTGAGGTCATTGGAAGTACCATACGTGCATAATGAAGAAATAATCAGCTAAAGGTTAATCTATAACTTGCACACTTAAAAAATGTTAAAGCCTTGCTCCCACGGAACGTGTGCTACCAAGTGACATTTTGGCATATTATAGCGACATTATCTGCTACATTTTTCTTTTCAGAGAGTACTTCCACATCTTGCCAGCTTTACATCAAATAATAAATATTAAGAAACTGCTGACCAGAGAGCTGTTAAAGAACTTCCAGACAAGATATCTGAACTTTTTTTTTTAAGTTTTTCTGTTATGAAAGTCTTTGCACTTCTAAGAAAGCAGATGTACCCGTTTTCTCTCTCTCTCAAGTAAATCTGAAGTCTTGAAAACGGTAATTTCTAAAATGAATATATTCTACATTTTTCTGACAGAATCTAACTAAAGAAAAACTTAAATATATAATACCTAACATCAGTGTCTTGACATTTACAGTATGTTTATTGGGGTATATCCAGCAACTATTTTTCAATGACATATACTTGATTTACCCTTACAATGGCACTATTATAACATAGAAGTCGAGTTTCTGCCTTACATCCCACTAAATCAGCATCTCCCAGAGAAAATAAACCTATATAATGGCTTTTATTATGGACCTTAAAAATTATTTAACATATTGGATATCTACCTAGCATCACACTGACACATACATAGATTGTGTTTTTAAATTAAGTATCAACATCCTTCTGAGCAGTCTAGCTGTTGGAATTTTTTACTGCATAAGTCTTTCAAAAATCTCTAGTTTTTATTTTATTACTTACAATTTAAAAAGTATTGCCCATATAAAATGCAGCAAATTAACTCCTCAGAGTGATGGTAAAGACATAATCCCTATTCTGATAGTCTGTATAGAAATATTTCACGGCAAATACTAGAAACTGCACCTCACTTCCCTAAATATCATTAGTTCTCACAATTCAGTGAGAATCACACCTAAGAAATCATTTCACCTAAAATTACAGCACACCCTATTACTAACAAGCTCTGCTTCTCCTGTAAATATGCACAGCCCTCAAGAGTATTTTGAAATAAATTAAAGCTTACAATATTATGAACATACCATATTAAAACATTTAAAATCTCAAATCTTTATATAGCCTGTACTTTTTAGATCAAAAGGGATACATAATCAAAGGCACCGTGAGAACCTCCACAGTTTACATTACGGGGCCGATTATAGGAAATGTTATTACAAAAGTCTCAATCAGTCTTGTTGACTTCACAGTCCCATAAATTTTGTGCCCATAATTTTGCACAAAACAAACTTAAAAGAAAAATATTTTACCATAATTCATGTTCTGAAACACTTAAACTTTGAAACACTTCAGCCTTAAAGCTACAGCATCCACCTGTTAGTGTTTTACAGTGGCAAGACCTGTGATTTTCTCACCGTTTTCTATTTATCCTTTAGAAAACTATGCACATTTCCTTAGACGAGGATAAAAAATTGTTCACCAGGTTGTGGATAAAAGCATATGCAAGGGCAAAGCATTTATACACTCAACACATGTAGTATTTGCAAAGAAGGCCACCTCGGCTGCAGCACTCAATCTATGGCTATCAAACAAAAAATCATCAAATTCATCTGAGATAGACCCAGACCAGGACCTAAAATTAAAGGTACTGTAAAGTTATTAATCCCAAGTCATCCAACTCTCATTATTGCAGCTCAGTAATAACCATTCTGTATCAACGGATGAAAAATGGCCATGTAAATCTCTAGGTAGAGGATTCTCAAAAGGGAAGACAATTATTTTGGAAGGGAGGGTTACTTCAAAAAAAAAAAAAAAAAAACACCATTGACGCATTTCTTACACATACCGTACACACTATCTTTTTTGCAAGAGCACCCAGCTCTGAGCCTCAGTCAAGATGAGTTAAATAACATTCCATAATTGCATAGCTGAAAACACATCTAAGATCTATTTCTGAATAGAAAAACTTTTATTTTTCAGTAGTAACTGCAGACTTGTTTGCAAATTTACTTAATTTAAGTCTGTTTCCCTTTCTTCCATCCCAATAACAGCTGCCCAACCACCAGTCAAAATCATTGTATTTTGCTTAATTTCTATTCAATAGAAATAACTTAATTGCAGCTAGCTCTTCATCTGCAATTTTGCAGCACTAATATATACCAGCCATTTTGTTTTCAGCATGTAACACCAAGAAACAGCTGTCTACAGCCTACTTCTCTATTAGCATATCAGATAATGTAGAAAAATCAGCTAAGAAGCAGAACGTAGCAGTAACGGCTGATTTTTATCATGGGAAATATACTTGCACAGATAGGACTGTTACCTGATTTTTCTGATTCACTACTGCTGGCTTTGATTCAGCAACATGATTTCTCTTTCCTTATTAAATCACCATCACTAACTTCCTTATGCTATTTTCACACTTCCCGAGTAGTTAACTGCTAAAAAGAGGGCTGAAATACTATGATTTCAAACAGAATAAAGCAGTTGCACTGTAGAGCTAGTATTTTTTATACTTTCAATTAATGGGAAGAGGGCGCTCATTTGATCAAGTCATTACAGCTGTATTTCGCTGGACCATCTAACCATGAATAATAAAGATGTAAAAGCTAACAGGCGCTATTCTCCCTTTTCAAGGGTGTCCACAATCGGGAGCAGACAGAGAACAATTCATCACCTGTTTTGACTGCAACACCCTGCTGCCCGAATGCCAATTACCAAGTGTTCTCGTAGGAAATGTCACTGAAGTCCAAAATGACAAATTTCTAAAGTCAAATTTAAATACTTTTGAGACTAATGGTGAAAATTGTTTTCAGGAGCTTCTGTCTTTGCTGCAAGGCTTTTCATCAGCCCACGCTCAAAAAATCTCAAGGAGTTGTGATCATTTCACACTTAATAGACTAACTTGAAACTTACTTTTTTTTTTCCCCCTGGAAGATTTCAAGCCATTTATCTTTGCTTTTCCCATATAACCCAGAGTCTGGTATAATCTGGTCCTGCAGAGCATGCTAGGGTTGTGCAGTGATACCATTAACGACTAAGTTGAAAATTTTCAGGAGAATTTTTCAGGTAAGAAGAAACCAGGAGATGCAACAGCCTGAAGGAGATGCCTAACTGAAGCTATTATTACTATTAAACTTCGTTTTAGTTCTTCAACAAAACAAGTCAATTCATAGCCTTGCTGTTACAATTCCTTCACAGTGCTGCGAGAGAACACAGATGAACTCATTATTGCTATACTTTGTAATGGGGATAATTCACCTTGTTTTGTTTCATCTGCAAATCTCAGTTATAAAACAACCGAGAGACATGAAATGACTAAGAATAAGGGAAAGCAGATTCCCAACAATATGCAGAATATACCTTCAGATGTACTCTTGCTGCTACTGTAAACTATTTTTAGCATCTATAGATCTGACGCATCATTCTGATTTTATGCCAGAGTTACTAATAAGTGGCATCTGAAAAAATATGATGATTTAGGCATAGAGAGGAAGCACTGATGTCTTTTTATTCAGAATATTTAATTGAACGAAGAAATATGCACTATAAAACATTATTAAATGCAAACTGGGACTTTCTTCCTTGAACTATAGCTTACACAGCAATAAATAAGGGGTGGGGAACAGGTATGCATAATAAATGAACCAAACAGAAAAAAACTGAATGAATAAATAGATGATTATAATTCAGTAATGTAAGTAAAAATATTAAAACATGTAATCATCCATTTATAAATAAAACAAACTCTCTACATACAATATTAAAACTGTCAGGCCAAGTATTAGCCCAACTTAAAAAGTCAGCATTTTCATCATAAAAAAACCATTCTATTTATTCAGGTTCATGAACAGACACACACCCTCATGACATCAATCCCTCAGCCCTCTTTCCCTTCCCTCTCCAGAGTCAAGGTTTAACAGCCTAAAGGGAAGCGCCCTTTCACAATAAATACGTATTTCCCCCCCTACATTTTGGCTATGTAGATATTGCATTTTCATATGTTTTAAGATAAGACATCTGATCGAAACCGAAAAGTTTACAAGTCAAATCCAGCAAGTTTTCTCCCCGAATGACAGTGCACTACAGGTTACAGTGATATGAAGATTTTGACTGCACTAGCGATCCATTTCAGCCAGTGAAGGAAATCACAGCTGTACCAGGGAATTCAGCCCCTTCTCCGCACCCCCTCAGCTCAAGGCACCCCATGACCGAAGCCTGTGAATCAGCATTATATTAGCCCAAGCACCCCACATACCAAATCCTCTTTGAAATTTGTGTATTCATAAAATAAACAGCTCTCTCATAGTAATGATATAACGTAACAACAGACCTACCTAGGCTGTAGAACAGAATTATACTTTTACTTGTTGTTAATAAGTTTCACAGCAACATTATTACTACCACTGCTTAATGATCTAAATAACACAAAGGTAAAAATACATGCGTACATAAGCACACCATAATGTAAAAAGTCAGCTTTATCTAAGCCTTCATATCTCTGTGTCCTTGGGATCCTCATGACCCCCCATCCCAACACCTACTTCCTTTCCTCAGGGTGCAATGACATATTTTCGTAAGTATTTTATCTGAAAAAGAAAGCCAGTAATAATTTAAAGCTTTGTTATTCACAATGCAAACTAAACAGTGTATTATGCTCATCAATAAAATATAAAGTGTTTGTTCCCATGATTTTCCACATCTCAGCTGAGACTCTGTTAATATTCTCTGGCATTATTATACACACAAAACCAAATTAACAAACAAAAAAAGGTGGCGAAGAGCAGGAGGAAGAAAGGGCGAAGAGACATGCAGGGTGTGTTTCATTTTAAAAAGAAAAAAAAAAAAATCTTCTATTTGATTCCCATAACTAACAATTTAAAAGATAACTCTCATCTGCATGCAAGTCAACATTTCCACAAGACATTTTGTAAACATTTAAACACAAGAGGCACACATATTTTCATGTACTTTTAAGCTCAGAAAAAGGCCACACAGCTTTTAAAAACTTTAAACATCTGTGCTCTAACACCTATAACTGCATGCTGAAGCAAAGAGAGAAACAAAAGATGCCGTAAGCAGTATGAACCTCTTCAGCTTTCCTCATCGTCTCCTCCCTCACTCAGTGATGCGAACCCACCTCTGAATTACACTGAAGGTTATTCCTTTCTGAACTCAAAACCTCCTGCACCATTTTGCCGGTCTCCCAGGCAGCAGAGCAGGAGATGCCGGAGCCGGTGCCAGGCGGGCACTGCGGCTCCAGTGCAGCCAGCCCCGGGCGCTGCTGCAGACCCGGCAGCCGCGGGCAGGCCCGGGTCCCTCCTCGAGCAGCCCTGGGCTCTGCTCTCGCCCTCCCCAAACCCACCGCCCAAGCAGAACACAGGGCAGCTGCCCGCCCAAGCGGTACGTGCCACTTCCTATCCCTGCATCCCTACCCACCTGCAATTTCTTAAATTAACAGAGTTGAAAATGACTTTTCTTTTTTTAAAAACAAAATAAAGCTAGTAAACCTTGCCATACAAAATCACGTCAGGCAGATTATTACATGTTTTACTTTTTGTCCTTTGCCTTAGCCATTAAATTATGTAAAATGTAAGCTGTAATTTTTCATATTTTATCATGGAAAAGAGATGCAAACTCATTCAATATAAAAACGTAAGTAAAACTTTAATCAGTGAATAGCACATTTGGTATTTTCACGTTGTTAGATTTCCTACGGAGTAAGCCATCTGTTTTGGGGTAAAACCATCACTGTTTGCAATATGGAGACATTCTAATTAATGAAGTAAAAATAGCAATTTGGCTTAAGAGGCTTTGGCAATTCATAAACATACTTAAGTCCATCCATTTATCATACAAGGAAGGTCATTTGAGCAGAGTATGAGTTATGGCTTTGTTTTGTTTATTGAGGGAGCTGCAACACGGATCCAGCGAAGCATCACCCAGCAAGTGACTGCGCTGCTAAAATGCCTCAGCACCCTTCCAAAAGCTGGCTTTTTTTTTCTTCCTCCTCCTGCTACATTTTTATGGCAGTAACTCCATCTCTTTGGGACCATAGAATGGACACTTGCTGGAAGGGTGTATGATGGTACATGCACTTCATAGATGTACCTCAAAATGTAAAGGTACATCGCCTGCTTGTTAGATATCCTAGATTAACTACCCATATTGCTTACCGCTTATGAAAAACCACAAAAAAACCCACCCACATGGCCAGGGGCCGCAAGGCTCACAAAGAGCAACTGCAGAATTTAAAAAGAACTTTTTTTTCTGTGCAAGTATGTTTGTGTTTATTTTTATTACTGCAGTGCTTGGAAGCCTGAATTGAAATTAGGGTCCTACTGTGTTGGTAGCTTGTACAAAAACACAGTAAGAAAAAACCCTCGTCATGATAAATTTATTAGCTTAAGTCCTACTCCTACAAGATACACTGTCAGCGTTACTTCCCTTGAATTTTAGACGCAAGGACAAGTGGGTTTTTTTTCCTGGCATGTACAGGTACACACTCTTCTTAAGAAATCGCATAAACCAACATTTGGGGTATTTTGGAACAGAATGAATCCTAAGTAAGTTTCAGCATCCATGACAGAGATATCTATACCTTAATCATCTCAACCCTTTTTTTGTCACTGGAAAGAAAGAGGTACATCTAACCTGGGATGTTAGATGTTTTCCCTTTTTTAGCTTACTGTAAACAACAGAAAGGTGACAATATAGCATTTAAAACAGCATCAGGACTCTTGTGCATCCCTTTCACACCTACAAATCCAGTTCAATGCACGTTTTAAAGATCCTTTCCCCCTCTTCCCATGTGCAAGACAGTCGTGGATTGCTACTCGCCGTGCTAGGAGGAGACCCGGGGACTTCTTGGTGACCACCTCAGCAAACTCCTGGTTTAGTACGTGGCACTGCCGCCACAGGAGCACGTAAACCCACGCCTGCCGCTCAAGCCTACACATCCAATTCAGAAAGCAAGCTTAATCTTAACCTCCCCTTTAAAAGTTTGTATATGTCATTTTTAACTTGAAACATTTCTTTTCAAAATTAAACAGGAAACTGGATAACTAAGTTAAGACTTTTACATATATGGCAGATAGACAGAGATTTAATTACTACTTAAAAATAATCATAGTGGCATGGCTCCTCATATACTCAATTATTAAGCACTTTGCACACTGGCAGCTCAGGAACTTTTTCAAATCTCACTTTTATGGAAGTTATCTACCTTCTCTTTCCATCAGTTTTGCTAAGCAGGACTCCCCAAACCGTGGGCTATTGATTTGCCCAACGGTTGCAGAGGTCTGGGGCATTGTATGAAGAAAGCAGCAGTGTCATCCTAGTCAGCCTGCACTTTATTTACACTCCATTAAGTTACTGTAAAAGTCACCTTCCACATTTTATGAACATTCCCAGTACCACTGATGCACACAGGCAACTGCTGCAATTTTAATATCAGCATTACATGGCAGGAAATAAAAGGGGGCTTTGAGTACGACCAAGCTGGCAGCCAACCACTCTTGGCAAAGGTTTCTTGGCTTCACTCCTGTCTTACAGCTCACATCAGTATCTGAAAATCATAACGTTTTCTGGAATGTACAGGTTAAATTAGGAGATGGGGTTTTGAATTTATTTTCAGAGAGGATGTTTGGTGAATTGGTATCATCTGTATCATGAAAATGGATCATTTTTATGGGTTTACCTTTTTGTTGCCATTATTTTACATATATTTTATATTACTGCCCAACCAAAACCAAGTACCACAGCACAAAGCACTCACTGATTAGAAAAGCACTTCCAGCCTGAAAAACTGCTCATGTGACTGAGCATTTATATTACAAATAGAACACATGATGAGCACAGACAAACGTGTAACATAATGAAATATTACGGACTTCTACTGCTGGAAAATGCATTGGACATTTAAAATTAGTTTTAACTTCAACTCAGAATACTGATAATTCATTAAAATTCATTAAAAACATTAAGACTTTGGAGAACTCTGCAATGCTACTTTAACTCTAAGTTGGTTGTAACTTCACAAATATGCTAAATACTGTATGAACAAGGAATGCACACTAGTTAGATCATAAGGAAAAGAAAAGGCGGCGGCAAGGTAAAAAGTAACTTTTATGTCAAGAATGTACTGGTTGCTTGATATTTATGAATTTTTTTGTTCATACCTAACAAGAAATTCATATGCATATCAAGAGAAGGACAAGTTAATGTAGGTCCACAGTCATCTTAATTACAATTCTTACATAGAACTGCTTGCAAACCAGCTGCCTGTAAAGTTAAAAATTCAGACTTCTTCAAATACCTCCGAGTTCAGAAATAAGAGGGAGCCATTCTCCTGTTACAGAGACACCCATCTCCAGGATTCAGCCAACAAACTTCAGAAGATACTCCCCAACTTACCTGCAAATACGGGGGAAGTAAAGCACAAAGAAACCGTGCTCTGTGAAGAAGTTCTTTAATCCTCGATCAAATTCACAGCCAAGATCTGTGGACATCTTCGACAGTACACAGTATTTACTCAAGGAAGCTTATCCGCACTCACTGAAAGGGGCTTTTACAATTAAGGAAGTAAAAGGCAGGAGCTCTTTCACAATGTTCTCTTCTTGCTATACTGGCCAAGACTAACGGTCAAGCCATCCCCTCCGTTGTCAACACTGTTTTATCCACAGCACATGGCAAAGGCAACGGTGCCAGCAGCAGCACAAGCCAGAAGGATACCTTGCACATAGCCAAGGCGAATCTACCAGTCTCCTTTCTCCCTGGCTTCTCCCCTCCGAAGCCCGAAAGACCTCTTCCTTTCACAGGAGATTAATCAGGCTCCCTGGCCCTGAGCTGCTACGTTATTCATTCTCTCTGCTGGAGCAGCTGGAGTAAGGCCAGCCGCCTGGATTTCTTTCATGCACAGTGTCCTAAAGAGACACGTTTGGAAAAAGCACCCTGTGATAAATCATTACTGTTGCCAAGTATAGTTACAAAATACTAACAGACTTTCTGTCTTGAAAAGAAAGAAAAAAACCCAAAGTTGACATTAACCTCTTGTGCACCGCGATGCCTGAGAACCTGTACGCAAAACACTTTCCCACTGACAACACAACCAAGAAACAACTATATAACAACTATGTACAACATGTATGCATTAGATTTGAATAAATCAGAAAAAAGAAGCGTCTTTAATTTCCGAGAATACAGGTGGTTTTTTTTGTTACCCTACTGAATTTAAAAGGAACCAGGTAGAAGACCAGATTTCAAATTAATTGAATCTAGTCACTTAAAAATGCAGGTAATCACACAACAGGATTTTCAGAAGTGCCCGAGAAGCACCGTACTATTTAAGAACTCCTGGAAAATCTGACAAAAGTAAAGTTAAAATACTTTTTCTAAAATGGCCCATGTCCAAAAATTGTATTTATCCCAATTAAAAATTGGATCAATTTGTTTAGTAAAATGAAAATTATTCTTTCAGTTTAAGCTTGTCACACTGTGACTAAAACAGCCATCCCTGTTTTGTTAAAATATGGGTTTATAAAATATAGACTCAAAAAGCTCAAAGTCCGTACACCATGCTTTTCCGCAACTATAACACTGGAAGTGCTACGACATGCAGTGTGGGAAATACTTCTCTTAGGAAAACAGGAAGAAAATTAAGTGAACTGACTTGGATTAATAAGCAAGTGATTATGGCAAGGCCTGCTTCACTGTCATTATGCACTTACAAAGTAGCCTCTGTTTCATTTGATTTCTGTCTCACTGTGCCCTAATTTTACTGAAGTGCTTTCAGGTGCGGCTCCTGCAGCTAACCTGTCTCACTCTTTCCCAAGTACGATGCTGAACAGGCAGGAACAAACAGTACACTCCCTCCCGAGCCGCTTCAGAAAATAAACGCCGAAGTTTCATTTTCACGACTTCACATGTATTTTAAAGCGATGATCTTCTCTCTGGAGTGTGTCAAGAAAAGAGGTAAACTTTGTTGGTCGTACAAAGAACAACCAGCAGAGACAAATGTCTCCATTTAATAGCAAGGATGTATCTCGAGCATATGCAGTGAGCAAAAGGTTCTTGCTTTGTTTAATTGTCAATAAAGAGAAGATAAAGAATAGCTGGAAATTCAGCTTAAAAACTGTTAGTGGGCTTTTATCTTGCAGGTCAGCTTTCAGGGCAACATTTCCTAGCTAAGGATCATTTATCAGCCATGTGGATCAGCAGACAGTATCTAAAAGGCAGCTGTGATGTTTAGACACCTAGAATTCAAATTTTTCTTACATTTTAGAACTTTGATCTACTGAAGTCTTTCTAGATGTCTGTATTTAATAACACAGCATTGTTGTAAACTTTCAAACAAGTTTTGTTCATGTAACATACTAATTAAAAATATAGACGCATTTTTGAACTTCTAAACAAAAAAATGTAGAACCACCACCAAGAATGCTTTCCATAGCTTTTTATTCCTTTTGATAAAACAGTGTTGGCAACTCAGTGATCAGAATGAGATATTTCACTGTGAACAACTTCAAGGAATACTTTAAAAAAAAAGTGTAAGTGGATGACCCAATCATTAAATCAGACAAGAACAACGCAACAAATAAATCGTTTAAATGCACTATTAATTCTTGTGGTATCAGTGAAAGAAAGTGTTTTAATACAAGTTAAAAGCAGACTAATTTGTATTCAGTATAGCAATAAATTCATGTATTAATACTTCACTTGAAATTGTAACAAAAGAAAATTGAAATATAAATTAAATGCCTCTTTTTAAATCACTATATTGAAATCATGAGATAATCTGTGATCTTCATTTCTTACTCTTAAGAATGGACCAAAGGTACAGTTCATTAGATTACCTTTCGTCTCTCGACAATTAGCAACAGAGGTCTCAGAGAAGAGTTGGTGGTTGATAACCATTCTGAAGTGTAACAAATAGTTTCATGCACCACTTCATCACAATTCACCTAAGAGAAGACACTGATTTTCAAACTTGCTTAAATGACCCAAAACACCTTCTGCTAAGATCTGGACACCTTGCCAAAGCTGCTTGTAAAACCATGTCCCTAAACTTGCTTAGATTTTGGGGGGGGTTTGTACACTGAGAGTATGGGTCGGTTTCTGTACTAATCACATCCTCAAAAAAAACCCATGATATAAAAGGAAAAATAAATCCTTGAACATCTGAAAGATCTTGCAGCAAAAAGATCCACAATTCCCTCAAATAGGTCATTTAAAAATGGAAGCTTTAGCAAAAATTATCCATGAGTTATCTAAAAATATATCCAATATTTAAAAAAAAAAAAGTCCTCATACGCATGTTGAGAGAGTAAAAGTTTCTGTGCATGCAATAGAAACAGTCTGAAGAGGACAAAGTTCTAAAGAGATGACAGCTTAAAAATCAATCCTCTTATAAAGAAATAATATATATAATATATAATTTTTCCATTAAAAATATTAGTAAGTACTGGACACTTACTCTTCCTTAAGGAAAAAAGAAAAAAGGAAGAGCAAGTGCAATAAAGAGAATGTAATAATGACGTTATAGACATTGATTCGCCAACACTTAGTACAGGTACTTCATGCATCAGAGATGCTTATATGAAGGAAGTTAAACATATGTCTTTGCAAAACCAGTAACTTTACATACATAGTGCTGAATTGGGAGCTGCAAAAGCCACCCTTGCAAAGCCATAGAAAAGCCCTGGAGGCTGGGAAGAGGATGCAGGAGAAGGGAGCTGATTTTAACCTTTACTGAATTGTGTTTGATCACATTTGTGTACATCACACATTAGAACAATCCACTATAGATCAGTAAGTTTTATATAAACTGGCCAACACTTAGTGCACAAAAATCCCTCAAAAATAAAAATATGAATCATACACGGAATATAATTCTAGGATAGAGCAATATGGTTTCAACATCTGTCAATGTAATAAACAAATGCAAGAATCTGTATCAACACTTCCCAGGGATAAGTTACACTGAATATAAATAATATTTATCTTTAGGTACTGAAAAAAATTGTGATATGGAAAAATCCCACGTCTTTGGTGGAAATTTAAGTAAAGGCATGCTTAGACTAGTAAGGATTAATAACACTGAGGAGAGTGTGATGAAAATGGATCCAGTTAACAGACGTGTGAGGCCAGAGGGTTCAGCTCTCTGGAGACGGCACTGAAGACAAACCAACCTCTTTAAAACACACCCACCGCAGACCAGAAGAACAGGCAAAGTTTGCCCTCTAGTCATGCTCCAAAGAGCTAAAGGACACCAGGGATCCAGCAACCGCGTGCGCACACAGAAAACCAGCAGTGAAGAGGCTCGGTCATCTTTGTAACAGCACAGTCTGGGCAAACACAAGCAGCACGGGCCTGGCCCTGAGTGGTAACTCACTGCACTCCGCGTATGTCTTGCAGCATCTAGCAACACGACTATTCATTTCTCAAAGAAATAAAAAATAACTCATGAAGTAGCTTTGTTTCATTTTGTTCAAGAATACTCCTACCACGCTGTAAGAGGGAACACGTCCAGCCGGTGCAGGAGTGTTTGATATCCGAAAAATGTTTTGCACGTGGAGCACAGAATCAGTGTGCAGTCTTTGATTTGTTTCATGAGGTTCCTTCCCTCTTGTGAAAGGTTACGAAACTGCAGATTGTTTCTTAACTGTGATTAAATAACCAAAATTGAATTAAAAAAAAAATTCAGCAGTACTGTGAAGTCCCAGAAACTTCCTCACGATATCTGACATACCTTTTCTAAAGCTGCTTCAACTCCTACCACAACAGCAGCTCTTCAAGGTTAGCATTTCAGATCCTATCAAGCTAGAACCACCGTGGCACGCAACTTCAGCTTGCCTTATAGCCAAAGAGTACGCTGATCTCTCCAAAGCTGTCTCTGACATACGGTGGTATTCTAATGCTTCTTTCAGAGCAATAACTACAACTCTCCTGACTGTCATCACACCTCATCCATCTTTTTCTATATTCTTTGCTGCTTACTTTATAACTGGAGAGTTGAAAAATCAAAAATATTAAAAATGAAATTTAATAAAGTAACAACCTAATAATACCTTCCGCCATCCAGTTACAGTCTCATTTTGACTTTTATCATCACATTTAGAAGCTAAAACATAAAATGAAATTATGAGACGAGAGGCTTATTTTGCATTCTGAGATTTTAAAATAGAACTGGGAATACAGACTCCCTCTATCCCACACAGCAATTAATATTTCTTCCTTCCATACTATTTTATAATATTCAAAGGATACCTAGAAGAACTTTCCTTCCCCCTCCCCAAACAAATATAAAAAGCATGATTTTTGCATTGTAGCATCTGTGCCACATGCTCTGCCGCTCAGAGTTTCTACTTTATATTCTTTGTATTACCTACACTGCATTAAAAAATTATATATTGCTGCTAAAAGATTATTCTCTTGTGGCCTCACTGAACCTATTCCTACAAGTTAATCAGAGAAAAGACACTGAAGTATAAGCCCTTCACAAATCTCCTGATAATTTAGGCTCCAAAAAAGCTAAATTTAGTACTAAAAGTTGTGAAAAGCCACCTTGAAAGAGCATTTTCCAAAGAGCTGAATTCATTCTTAAGAGAGGAATTCAGCTCTCCTGCCCCCATGAGTCACCGGCTCCTGCTGTAGTACCGCACACTTGCACGTTATACAATGAGAAAGAGATCTGCCCAGTTCATCTATCGATGTCATTTATCGCTTGGAAAATCTTCCTGAAATTGTGCCAAGCCACGTGATGTGAAAATTCACAAGCTAATTAGTAAAGGAAATTACCTACGGCTTTCTATGATTGACCAATTAATTTGAAATCATTGCAGGCAGGATTTCACTGCAAACAGAAATTACAGTTTCAACATTCAAAAATACAAAGCCTGATATTTAGCTTGAACTTTTCTCATTTTAACTATTTTTGCTGCACATGAAGATGTTTGCTTTTTTTTGTGCCATATCAAGTTCTGATGACAGGAAAATAGACATTATATATTCAACACACTAAGGTAAAATGACAAAATCAACATGCAAGTGTTGAATATTTCTAAAACAATTTCTTTATTTAGAAACATTTGATACTTAATAAGCGTCCAGAATTGTGAATCACATTACTTTTAGTTTGCTTGTATAAAAAACAGAAATCCATACAGATAAGATCATTCATTTTGTTTAAATCGTCCTTAAAGTTAAGGAATCCAAGTTTGTTGCTTACCTAAGAACTGGGGCTAGGCTTGTTCCAGTAGAGAAAGCCAAAGATCAGTCATTAGACATCACTGATTTTACACATGAAATAGTTGAATTCACAGATACAAACTTTAGTTCTGAATTGCCTTGTTTGTATTTTTAAAACTACTATATACATGATAATTATTAAGGTTTCCTCAGACATCCTGGAAAGGACATTCCGCTTTCCCAACAGTTTAGCTTAACAAATCCCTCAAATTTATTATGTTATTTTCTTTTGAAGCAAGTGTGCGTATTCTTTTTGACTCGTGTATGAGAAAACTTTTTTCTTTCAGAAAGAGAAGGCAAGGTCATTTGACATGGAAAAATATAACTTTATCTCCTTTGCATATCAGCATGGGGCATTTCAGCAGAGCTTTTGATACATGATTTGTCAGAAAACTTCTACTCCCTCTACTGGTTCAGCGAGAGTAAGGCAGCTATAGGTGGCTGTTGCATACCCACTAGTATATGCGAGTAACACCACGAAATCCAAAATTACACAGAATATACCTATTTCATTCTGTTCTCCTTACACACCTGTGTCACTACAGTCTGACTGTAATAGTATACTGATAATGTCTTTCCTTAGCCCAAAAAATTCTACTAGATTCAATAACAGAATTGATGCTTGTGATCTGCTTAGCACCTATGCAGTATTGCATTTTAAAGCTCAACACGTTGACTCACATAGTATGCAGTAAAATGATTTTGACAAAATCAGTAATCGCTGTGAGCTCTTCTTCAGTACTTGTCATCAACACATCCAAGTGCTGTACAAAAATTGGCTGCTCATTTGCAAGGGTAAGGGATGAGGGATTATCCCCATTTTACAAATGTAAATCTAAGGCACACAGATTACAGATGTCTACCAATTTCTACCAGTTTTTGGCCCTCAACTTCAATTATTAAAGAGGTAGTATGTGAGAGCACTGACCATATGCTCTTTCATTCATTCAGCGATTGCCTTCTCTCTTTCTTCTCTTTCTTTACCTACCAATATGCTTCTACTTCTGTGCACATAACTAATACCCAAATACCTGTCAGGAGAAGGTCTGGAACCCTGATACCACATCTCTTTGTGAGCACCCAGTCAAAAGACCATACTATTACCCATCATCCATCCCCTGCACTCAGGGGTAGTCCGTCCCACAAGTGTGACTTTGCGTTTGTCCTTGTTGAACTCTGTAAGGTTCCTCTGGTTCACCAAGGTCCTTCAGACTGGCAGCCCCTGCTCTTCAACGCATCAGCTGCTGCCTCCAAGACAGCGTTGCCCACAGACTTGGTGAGGATGCTCTCCATCCCTTGTCCAGACTGTTGCTAAAGATGCTATATACTACTGACACCAGTATCAACCTCTGAGGAATGCTCCTCATAATCAGCCACCAGTTATGACTTTGAACTTTTGATCACTCTCCTTTGAGCCTGACAATCCAGCCAGCTTTCCTCTCAGGCTGCAGTCCATTTGTCTAGCCCACATCCCCACCAGCTGGCCGCAAGGGTCTTAGACTGTGTTGAAAGCCTTGCTAAAGTCAAGGTAAGCTGTGTCCACCACCCCATTCCCATCTGCAGAGCCAGTCACCTCATCACTGAAGGCAATCAGGCTGCTCAAGCACAATTTGTAATTTGATAAATCTTTCTGTGTCAGCTTTTCCCAATGACCTTGTTGTCTTTCATGCCTGGAAATGCCTTTGAAGAAGTCTTCATAATTTTTCCCATGACTGTCAGGCTGTCAAGCCTGTATTTCCCCAGACCTCCTCATTTCCCTTAGATGGGTATAAGGCTTGCCTTTTCCCAGTCCCTGGGGACCTCCTCATGCTTCTTGGCACGTACCTTCCAGCTTCCTACATTCTCCTGTGAAGATACGGAGACACCAGAAGCGAGCTCTGGTGGAAAGCATCTGGAGAATGACTGGGGAGCTCCAATTCATAACAACCTTGTTACAGCTTTCATACTACACTATCTACACTGATAATTCTTTGCGTGAGGAGGCTGTTCAAAGCTCTTTAAAGGTTTATTAGCAGTTATCAGTACAGTAAAAAGCCAGTTATGTTCTTTAAGCAGCATTCAGTGGTTAGTCAACAGGGATTAAGCAGCTAGGTTGCACAACTGAACAGTTTTGTTTATAAAAATACCTTTTTGACAAAAAAAAGGATCTAAAGAAAATTTTAAAACTATTTCTAAAACTTATTACAACATTCACTACGCAGCTCCATTAAAACTGTTGGCAAATGCAGTAGGAACAAACACCATGTAATATGAGGAAGAAAGATACTCCCAACATCACGTTTCCCTCTTTTCGTCCAAGCCTCCTTCCTACCGTCTCCAGTAAGAGCAGCTTCCACAGCTATACTCACAGCCCCAGACATCCAAGCACCCCTTACTTTCTTGTCTTGCTCATTCCGGCATGAAGTCAAAGCTTATACAGAAGACCACTGAACTCCATGAGCTCTGGTCAAATACTGCTTTCTGCCAGTACAACACTCAATGGAAAGTATTACATATAATCCACAAAGGCAAATCATTGTTTCTGCAGTTTCTGACAGCTCAAAACCAAGCATACAGAGTGAAGGCTTTCAGGTAAGTTTGGAGTGAGAAAAGGTGGTCGATGGCGCAGTGTCAGTGGAGCCAAGCACTGTCTAAGGGCAGAGCTCTAAGGGGAAATGGCACAACCTGCAAACATTACCGCTCCCTGACCCCTTTAATTTCAAAAATCGATTCCCTTGTTTGCAGAATGGATGCCCACATAAAGGACCAGTTTAAAAAGCCTTTTTCTTTTCCTTAGAAGAAGCTCTCTGGAGGTTAAAGAGCTCAGAACAACATATGCGGACAGCAGAAGGGGAGATGGCTGTCATAACGGAAGCAGCCCTCGGAGCAGAGCAGGAGGACAAATCGGCCCCTGCTATTAGAAGGGACTTCGGTGAATTAATCTCAGCAATCAGATCTGTAGAATCGCTAATGAAGGGCAAGGTTTGAGAAGGATTAAAGCTGATACAGAAGAACTTGAGAATGGGCTCACTGACCTAGAGATAAATCTTGGATGAAAACCAGCAAGTAGGAATACGTCTGAAAAATAAAATGTGGATGACTGAGGAAAAAGAAGTGCTTGTAGATGCACTGAGAGAAATAAAAAATGGGGAAACAGCAAAAGAAAAAGAACTAGCTCCCAGCAGCTGTAAAGGAGACAACCCTGTCAAACACTCAGGGCATGCCTTCCTCTCATTTTAGCTATTTGAAACAAATACGGCAATCAGCATAGAAGAAATACATCAAACATTTTTCTCTCACCTCCCCAAACTCATGTACCTAACTTTACAATTTAACCTTTTTGAACAAATGGGACAGAGTCTGAAGATTCTTTCATTCATTTTGATTTGGGGGAGGAAAAAAGAACATTTCAAGCTCTGATGCAGGGTACTTTAATGAAAAGGGAAGAACTAAATAAGAACTACATCTGTATCAAAACAGTAAATATGCACGATACACAGGGCCTGCCTTTCAAACAATGTTACATATTGAAGAGAACAGTACAATGTAAGTGAGGAAAAAGGTTGTAGAAGTCCCCAAAATTTAAGCCTCATAGTAAAGAGCACAAAATACAAAGACAGAGATGCTGCTCTATCATACAAAAAAAAAAAATATCAGACCTTAAGAAACACGGCATTCTTCCAATTCCCTCACAAAAAATAAAGCCAAAAAATCGGGAATACTGAGAAGGAGAACTACAAGATCATGAGTATTCAAGAAGATTTATCTCAAAGAAAACATAAGAAGTGGAACCATTCTAGATTCCAGAACTAGTGCAGTAAAATGTAGTAATCCGATGGGCTGAAATGTTGAGAAAAATGGAGGAAAGGCCTATTGTAGGGTTTGAAAACAGGGGCAAAGAAAAAACGAGTTTTATAAGTGTACCACAATATGGGACGTTAGAAGGGGAGGGTCAAGGCAAAAAGGAAGGCTTAAAATATGGCTCTGAAAAACTCTGCATGTGCAAATCATTTAAGAATACCATATAACACTATGAGATGACAATCAGAAAACACTGAGAAAGGACTAAAAATCCCTCTCCAGAAAAAGATTAGCATATATGTCTGTATTTGATGAAAGCAAAAAAGATTAAAACAATAAATTAAATCTCAAGAGGGTGGAAAAAGCCACAAAAAGGATGTGGAAACAAAACTCACTGAATGGTGCTTCAGGTAATAAAGTCACTTTTAGGGCTCTGGAAACACGGAGGTGGGGTGAGGATATCCATTGCTTGCTATTCATAACAGGATGGAGGCAGCCTTAGTCAACACACTTCTCGTTACAGCTGGTGATGTTCAAATTTGTGAAAATATTGGCAAAGCTTAGGCTGACAGAGCTGGATTGTCCCCTGCTCCCCCCATACACTCACACACAGAAGCATAAAACAATACAGGTTGATAAACTCTAGTGGAACGGTCGAGTCAGTTAACAAAAAAATTACAAACACAGTAAAGGACTGAACAGACCCGTCAAATAAGAATTATTTATCAGCTATAAAGCAAGTTAGGTTAACATCTGTGGTGTTATTAAAAAAAAAAAAGGTATCTGTGGATCAGAAGTAAAGAAATACATATTAGAATAACATGGGCACTAGCTGCTAAAATTCTCTCTAAGATAGCTACGCACGAGAGAAGCAGAAACTTTATTGTCCAAGCATCTTTTATTTGTCTGGGAAGAGAGCTTGGTATATGAATAAGACAGATTCTGACCAAATAAATATGCCTGACTAAGAAGAAAAATGTGTGCATGCGTACACACATATCTTCCTGATATACTTCCTTCCTAAGAAGAAATACATTAAATTACAAAAATGAAAAACGTAACTTTCAGGAAGGGTCAGTTCATTCTTAACAAATTCAAGGACAAGACTTCACTGGGGTCAGAGGGGCTATGAATTTGTCCACATACTTGAGACTTGTTTAAAAACAGATTTATGAAACACTAGCAAACTTTTTGGAAGAAAGTGCTCTGCATTATTTTTTGGATGGAATACCCTGAACATGTGGATACATTCGGCATTCAGTACCACAATACATTCTGTAAGTCTGATAGGTCTTTTAATATTTCTCTTCTAATGCTTTCTTAAATTAAGTTATCCCAACATCTATAGGACCCACCCGCTGGATCTCATCACTCAGCAATTTCTTTCAGAAATTAAATCCAAAAAGCATTTGTGACCCTCTAAAATTCTTTTTGGGGTAAAAATTAGACTTAGACTTCCTAAAGAGATCAGATAAGAAACTGCATGGAGTTCTGGCCAAGCAGTGATGAGACCTTCACAGAAATGCCTTTTATCTTAGAAAGGCAAGAATCAAAAGAGAAGAGCATTTGACAAGGGCTCTTTTAGTCCTGGAATTAAAATATAAAGTGGCAGGTTCCAAAAGGCCCTACAAATACATTGCAAGTTAGAAGTAATTGGCTCTCCTGTGAACCAGGAAAGAAGAACAAGTTTTAAAAACCCTACACCAAAAATATTACGAATGACAGACACGCTCCTAGCTAGTAAGCTCGAGATGAAAATTGTGTGCATATCAGTTAAGAACAAGTAAAATACAATTCCTAAATAACTCAGAAGAAAAAAGCAGATCCTTTGGGCTAGTTTATAAAGGATTAGATGTGTCAGATAAATTTAACATGCAAAAAAAAGACAAGAGTACTTTAAGAACCAACTTCAGCCTCCGCCAGAAATAAAAGGCACAAATTCCTGGACTTACACCTCACAATGTGAAAAGAAATATAAAACCAAATAAAACATGCAGTTTTGCAGCTGAATTTTACTAGGTTCTAAAGGGAATCTGAACTCTTACAGTAGTATTAATTTAATGCGATAATGTAAGAAGGAAATAGTCCATCTGCTTGGAAAAGAAACAAGGATAATTATAATAGCTGGAAAGATTGGATCCATTACACAGGCTTATTTCACTAACACGATACTGGAATTAATATATTAGTGGATTGATTTGATGTAAACTAATTAAATACGTACCCAGATCAATGAATGTGTAGTATAAGCAAGCAAACTGCAGATAAATATGAGACAAGTTCTTGATAAAACAGATAAAAACAATAGAGTACCTTATAGTGTCTGGATACAGAGAACAGAACAGAATTGCCCTGGAAGGGCTGAATTAGGAGGAAAGAAGCCTCAAAAAAATTTTCTGACAAGCAGCAGCAGGCCAGAGTGCCTACCTGCAAGTCTTAATGCAAGTGCTTGCCCCAGCCATAGGGCTTCTGGCCACAACGATCGTGCTGGATCTTGAGCCAGAAGGAATAAAACAATGGAGCAAAGCACAGTTCTTTAATGCTTTAAACCAAACATATTCTAGGTAAATTTAGTCCTGGATACAAACTTACGAGTCAGAAAACTTACATTCTGCATACCTCTGTAAATTAATTTAGAATAGAAAAATAAAGGTAATATTTAACTATACTCAGATCACATTTCAGCTTTAAAGACACTGCTGTCTCGTAGCTTTGTGGAATATCCGTTTATGACAGAGCAAAATACAGCCGAATCAAAATACTACTGCAGTCATAATGTGTCCTCAAGGCATTACTGTAAAATATCTTGAGTGCCCTTGAGTCACAAGAGAATTTTTGTTAAGACAAGAGATTAAATATGTGCACAAATACACATGCACAGTTGTACTGCATACAGTACGCTGCTATGAAATCCTACCAGTAGAGTTTTGAAAGTACACACACACAAAATTAACCACAGGAGATTACACAATCTGATGCTGCAGTAGAAATTCATTTATTTTAATTGGCATTACTGCATGTAACTCAACATTCATACACACGTAATTGGTATTCTTCTTTTATAAATATTTTGTGTGTTCCTGAACCACAGTACCATAAAGAGTACCAAAGAAAAAAACCCACCCCAGCTGAGTCAAAATAAATTTTAACCACAGTTCTTCAGAGAAGTTGCTCAGCAGTTTCTGAAGGAGGAATAATAAAGCGGCATTTTACTGTTACCACTACCAGTGTTCTTTTAATCATGAAGAATTATCAAAACCACATCACAACGTCTAGGGATTGTTAGCTTGACTTCCCTGACCCTGTTTGCTAACTATGTTACTGCAAATGAAAGAAACTGCAAAGAACAGTAATTTCAAAGGCCAGCGTGCTCACTTGTATTCCCCAAGAAAAAAACCACAATACCTTTAACCCTGCTTCAAAGGTTTACTCCTGCGCACTGGAATGCAAAATGGCTGGAGTGGAGGAAATTAAGATACACACACTGCAATTTCATCCAAACCCACACACACCAGAGACACCCAAGTGGGCTGTCACCTACCCACGTAATTTAAAATCATTACATGGAAGGTGAATCAACAGCAGACCTGAAACCTCTAATAGATTACTTTCACAACATAGAACTGATTTTGAGTTTGTTCCCAATTCCCAGAGATGGGTGTAGCTCTGTGTTAGAGTTTCCCTGTGAAAACAGGTTGTTCCGGAGACATCTGCCGCTGCTGCCGGGGCAGCTCACGCTCCCTCCCCTGGCTCTACCCTCCAGATCACACTCTCCCGTGATGAAACAGCTTCTGAGGCCGTGAGGCAAATCAGAGCACCAAAACTATCAGGGAAGTTTCACTTCCAACTTCTATTTAGCAATCTAAATATTGCTAATGATAAATATAATTTTAAAAATTCAATAAATACCTCATCTTTTTAAAGCACTTGGCTAAAAAAATCCAGAACCCCCCGTGTCCCACCTACGCCTCCACAAAAACAGTCCCCACAAAATCATAACAGTGAAGGCAATAGTTATGTAGGTGACCTGAAGGTATGCACTCACCATGCGAAAACGTTCCAGAGAATGAAACACTTGGACCTAACTGTTAGACATGTATGTTTATTCAAGGAGGTGGGAGGATTCCTCAAGATCTTTTCCTTCGCGTACCGAGAGACTGGGAAGGGAGGGAGGATGAAGAGAAAGGGAGCACGGAGGTTTAGGGTAAGCACAGCAAACAAGTAAGATGATGAGTATCAAGTCGGGTTGTTCAGACCAGCACAGGACTGCTCTGTCGCTGTCAGAGACAGAGTGACAAGTTCCTTTTGTATATTATTAGATAAGTACTATCCTTTTTTATCAACTTTTAAAGCATCAAATTTGTAGTTCGCCAGAATTGCAAAGCAAATTTCAGGCTTGTAATACTGTATGCTACACAGAAATGCACATGGAAGATTTATTGATTTTTTCCTTACTGTGTTGCAAAGAAAACCAGGATTAAATATATTTATTAAAAAAAATCTAGGAAGCAATGAACTCATCTAGTGTCATGTTACAGTTTGATAGACTAACACTTATCTGAAAAATTATTTTCCAGTGGAGGGATATTTTCCATTTAGACACTATTAATACAACAAACCTTATCATCTCCTTTTTTCATTCCCTCTCCTCCCCTGAAGAATGCCAAACAGAACTTCTCAATAAAGCAACTTATTTCAAAGGCAGAATTGCAATAAATTATATTAAGCATACAGTATAGTCATTAGGCATTAGAGAAAACCTCATCTATCAAATACTGTCATACTGTTTTTCAAGAAGACCTATCTCTTTTTCTGTTCTGCTCAAAGACAGAAGTACAGCCCTATCAAATCTTATTATTCCAGAACTGACATTTTTCATTCACAAAATAAGAAACATGTATTTCCAAAGGTCTGCATATACAAGATCCTTAATATTGCTTTGGGAGATAAGCCAAAAGGAATACTAGGGACTGATACAGAACATCTGACAAAGATACGGCTTTGTACAGAAACCACAATTTAAGATTATTTGTCTACGTACAGTTTTCCAAAGGTTGTGAGTATCATCAGAGGACTCGTACTTTCCTGGGGTTTAAATTGTAAATGTGATACTTCACAGAGATACAAAATCACAAGAGAACAGAGCCATCTGCTCGTGTGTCTTCCCAAAACCTACGTGTCTTTTTATGCAGGTACCTTCCTCAGATTAACCACTCCTGCAACAAAAGACTAAGGAGTTCATAAGGAAAGAAAATCTCCGTCATAAAAGCAGAGAATGACAACCACCACCTCAGGCTCGAATTACTAAGGGCGTCTTTGCAAAAGAGACATTTTTCCCACTATATGAGATACACCCTAGTTATAGTAACTAATGCAAGGAAGTCAACACCATGATGCACTGCTTAAACTTTTCATGACAAGTATCTTCAGGATCAACCAACACAAACTGGGACTCTCACCAGAAACCAGACTCTAACAGATTACTGACATCCAAGGACCAAAACCAAGTCAGTGCTGCTACAAGGCAGCTTCAGGACACGGCGAAGCCGTACTGCTGAGAAACGTCATTCCCCTTCCCCAAATAAAACTTGGGGTAGTAAGATATTAAAAGTGGGGGGCAAATTCTGGCACTGTGAGAAATACATATTAACTTGTTTCAACCAAGGGAAAACAGATCGTTTTTTCCATTGCATTTATCACCGTTGTATCTCTGCATCTTCACTTGTGGTTTCCCATGGCATATACACATGCACTATTTACACAGACGCCCAAGCACAAATAAACACTGTATCCCAAAATATTCAAAATGTACTGCCAGATGGCCTTAAAAAGAAAAACGAAAGATCTAATTAAAAGCTCCTATACTGCCAGCACTCCGTTTTTGGAAATAAATACAAAAGTTAAATAAAAATGTTTCTAAAGCATATCAATATTTTTGTAATGTTTTGCTTCACAATTACAATCTCTCCTAACCTCTTTCATGGATCAAACAGGCCAAACCATATGAACCAGTGTTAACTGTAAACTCCTTTCCTGGCATGGTAGAAAAAGGAGATTAACAGAAATGGCGACTAAATTTGGGCAATTTCTTGTTAATTCTTGTTAAATCTCTTCCCATCCCTCTCTCTCCCTCCTGTTTACAAAAAAAAAAAATATGCTATTGCTATCACAAGTATTGTCTGTAATGAAGAAGATTTCACTGCCACAAGTTATCACAGTAATTTTCGAAGAAAAAGTTTTATTTTCTTGATTTCCGTAATTGAAACACAAACCTTGATGTTAGTTTACTGCAGCATTTTGTATAACTATTATTTGTTTTTCCCTACATCTTATCTCCCCAATAAAAACAGATTGTGGTTTACATACATTTTAAAATAAATATACTTATATTTTTAAATATTAAATTACAGCACAATATTAAAATGACCTATGATGATGTTTTGAGTCTACAAGATCATCAACTGAGTACATCTATTCATTAAAAAGAAGAAAGACCCAGTAAGACCAAAACACACATAAAAGGAATACTTTCAAAAACTGTAAATAAAACACATGCACAAGGAGTTGACATTTACTTACCACTGGACCTGTTTTTGCGGTTTGACTTCCCTCCTGTAAGAAGCATCTTGAGACTGTTTCGAAACATGGCGATCCTGTTCCACTTTCTGTATCCCAAAAACTGTGTAAAACAAAAGAACAGGAGATGTAAAAAAATCAACACTCTGATTTGGTCAACAGGGAAACATTACAGAGAAACAGTAAGAAAGTGAAAAAACCAAGATAAAAACTCAGAATGAGGATTTTTTGCCGATACATTTCCTAACAATAGAAATCAACATCCATATAAAGCCTACCATTCTGCTTCCTTTCATTCATCCAGGTTATTACCAGGCCAACACAATTTCAGCACTGCTAGCACAACCCACCTATTTTATCAAATGATTTGACCAAATTATTATCCCACTAAACTGGGAAAGACACAGCATTTAGCAAACTCTGCCTCCATTTCCCATTACTATGAAAGCCAAACCTATCAGAAAGAGTTGCTATCCTTCATGTTGCTCAGAAAAAGTCCATCTTGCTGACAACAACCCACAGACTACAAAAGCTGTTGTGTTTAGCTCCCGGGCTGGTTGACTGTCTTCTGTGAGTTGAATAAATTGTCATGAGGAGGAAAGCCACTCAAACCCAAAGTTAACTGATGCAAAAAATCAAACAGAAACATTATCCATGTATTTTCCTCGCTCTATACGTCTCGGAAAAAAAAAGTTGTCTCCGTGCTGTTGAAGATAAAAGAATGAGCTTCTGGGTTCACCAGACACACTGACAGCTTGTTCTGGTGGAACATCCTCTTATTAAAGTAGGTAAACCATCAAAACAGCAACAACAAAAGCAGCTCCTAACTAGACCAAAAGAATAGTAGAGAGTCTTTGATCAGGACATAATAAACCACAACGTTCCCTCTATTGTACACATTCATCTTACAAGCTAACACATTCATCTTATAGAAATATATCATGAAATTTTTTCCTGCAACAATATTAGGTTCTTCTAGGAGGATGCTCAATAAATGCGATCTTGAGTTTTTTCACTTTTATCTGATATTTTCAAGTATATTAACACAATAACACCCAGTTCAAAGAGCTTTATATGTATATTTAAAGTCACTGAAAGTCCTTCTAATATGACTTACTCACTTACGGAGAGATACTTACATTTCAAGGCAGCAACTTAGAGCATACACGTTACAAACACCAGTAAGCATGCGTGGACGACCTTAACTTTAGCCTTTCATGACTTTCAGGAGATTCCGTTCACTTATTAGATTCCACAAACAGATTTTGGGGTATGTTTGTCTGCATGCATGTATGTATGCATGCATGAATATTAAACAGAAAATACAGTACTGGTAGTTACTTTGCATCTATGAATCGCTTGAGTATCATCTGGCATCTTTCTGAGGCCTTGCATAATGACATCAAAGCACAACGAGCTGGTATTTAGCCTTATTCCCAGGGCTCCTGAACAAAGCTTAGGCCCCTCTTCGAAGCATCCCACTGTTACAGGACTACAAAAAAATTTCCATGTGGGCACAAACACAATTGTCTTAAATTTGAATTCTATTTATTTAGTTTCTTTAGATGGTTGTTATGTTCCAGCTCACAAAATAGAAAGAAAACTTCTGGGTTTACATATCCTTCCTTTCTTACAATCTGTTATTAATAAACTCTTTCATATACAACACCCTTTGCAACATCAGAAGGGGAAAATATGAAGTAGACATTAAATGTAAAGAGGAGGCAACAGAACTCAAAGTGTTATTTATTTTGGAACATGATAATATTATAATCCCTCCAACATGCCACTAATCCAGATGTTTTTATCTAGGCTTTGAGCAAGACAACAAGAAGGCAGTAAACACCTCCTGCTACTATTCGGAGTACTGCTTGAGTCTGAATGTAACTTAACTTCTCCTCCTCTACAATATTCAGCACTATGCTGATAATGTGTACATTTGATTGATCAATTTTTTTTTTCTTTTAGAAAAAGCAGACTCCAGTAGTTCTTACATTAAGCCAAGTGTTATAGCCACAATGAAGTTAATTTTTTCCTAAAAGTTTATGAACAGAAAAATGTAACTAGCACCTAGCAACATTTTTCCAAGACAGGCAAAACAAGAAGAGGTAGTTTCTTTGTGCTCTGTGATAGTAATATGTAAAAATAAGGAGAAAAAGTTTCACCAGCTATCAGGGTTAATAATGATTCACGCTAACATACCACACTTGCAAGAATACACAACTGTGTTTCAACAAGCAAACTGAGGTACTTCTGGAAGTGTAGCTGCGACAGTGAAGCACGGAGCAAAGGGGAGGCTAACTGATTAAGAATTTATCCCTTCTGTAGGCAGATAACGCAGCCTGCGCTGAGCTCCTCTACCCAAACTTAAATTACCTGCCCTAACTATCCCAGCGCTGTGACTATAGTGCCACAGGTTTGAGCAAGATCTTGGAAGCACTCCCACAGACGTCATACTGAGCGTGCAACTCCAGTGAATTAAGCAATGATACCATTTGCAACCTGCGGACTTCAGTTATAGTTTTGATTCTCTGTTCACGCTAAAGGAAATCAGAATCACCTCCACCGCTGATGACAGAGTAACATCAGACTTTGACTATCACCAGTCTAAGAATAACGTCCTATTTTTCATCTTTTACCTGTGGCCTTAAGTGTACTAGTTAGCCAATACAGGTGGAAGGGCAAAAGGGGACTGTAAAGTGTTCAGCTTGCTATTTCAGATTTACGTAAAAAGAAGGTAAATAAATAACAATCTTACAGCATTTGGTAAGATTAGGGTAGAGGAGAAAGATCCTGCTAAAATCCCACTACAGAAAGTGTAGGGTATTTTCTCTTTCTTTTCTTATTTATCTATTTGTTTTAAAAAAGCAGCTCTCCAGGTATCCATTTTGAGTCCCGTCTGGAAGGACAATCAATCTTTATAATGGCATTTTCCTCAGAATCAAACACTCATGGTAGCAGTGGACAGCCCAAAACTTCAAAGTTCCTATGAATTAAGAAGGAGGTTTAGGGACTATCCCCATGTCAGCCTGCACTGAGAAGAGAACTGAGTGGAGCTGGGCCATCAGTGCTGAGGTATAACCTAATTAAACCTAATCATGCTGAAGAGCCAACTGGACTGAGCCTGAACAGTGCCAAAGGTGAGGACGACAGTTTGCTAATGATGTTTACTTTTAGCCTTCACATGTGAACCTGTGCCAGAAATTGTTGTGCTGCTACTGGGATTGAATTAAGTCTCTGCATAGGGCATATAAGGGGCCTCCATGAATTTGCTCTGAAGAACCATGGAGTACAGAAATAACTGATGTCTTGCATTAAGACCCTGAGTTACCAGCCACGGGATGTCTCAAGGACTAATTCCACGTTCTCAGAGCTCACCTAGAAGCCCCAGAGGACTGCTAGACCTTTAGTGACCTACACAGGCAGGAGATGGAAAGAAAGGCCTTTTAGTAATAGACCTAGTTTAGCATCAACTCATGACGTGCCTTCTCATTGTGTCTTACAGACGATGTTATAGTACTCACTAAATTTATATCCTAATTAGTTAAGGTTTTCACAATATAGAGTAGCAGAATCGGCAAGTCACCAAAATCAACTGCTGTTTTTCTTTCGCATGCACAACCACGTTATTTTGTGGCTTTGAGCAAATGTGGTCACAGCTCGTCCTCGGTTTAGCTAATACTAAGCCAGAAATAATATTCGTTCATGGAATTAGAAGGGTTAAATAGCAAATGGTATTACAGTGTTAGGAGGAGCTGGATCAGGCATTTTTTCATACCCCCAATGAACTCCTCAATATATCCTACAGTCCAGCTTAATTCTCCTCTCCAGTCTCCCAAGCAGCTGTGTCCGCAGAAGCTAAAGACGCAGTATGCTGATGGGGATCCTTTACACTCCCATTGCCATGGGATACTTCTAACATCAAATCAGGCAACCAAGAGCTACTACACTTTGTCACTGAGCTTATCGCTTGTAACTTTACCAAATCTAATGAAGATATTACACAAGTAAAAGTCTCCAAACAGTATCAGCAGATAAATAATAAGGTACTATCTCTATGAACTCTGTTTTATACCATCAATGGCACTTTACAAAAGTGGCCTTTTTTTAAAAACAGCTCAAGAATCTTCTGTTTTATGTATAGACAGACTCTGCCACATGTTGTTTTATACTCTAACAAAGCTAGATTTCAATGAAATACACAAACAAAAACAGTTTCTGGAGCATGAGAAAGCAGTAGCACAAATACAATGAGAAAAAAAAACAAAGGCAAGGGAGTAGAGACAGACTGAACGCTGCAAGCTGCAACTTTACACCAAATGCTAAGCTTGAACAAGTCTGCAATATCTCATTAAATCCTCTTGGATGACTAAGGCCTGTTTCTTTGTTTTCTTAGTTTTAAGACAGAGTTTGTAGACAGGCTGCGAAAACTACTTCACGTTTTGGGTGGCTACACATTATTACAGCCCACAGAAGTAATTTTTGCTTCTTTTTAGAGATTTCCTAGGGAAAGATACTGACTGTCAGACACGGAATTTCAAAATCAAAGCAAGTAATTTTTGCCCCATATACCACCACTAAACCAGCTAGATCCCAGTATTTTCCTCTTCTATGATCACCTCATTAAAAATAAAATTATTTTTTATATAAAGCTGATTAGTAAAGCTAAGCTCTTTTTCAAAAAAGTGTTTGATGTCCAGTGAGACGTACAAACATTGCTTGGCCACTGCTGTCAAGTTTCATGCAAGTTAGCATTAGAAGTTATTAAATATATACTTTTCAGAGTAGAACTCTAATCTACGTTTTTACCAACAATGAAAAGTTTCTAACTACAAAAGTATTAAGGGAATGCAATCTACATCATATGTGCAATGCACATTTCTTAAGAATTTTATTTCCCCCTTAAGTTTTCAGTTCCTTCCTTGCCTCCATAGCGAAAATACCTATGTAAAATGACAAGCATTTCAAAAGTTGTTTCTAGAAAGTAAAATAACAGTAAACAAGTTGGTCTTCCAAACATTTTAAAAGAAACAGATTTCTTTATACATGTTCACAATTTTCTTCCTTGAAATCTCAGTTAGGAGAAAGCCCAATTCGGCTGCCTGTGCATTACGGTGATGTTCAGATTTCAGTAGTTCAGATGGCAGATCAGTAAGTACAGTCAGAGCACCGCCACTACAGAGCTTTTACTGAATGTATGAAAAGGACAACTTCAAAAAAAAAAGCCCATATTTGCAAATTGGAGGTGGTTCAACAATTCTGTCAGCTGCCTCTTTGTATATTAATTTGTGGTTGAAAAGTAAGTGAAGTAAAAGCCTGTAAACAAGAACACGTCTGTGCCAGACCATGAGATCCCATTAGCTCATTGTCCGGTTCAGACAGCAGCTCATACTGTAGCAAATTAAGACAGAATTTACTCCCAGAACCTTCATAATATTCAGCAGACGTTTATGAAAACTATCTAGTCAAAAATTCTCAAAACATTATATTTATAGATAGATAGATATAATATGAAGTATTTGCAACCTTCTATCAAAACACATTTTTCATTGAGAAATCACTACATCTACCATTTGGAAGTGACAAACCACTTCCAAATTTCAGAAGAGCATAAGAAGTGTAAATCTTATGGCATCCCACCTCCACGCAACGCTTTGCCAAGCTATAGACAGGAGCATTACAATATTGCTTAGCGGTATAGTCCCACCCTAATGTGAACGTTGAAAGCCCTCTGTGACAAACCACTTTTGATCATTCAGTGCAGAAGGCAGGCAGGCATTCCCACTTCATTTCTATCGGAGTTTATCATTAAAGATGAAACAAAACTTTGTAAATTGGAATCAGGACTTGGCAGCACCAAGTCAATGGAATATACACAGAAGATCATGACCAATAAAGTTTTAAAAACAAACTCACTAGATAAGCCTTAATTCCTATACTTTTACCACTGACAAATACCATCACAATATTCTGTATGGACAAGCAGGAAAACTGTTAGTCCAGATCCCGCTGCTTATTCCTTTATTCATCTGCTTCTGTCTATCTCAGAGAAGATCCTGAGGCATCACACTTCTTTAGCACATCTTCCCTTAATTCCCAATAGGAATGATGGAAGGAAGGTTTTTTTAAAAGGGTAATTCCTTATGTGTTTTTCTGAAAAAGAAGAGAGTCCTCTGACAGAAAATATACACTCAGTTATGCAAAATAACAGAAAAGCTTGTTATTACTCATAAAATACTCTATTTTGAAAGTTCCTGGTAGCACCAGATTACCTCTTTTCATGATGGAAGCTAAACTCTCTACATTAGAAACCAAGAAGTGTGTATAGGAAGAAGCATATATTAAGATGCAAAAAAAAGGTACTTTTTGGACTATTAGTTTTCAGGATTTAACAACATGTAAAGACTAAACTAATATTTTGTGAACAAAAAATCTAACCTTTCAAATTAGTGAACTGTTTCCAAAGAGCATTCAACTTCAGAAAGGAATAGGTAACAAGGACTTTTTTAAAACAAGTGACAGATTTATAAAGCTAATTATCACAAGATGAAAGAAATTGAAAAATGAAAAGAAGACACACAACACAAACCGAGTTAGGCTTTCAAGCATTTACTCCATGTATAACGTATATTGTACACAGAAATCTGTTCCACATTCGCTCGTAACAGCTGCTAGACTGAAACGTCCCATGCTCCTCAAATAAATTATTCAAAGTTTAACCTACACTCTTATTTTAAATTGCCCTGAAATTCA
Organism: Calonectris borealis; assembly: GCF_964195595.1. Taxonomy (NCBI): domain Eukaryota; kingdom Metazoa; phylum Chordata; class Aves; order Procellariiformes; family Procellariidae; genus Calonectris; species Calonectris borealis. Next base: position 6,831,577 of record NC_134333.1, on the reverse strand, counting down.
AGAGGATGTTTTTAGACAACCTGATGACGAGGACTAGTAGCCCAGAAGAGCACATTTAAGCAGCGCTACAACGTTCAGAGAAAGACCAGACTGCCACACGTCCTAACTGCTAATTGTCAGTGTATGTCAGAAGCTCCACAAACTTCATGACGATCAAATGCATTAAACACTCTGCCTCACATAACAGCTCTGACTCACAACAGGAGTGTGGATAACTGATTGTAACAACTCTGAAGTCAAAGGAAACGTGTATTTATAAGCTTGGTCCATGCACATTTAAAAACACAAAAGCAGAATTTAGAGATTAAATATTTCCAGGAACTTTAGGAATGAAAAAAGCATTGTTGTAATCTAGCAAAAATGCCAAGAACTTCTAGGATTATTTGGAAAAAGGAAAACAAAAAAGGAATTAAAAGGACTAAACCCTACCAGATACAGGTTTTTAAGCAATTAAGAGTTTATTAGACAAAGTTCTCTAAACTAATAGGCTTTAGAACGACTGAATATGAACAAAAATTAATCATTTTATGTCATTTTATGTTCCCTCATGAAAGCCTGAACACTAATCATTACGATGGGGGGGGCTTGACCCCAGAGGTCCACGCCCTCTGGCCCCTCCTCATCAAAATACTTAGAGATCTCTTGACTACCTTTCCTACAGATCCTGCCACTAACCCCCATAACTCAGGAGCCCCTGCACTTGTTCTCTCTCCTTTCCTCCTGTGAGCAGCTAGACATGCCCCTACTGTCTTTGCTTCTCCAACTATCCTTGATGGAGATACATAAAAATAAATACATAAAAATAACTAACAGCATTCACACTGGACAAGCATGCGGCAGGTCAACGTGACAGTGTTTCACAAGGAAGCAGGAAGTCAGCTTCAATCTCTGCTTTTATTTCAGCAAAATAAAGCAGCCTTTAATGCTACAGTTGAAAAGTAATTCTGAGAGCATAACACGGTAATATTCCCATGTATGTGGAGTTCCGAACAACAGCCCTAAGGTAAACGTGGCCAAACATATTTCTTGATGAGTCGGTGGTGATTATGTTCACTTAAAGTCTGTGGTGTTTATGTTCAGAGGTAACTTTTATACAGTTAGGGCCTGAGAGGAATGAGACAAGTACTGTATTATTATGAAAACCCATACAACTTACTCTGAGGAACAGCTCATTTTGGTACTGTGCTTGGAAGACAGCACTTCCAGAGGGCTAATTAGCTTGGCAATAGTGCCGGACTGAAGCAGCTATTTGGTTCTGGAGCTGTAAGGCAGCAGCAGGAAGACACCACCAGAAAGGTGCAATTCTCCATCATTCAGCACAGATGTACTCTGTGTAGGCTTGAGTTCCCTCTCCTCCGTGAATAGAAGACATTTGTTTTTCATTTTGTCTAGAACATAGTCATACTTCTAGTAAGACGGATGAAGAATAAAAGCACAACTGCTGTAAGAGAGATATGCCACTGATAGCTTATGATTCACTCTGAATCTAGATAACCTTACCATTCTGAAACAATAATTCTGGTAAGATAAGCTTGCCGATCACAGAATACTAACTAATATACTTTGCAACCTTAACTTGTCGGTCAAGGTTTGAATTTATTCTTCTGGGAAAAAAATTTCTCCAACAATACCTTTTAAGTGTTGGGATTTAACACCAGAAAAACTAAACAGCTATTTAAAATGAGATCAGAAACACTACTGAAAGAATGCAATCACTCACTAGAAGAAAGTCAAAAGTCAAAACCAGTTCTCTCTTGAACATGAAAATGTGGTGACCTTGAAATTAAGGAAATTTAATTTTGAACAGGGCTTTATCATTTTGCATAACCTGGTTTCTAATTCTAGATTAATGATACAGACTGAATTCATAAGGGACATTTACGTTCTCCATATACAATGTCAATTATACTGCCTCTGAGAAAAATGATAACCGAGGAAAAGTTTGGAATACGATCACCTCACTTTCACGAATTCATCTTCAGCGTTTTTAAATGTCTTCTGTGTTGCCCGTAACAGCTAAAATTACTGCTTTGGTTGTAAATATTATTAGTAGCTGCCTCCATCAACAACCATTTGAACTAGGTATTTAAGCTTGAAATAAAACGTGGCACTGTTCTGCAGAAGTTGAGACTAGTTAAACTGTCTGCCTTGGAAGAAATTTTAGGGCACTTTCTACAGCTGGAATCAACAAGCCTCGTTCTGCCAGGACCAACAATCCTGATTCTGCCCCAAACCACCACAAGACTGAAGCGCAGCAAGCTTCTCCCTCAGGCACTGCTTGCATTTCAACTTTTAGCTATGACACGGAGCAGCCAAAAATCTGTCACTCAAAAAAACACCAGCTACATACTGCATGTTCTATTTGAGGCTCCTATCAATCTTAAGTTATTCTTGAAGATACAGTGGTATGACAGAAAATTAAAACAAAAAACTAGACAATGTATAAAGTGGCAGGAAATGTTACAGCACTTGACTACTTCAAGAGATTAAAGAAAACTTGAATTATTTTCTTCATTTTTAAATGATCAAAAATACATATTAAAATACAAACTTAATTAAGGAGCTGCTGCAAGCCTGTTCTGCAAACCTGCTCAAGTCTCAAGAACATTGAATATGGAACTGAAGTTCAATCCATTGGCAAGCACTGGAGATTTTCTCAGAACACAGAAGATTTGGGGTTTTACAAAAAACAACTTGAAAAATTAAAACACCGAAGTATATTAATATAGAATGTTGTGTCACTATTATACATTTTGTTTACAAAAAAGTATAATTTTTTTAATTAGCAGTTAGAATGTACTCAATAGATAACGCAGGACTCTATGTAAAGAAATATTTTTATTACATCAGTTGTCCTGTTGATCACCTCCAGTAGGAAAAGACAGAAAACAACCAAACACTAATACATGAAAGCTATTACAACTTTTTCTCTAAATACAGAAACAATCAGGTTAAAAATTGGTAAAACTGACATAGGAAGACAGTGCCCGTGCTCCATGTTCCAATTCTAGGTGATCACAGATTAGCAAAGAAACAACAGAGGACAATTTCATTCTATTTGAACAACTAAATAACTACTACAAAGAAAATGTGGGACCACGGGGGAAAAAAAAAAAACACCATTCTCCTACCTTGGTATCTTTAGACAAGTTAAATCTCTAGTAAAAAGTGTCTTCCTCCATTCACTGAAAGTTCTGAAAGACATAAAAAAAAAAAAACATAACAGAATTTGGTTAGAATTCTCAAAACACTACTGGGTCCCATGCTGTTTAGCTGCGCACACATAACTATAATAATCTCATCCCAGGAATAAACCCACAACTTTTCCAGAGTATTATTGTATAAAGCCCCCACTCTTTATCATCACAATTAAAATGTTAATGCTCATGCTTTTAAATCTCTGTTAATCAATACTAATTTCGGTCACTTCACTCTCTGTCTCATCACTTTTCAAATGGGAGGAGAAGAAAAGCAGATACCACTTTCCTTTGATACACACCATATAGTACACTATTTAAAAAGTAATATGTTACTTCCAAATATTTTCCTTCAACCTAGCAAGCTCTCCTGCTAAAATCCTGCTACCTCCCCTCAGTGTTTTTTTTTAAACTCAATCCTTACATAAACACAACTCCCATGAAGGGATTCAGCACTAAATCAAGAGTTCAGTACTTGGCCCTTTGCTCTGTCATCATGTACTTATAACAAGTTCATCAACAAAGAGCCAGGAGAAATGTATCCTGCTACTTACTGAGAAAGACCAGAGCATCTATTTTAGTACCACCATGTGTTTATTTGTGCCGACGATATTGTGTCACAGGCTTTAGCAATCTATTCTTTTAGAAATCTCATTTGAGAAACAGACACATCTCATTTGTCAACAAACAAAAAAAAACCCCAAAAAATCAAAGTAAATTGAGACCACCTTAAGTTTGCAAGAATAATGTTCAACCACTTCAGCCAGTATGGTTTTTCTATTCTACTGCAAGAGGATACTGAAAAGTAATTGACAGCCTAACTTGTAATTCACACTGCTCTCCAGAACCTTAACAGAAACTTCTCAGATGAATAATTTTGTATATAAAACTGTAAGACGTTCCATAAATTCATGAAACGATCCTATCTTATTTCTCAGAGTTGCCAATTACCTCCCTGCTTTCAATTTTTCACTTCTGTGGAAAAATAACTAAAAAGCTAGTAACTAGCATACGACTCTCACCAGGATTGTGGCTGTTTCAATCAGTCAAGCAAGGAAAACATGCAAATGCAGCTCTAATCCCACAGCACTACAAGTGATTCTTGATACAGCATGGAGGAAGGGTCTGTTCAGCCGATGTTTCCCTGGCTACCTGACCTCTGCCGGAGCCTCCTTCAGCTCACCCACAGCACAACCTGGACTCTGCACCACAGGCTGCCTTACACCACTCTGCAAGATGACGTCCCTTCTTCAAACTCCCTTGCTGGGTTCTGCAAACTTCTGCTTGCACTCTAAATCATCAAACTGCCTGAGCATTTGCATTGTAGAAACTATACTGTTAGAAAGACCCAGCTAAAAATTTCTGAATGAGTGTCCAACCACATATAGCAAAAGACCACAGTTACGGAACTTACTTTAACTGAGACCGTATGGAGGCCAAACCCAAACACGTGCAGATCAAGAAAGATTTTTATTAGGCGTTACCGCACAAAAAAAACCCCTATATTCCTTAGATCCTAAAGAAACAGAAGAAGAAAGGATCTTAAAATATTTATTTGGCATTCCCCACAATTCTTCTAACTGGTCAAAAACTAGGTACTCGCAAACACCTCCAGTAGGCGATTGAGTGAAGAGAATTGTTTTCTTTCAAAAGCAGCAATGTTGGAAACATTTTTGGAAAACTGAAAATATGCACGGAGTTTTGGAATAACTAAAAATAACTCCTTATAAATGTTTCCGTTTGCTGCCATCTATCTTCTTAAAACATCTCTCTTAATATGATACCCTGGAAAACAAAGAGCAGAATACGGCTTATGCGGCGTAAGCTGTAGATGAGTGCTGACTACCCATAATTTGCTCAATAACTTTCCATCTGTATTCAGAGCATATTTGATGAATATGCTCTGCACTGAGCTTTTAAACAGCAGAGCTTTCATCTGTTCATATTATTACATTAGAAATCTTTATGTGAATGCAGCAGATATTAGTGGGTTGTCAGTAAAAACTGAATGTCATTAAAGTGCTTTTATTTGTTAAATGCCTTTAACCCTCTAATTATATTTGTAAATTCCACTATTTAACTGTATGAAAGTTATAAATTCTGACATGTTGTATCATAACAAATACATTTAGAGACTAATATACAAACAGGTTGGGGGGAGGATCAATTTTAGAATTATTCCCTTTTGATTAAATACATAAAATCACAACTATGATGTGTTTCAATCAGAAGCAACATACAGTCAGGATTTCTCCAGATATTCTAAGAGTTTGAGGTTTTAAAACCTCTGTCCTGTGGTACAGCTGCAAGTAATAATATATTTTTTAAAATTACTCCTTTTCTTTTTTTCATTGTATCAGTATAGTTTTTCCAAGCCAGTTCTCTTGGCGTTGGCAGAGAGAAGGTAATTGTCCTACTTCTTACCTCCTACTCATCTCCAAACCCAGTAAAAATAATTGATTGTTTGCTCCCCACAAGCACAAGGTGGGATATCTGTAAAACAGGCACAAACAGTTGCAGAACAACAAGCCAGCACTGTTCTACCAACTGCAAAAAGTGGTTCAATCTTCGTATTCATTCTGCCTTTGGCCATCAGTGAAAAAGCCAATTACTGTCAATGTGGATTTTTGCCCGTAAAAGCCAACTAGGAATAGCCAGCTAGCAACTTCCAATTGCCATCCAAGTTTGCAAATTTAAAACATGACCTAGGAATAGGAATATTCCTAAGTTCCACAATGCCAAAAAAAAAAAAAAAAAAAAAAACAACAAAAAACCCCACACAACTGGTAATTTATGTCAGGAACAACACAAACAGAAACAGGAAACACTGAGAATCTCACAAGGCTACTCTACGATCCAAAACAACATGAAAAAACACTTCACCCATCGATCGCATTCGCTGACATTGCATCCAACTGTTGATTTCTTTTCTTTTGAGCAATCATCAGCCCAGTGCAATATCAGTTCAACCATACATTTCCTATGTTTACTGTTCCGGTATATCCATCACGTTATTCAACTTCATCCAGTATAACAGAAATAGCCCCCTTTAAATAGCTTTTGGTAATCCTCTGCATTTGGGACCTCTTCATTGATTCAGACAATTTCTGAATGAACACATCGTGGACAAAGCTGCTCAAACAGTAGTCAATGAAAGGTCATTACGCAATTTCCAAAATAAGAAAACAAAGAAATGCTATTAAAAAGCACAATTTAGTAATAATGTCATAAAGCCAAGTAAACAAAAAGTTAAGAAATACAAGGATTAAAGTTTAGCATACTTAATGAGGTAGTTAAGAAATTCAAACACAAAGCAGTCAATCTGCAGACTTGCAGTCCCAAATAATTACCTGTGTAGGTAATAACTATACTGAATTCTTCTGCAGAAGAACGTGGTAAAAAAAAAACTAAAGTGTAAAACAGTATAAAATAAGCGCTAGCTAAATTGACAACCCTAAAGAAGGGCTCCTAGTTAACGTAAAAATTATTGAAACAGGTAAGAAGAACAGTTTATGAAAAAAAAAAAAAATCACAATACTGTCAACACTTTTAGCTGACAGAATTAAGCACCCTCCTGTTGTTCTAACCCAGAAGACAAGTACCTACAAAAGAAACGAATACTTTCAGGCACAGCAACGCACGTTCCAGCTGCACTGTTTTCCTGTCAAACCAAAATCCATGACAGAAAGAAGACCTAAAGCTTTAAGAAACAAAACAGAAATCCTGCCTTCCATAGCCACTTCACTACAGCTGTAAAGAGGTACAGTATGAAATGATACTCGGACATTTGATTTCACAGTAATGTTTGAGAAGTCTGTTGAGACATCTTGAGATGAACACCACTCATTCTATATTTGAAAATATTTAACGTCATATTGAGCAAACTTCCAATTAACAGGATGAAATACAAGACTAGTTTTCTATTCATCCTAGAGCAAACAAAGCAATCATTTTTCCCCATAATCTAAGCAAGCAGACGTTGCATTTGAGCAGGTAAAAATTCACAGCAATTTTGCAAAGCTAAGTGAATTTGAAGCCTCTAAACCAAACGTAGGATAGGTCACATGTACCCTGATCTCAACAGTTTAATTATATTTTCCCAGAGAAATTAACAACTTACTCATACTTTTATCAACAGAACATTAATACACAGACATTAAACACAATGATCATCTGTCTTTGAAAACCATACACTACATCAATAATCAGAACATGTTGCTGAACCAGTCCTGCTGGAAAGAAAAATCTCTGAAATGGTCTCATGAATAGGGATTTCCATCTTTAAATGAGGTTATTTTTCTAGTTTTGGCTGTCAGTTGCACCAGCTGGTATTCATCTGATAAATTGAGTAAGCTTGAATGGCATTCTAAAATCAAATAAAATCACAGCTTAAATTTTTCGCACATACATGCGTGTTGGAAACAAAATACATACTGACAAAAAATAGTCTTGATTCCACTTCTAACTCACAGAAATTCATTTTTAAGCAAAATGTGTGTTTTGATGATGGCTGTCATCTAACAAATCAAAAGATCAGGGAAAATGGCAATATTCTTTAAATTATAGTAATGTAAATATGGCTGATCTAACTTTATTAGGGACTAATCTGGAAAATAAGTCTCATGGTTCCATCTTGATAAAGAGTTTGTCTTCTCAACTTCTTATTCTCTAATTAAAAGTAAGATTTGAATCATATGTTACCATACATAATTACTGTACTTACAGAGTTCATTATATAGGAACATATACCATTGATAAATCAAGAATTCCACAAATAAAACCATACAACGTAACACTTCAATCCATAATTAGAGATGTCTTGGCTGATTTTCAACAGTATTAAGCAAGCATCCACTCTACCATATTTTAAGTTGGCAACAGTTTCTTCATGATCATCACTCTAAATAACTATGGGAAAGCATCCAGACATCAATGAAATTATAAAAAAAAAAAATCATAAAATTGTCCATGCTTTAAATTAAGATTTTTCTGCTCACTCCATGTGCCTTAAAAAAAAAAAAACCACCACAAACCACAAAATCCCTCAAAACTCCACTCTGTGTGTTAAAAATTCAGACGATATTTACATTCTGCTATCTTAACAACCCAGACTACTAGCTTTGTATGAAAATTATAATGAGCTCCATTTTATTTCCTGCTTAACAAACAAAGCTATTAATGGAATATTCCATTTTTCAGCATCTTCATAGTGTTTATCAAAATTTACAAATTTACCTACTAGCACAGTGATTTTGGGGGTAGGAGCTGTCATTGTTTTGTTGTTACAATGACTAGTGCTACAAAGCCCTCACCTTTCTAGTGCCTTCAGATGCTAATTACCATAACGTGTTTAATAACATTAAATACAACCTGTTTGTTTACCCTCTCTGCTCTATCTACAGATTGGTCATTATTTATTAACTGGTTGTTTTGGGTACTGCACTCATTTATGCCGTGACCATAAAATGATGGGTTATGTTAAGTATGCACCAAGAAAAATATTTTCCTTCCACAGTAATTCAAGGTTAGGAGACTTATTGTAATTATCTGACATTTTAATAGATGTCAGCAAATAACTAGAAGAGGAGACTTAATGGCCCACATATATCATGACACTGAAAAGACATCTAACACAGCAGTCATTTTGACCATCCCAAACCTATCCCGATCTTTCCAATGCTGCTGAAAGTTTTGCCAGGGATTTCAGTAAGAACCGAACAAAAAATTCTGACATCACCACTCAAACGTATGCAACCTAACAAATTTAAGGATCAAAAGACTAAAATGCCAAGAGAGTTATTTACAGCATAGCTTTATCCCAAGGAATCACGTTTAAATTCCTGTGTCCATACAGCACCATCATTGCTAATGCTGCTTCAGACACTATTGCTAAGAAAGCAGCCTAAGAAGCAGCAAGGATCAGCCAATGCCTTTTGGAGTTGGCTGCCAGAATGGACTTCTAAAGATTCCCCCCTCCCCCTGCTCTCTTTTCCTTTTATTTTCATTCCTGCTGGAACTGTGCTCAATTTTCACAAGTTGTCTCGTTCGACTTTTCTCTGGAGTGCGACAAGGACACTTGCACAGGACCTCCTCCGGCAGGGGAACTTCTTCTGTTGCTCCTAACCTAAGAGGGCGCCTAAACAGCTGCTACTGTGCTGCTTTAACTTAGAAGACTCCTGGATATTGACGATATAAAATAACCACTCCAAACTTCCTTAACCAGCTCCTCCAGAACAAACAAATTTCAAAGAAAGTAAGTCAAAACCTTTTCTCTGCTCCCTCAGAAGCATGCAAGCAGAACTGAAGCACTCAGAGACACAACTCTTCTTCCCAGTCTGTTTTCCCTTTTGTAAAAACACCCATGTGGGAATGGTGCGGAAAAATGTCAAGATGAAAACAGCTACCAGAAGGAGAGAGAAGCAAGTGCAGATGGAGGAAAAAACTGGAAAAATGAAATTGGGGGCGGGGGGAAGTGGAGAGAATGGAATCTCTAAAGGAGGGACAAGGTAAAAGTGTCACAGAATATAAGACAGACTGAAAAAAACAGGTAAGTGGTAAATGTGAAAATGAAGGATAGAAGACAAAAAATACAAGCAATGATGACCAAAAAAAGCTTCTGGAAAGAGAATCTAGGAACAAACTTGCAAGAAATAAAAGGGAAGTCACCACACAAACATGCATTTGCACATGCCAGTGACTGCGTGTGACACTAAGACCTACTTCTCCTGCATCACACCTAGCAGCCTCGGTCGGTACCGGTGCCGGCTGACCTCATTAGAGCTCTGTAATTCAGCACACAAAGCTACTGAGAGAAGGAACATTATGATGCTTTCACCGTAATGCGCATACATGATTGTACTAACAAAATGTCTGTAACCTCCTGTGCTGTAATCAAGTGACATGAAACATGACAGTCAGGAATCACAGGTAACTGGTGGGGGGGGGGAAATCTGAGCAATAAAAGCATCAAATGAGGCATTCTGGGTCTTGGTTTTTTAACAAAAGTATTACAAGTAAGTAGCTTGAATATTTTATTTGAATTCATTTGTTTTTATATTGCCAGAGGATAGAATTATCTACAGTTGAATGAAAGAAAAGTAATATCCTACTGACAGTCTTCTTAGTGAAAAGTATGTGTCCCCATAAAAAGTCAATTACTCAAACATATTTTATAGTCACATTTCTTTTTCAAACATTTCTTGTATTTGGTATAATCAATAATACTAAGGTTTAACATACACAAACAACTTGGGCTTTGGGTTAAAACAAAAGAGGAAAGATGGAAAGAAAGAAAAAACATACCTTATAAATTACAAAGGATTTTTCATGTGTGAAACCATACTTACATTAAAAAGAACAGCATTTTTTGTGTTCTTAACTTAATCTGCTAACACTACCGACCATATCTTAGATCCCGAGTGAAATACAGCAATGAAAAGGGGATTTAAGTGATAGTTTGTTTCACTTGGCTTTCATTTTTTTGGTAGCTGGCTAACTATATCCCATGCAAGAGAACTGTGACTTAGCAGAAATGGATATTCCGCTTTAAGTCACTTCTTCAAACCTTCCAACAAGGGAACACATATATAAGTAAGTACTTGAAGGAAAGGGCATATTTATACACCTTTTATCTTTTATGAAGTATAAAAGTGATATTTAAAATAGGCCTGACTACTTAAGACGATGTGTTTAAACTACAAGCAGCTATAAATGAAGCCATTGTATGAGCACCCTCGAAATTACAGCATATAACATACTTCAAAAGAATTCAATGTTGTATATACGAGCTCTGCTTCATACTGTTCTTGTTAGCTAACAACTCAGAGGTTTCTGATTTCACCCTGTAAAGGGCAGCGGAAATGTAGATATGAAGACTTACGGTTCTGGTATGAAGAACTGCGGTTCCTTAGCTTTATGCAAGTGAGAGCTGAAAACCCAGTGAGATTTTTTTTAACTGGAGAAACCAGCTAACCGAAAAGCAAACTGTTACGGGTCCATAAAGAACTCAAGCCACAAGGAAATAAACAGCAGCAGGCAGAAAATGGTCATAGTGAGTGTACCAAAGCGAGCTGGGCACTTCCCAGCTTCCCAAAGCCCAGACTTAGTTACTCTCAGTGTGACTGAGAGTACATTATATCCACTACATTACCATGGCTTAAAAAGTCAGCTGAAAATACTGAGTATCCTCTTAACTTATCCCAATTGCAAAATAAAACGTGTTAGCTCACAGGAGCCATTGCTTTTGGCTCAGGTGTACTTAAGTGACATCAGAAGACTGGTACAGGAGCGTTTGAAAAACCTGACCTGAAATTTGTTTTGCTCTGCTCAGTGTATCATATATCCATTCTACCTTCTCTTCTGCTTGCTCCGTTCATTCTGTTTCACAGAGCGCCAAGTAAAGATGAGTGGTAGTGATGCTATGGTACGGATGCTTTTCTGAGTCTCTCTAGTACTGGAATGCTTGGGGACACTGTTCTCTTTCATTTTGGCAAAGGAAATGCTCTATCCATGACTCATGGATAGAGTCAAGAGAGTATCAGTGTGTATCAAAGCTTAAAGATAATGCAGCAGAGCTGAATATAGCAGTATTGGTTTGGTTTGTTTTTTTAGACAAAGCATTCACTCCCTCCCCATTTAGCTTTAATAAAACTTCAGCAGTGAAGGGTGAGATTTCTTCATAAAGTTGCGTAACTATAAAAAGAATTTGATTTTTTAACTACTATCTATAGTCTGTCACATGGAAGAAATCTAAATGCCTTCTAGAGACAGAGAGACACAGGATGTATGTTTTTCCCTATGTTCAGAATGTAAATGATTGCAATTGCCATGTATAATCTAGAACAATTTATGTCATCATTCATTGAGGCAAATCCCAAATCCTACCCATTTCTAAATGAAAACCCTTGTCATTGAAGAGAAGAGTGTGCACAAGCAAGGAAAACAAGAAGAAACAGCAAAAATAACTGGTTTGCTTTCCTTCTGAAGCCTACGGCATCCAAATACCTCTTAAACAACTGAACAGTCAAGAAATAATACACACCTACTCAAACTTGTTTGGTCTCTAAAGCCATTAGGTAGATTTGCTGGTGAGAGGAGGGAGACCTGAGCCTTACCCTTACTTAGATCTCCCTCCTGCTCTGGCACCATCACTACTCACAACCCTGACAGTAAGTACCTGGAAGGAGGATCAGAATAGAAGTGTTACCAGGGATCCAAAGCTTCTCTTCATAGAGAAGTTTCTGTATGGGGATGTATTCCACAGCAGTAGTTGCATACTATATCCACATATATACATACACCTCTCATACATACACTCCGCTTCCACCCAAACTCTTATTCCAGAGTTGAGAGAATTTAGGGCTTGAGGAACCCCCTCCCTCTTGGTATACATCCCCACTTCTTTTGCCTTAGGCTTAAAAAGCAGCATATTCTCACCCTCGCTGCAGCACAACAAAGCCAAAGTCTCTGATTCACCTTTATTACCCTCTGGAACAATGTCTATTAAGAAACAATGGTCTGAAATTTCCTCAGGCCAAGTTATGCAGGAAAACATGTCTGACATCAAGATGTGTTACAGAAAATACAGTAACCTTTACTGTTGTATTACCATCCGTATCAGGAAGCCTTTTTTCTTTAACAAGAACAAGTCTGAGAAAGGAAAGATAGTGTAACATTCACAGTGTTGTAGCTAGATTGGATTATCTTAAATCTCAATTGGGTATGGATATCACATTTTCCAAAGTTTACTGTTTTTAAAGCAAAATAATGCAAACAATACTGAAGAAACCACTTAAGAACATCCTTACCACAAGTCCAAAAAAAGGCATATTTCCTCAACTACCACAGAAAGCTCTTTTATGTTGTCTAAATACATACAAGGAAAGTGAAGGAAGAAGAACTCTGCTGTTGGCTTTTGGAACCTTGCTATTAAAGCAATATTCATAATCCCGATTGCCCAGTTATGTGATATGTTCACTTAACACATTAGCCTTTAAAAATCACAAGACCCATGAACAAATCCCTGATTAACCCATGAGTGAAGCAACTCCCTGGCTCAGTAACACCTCCCAGGAATGTAGCCACGTCAAGAAGATGGACACGTATACTAAACAATCGAAGAAAACTGGCATGATCTTACTTTCAGCAGTGATTTAAAGGGCGTATTGCAAATGAGGATTTAAGGGCGTCTGCAGAAGTGTTCTGAGAGATACACATGGTATTTGCCTACATTTCACTTGAAATTTGCACTTAATTTACTCTTTTCCAGATAACTTTTTTTAAAACACATCTCTTTTCCCTGCTGGATAGTTCCTGTCTGCTCAAGCACTCCTCTTCTTGTCTTTCTGCATCTTTGATCATCCTTGTTGCCCTGCTCTAAGTCTTCTCCGGCTCTAAAATATCTTTTAGAAAATGAGCAGACCAAACTTCACAGTCTTCAAGACGCGGCCATTCCATAAATCTCTACGAGGGCTCTATGATGCTTTGCTTTATTCACTATTTCTTTCCTATTAATCCCTAACATTTCACATTGAGATTTTTTTTGCTTTGTTTTGATTTTAAAGCTGCCAAGCACTGAGCTGATGTTTTCATGGCCTTACTAGTCATAATGCCAAGACTCTCTACTGAGTGGTAATAGTCAGTTTAGAATCATAGTCTTCTGTAACTTGAATTTGTTTTTCCTTGAATTTGTTTTTCCTGCACATGCAACACATTTATCTACATTGCATTTCATTTGCTGTTATTAAACGGTAATTAAAGACTTAAGGCCCTTCTGCAACCCTTCAGTCATCCCTTGCTTTTACTGCACTAAGTCTGTATCACTGGCAAGACTGATTACCTTCAGCCTACTTCGTGTTTGAGTCCATTAATTAGCATGATCCTCAGTGCAGGGCCTAGTGCCAAATTCTACAGGTAACATCCCTCTGCCGTGACAGCTGACCATTTATTTCTACCCTCATTTTTATCTTAGCCCATTATTCTCCAGGACATTCTCTCTCATGCTGTGCCCGCTCAGTTTTCGAAAATGTCTTTGGTACAACACTTTGAATGAAACTCTTCTGAAAATCCAAGTGGATTATATCAACTGAATCCTCTCCTCCATGACTTGCTGGCCCCGTCAGCAGAACTTCATGTAGTTCATAAAGCAGGAATTCCTTCTACAAAAGCCATGTCGTCCTGTATTTATCCGGCTGTCATCTAAGTAGCATGAAGTGCTGCTTCACCTAGCATGAAGTAATACACAAACGTGAAGGTAGTACAAAGTGACCTCCATCTTTCTAAACCAACAAGCCAGATGAACAGTTTGTGTTTGCTGAGATAACTTTCAATTTCCCCAGCAGAAACTGGTAAATCCAACAGAACTTCTTTAAGGCTTTTAGCACTTGACTATAAAGGGCCCAAAAACCTGTTATCCACCCAACAACCTGTCCACAGAATCCGCAGTCCTAATGGCTGCTCACAATGACTGCACTTGCAGAATTCAACCAACTTCCCATTTTCGATGCAGGACGAGTCAAGTTAAAGCAATGGAAGCATTATGACTTAAGCTAATTATAACTGATATTTCGGCACCTGTTATGATTACAATAATGTAGGTCTCCATTTTAAAAAAGAAAAAAAGAAATCAATCAAGAAGTTTAAAACCTTAACTCTATTGGGAGACATTCAGATATTCACATTGAGCTCCTTCGCTTATCCTCATCAACAACATTATTCTACCCTGCTAAATGCACTATATTCCCTCCTTTAGACCTAAAACAAGCAAGTTACTCCTTGCTTACACAGTATGTGGCCTTGGTGGTGCCTGCCATGCCTCATACACTACCTGAGGTGGAAACAACAAAAAGCAAGCCTTGAGGGACAACATGCTGCTCTTGGCACAGCCAATGCTACATGGAAATAAGGTTTGTCATGTGTCACAGATGGGTGTGCGAGAGATTTTATTTTTTTCAAAGAAAACCCAACAAAAATGTAACTCTCTCACACCAAGTGTCACTTAAAAGAAAAATGCACATTTTTTCTAAGTCAAGTAAGCATGTCATTGAAAGTCACGCAAAATAACTGAAAAGGCATAAAAGTAACTCTTAGGAAAATTTCTTGCTTTAATTTATTTGTAAGATCAAGTCATTTCAGATTAACCAGACCACTGAGCCACTACAATATACTTCCATAATAACCGATACATATCTCAAAAATTCCTTTAAGGTGAAACCATTAAAATAATAAGGCAAAACACAGGAAACTGCCAACTAAGAAATCATTTCGCTCCTCTATAAAGTGCAGGCAGTTAAGATTATCATAAATAAAGCTTGCAGAAAGAAAAATCTTCCTTCTCCCAGTTAGCTTATTCTGCAGAGCTCATAGCACCATGTTTGCGTTTGGTTTTCCGGGTATAGTCAGTCCATTTCCTCAGCTGTTCTTGCAGCCCCTTATAGGAGATATTCACACAGCAACAAAGAACAGAAAAAAAAGAAAAGAAAAAAAAGAAAATCTCAACTGAGTCAACACTGAACCTAAAATTACTCTTGCAGTTTCAAGCTGAGGTCCCTCCTGTTAAAAGGTTACTCCGCTTATGAGTGACTTTTTGTATAATAATTACTTTTAATACACTAATACATATAGGCAAAAATAGTAAGGTTTCATTGTAGTCCTTGTGCTCAGACTTCAAGAAAAATATGGATCATTTCACTTGCATCAGAATAAAGAGGCTTCCTGAAACATACTTAATATTAAAAAGTGAAAGATAAAACAGCTGAAACATCAACATTTCCACAGTCTAAAATGTTGCTAACGCACAGGCCAAAGATATTCCTAAGTACCAAATTAGAGCAGTCAGTCCTTACGCAAATAACTAGTTTCCCTGGAAGTTCAGAGTGATTCCAGTTGATGGGTTGGAGGGGTTTGGGTTTGAATTCAGTAAAGAAGCCACTTTCTTATTAGAAATAAGAACCACCACCATTCTACCAGAGCTATTCTTCGTGAAGAAAAATGCACATATCTATTAAGAAACACATCAGGTAACTAATTTTTTTAGAAAGTAGAATTATTCTAAAAACTAGAATTTAAAGTTGTAACTGAGCACTCAATCTATCTCTATGTGTAACTACTGGTTATCTGAGAAAAAGCGTTATTAAAAATTCAGGAGTGGTAGTTGGTATTCCATTTCTAAGTGATGGTACATACCCACAAAAATAAATTTTAAGCTTAATCTACTTTTGGAACAATATTCTGGCTTTTAGTTTTTATTCTCTGCAATTCAATTCTTTAACTATCATGAGTAACATACTTTTAGAATAACTTTTCTTTTTTTAAAAAGAGAAAACACAAGTAATACAGGAGGACAATGTAAATAACCTTCCTCAACAACAGCACTTTTATCTGCTTCCCTATTTCTCTCTTTTCCTTTTTAATTGCTCTTCCTCTCCAAGTCTCTGCTTTAATCCGCCACCACAGGTAGTAAAACAGTTCCCTTTGGAGCCCATATCAAGACTATTCAAGCTATCAAATAGGCTAAATGTTTTCAACAATTTTTAAATTTTTCAGAGTATATCTAACCCTTTCATAGCAAGCACAATGCAATATTTAACAGGAGTATGATGAAATTGTGGCCACGCCAAAATAAAACTAGTGCAAAGACACATAATGATGTCAAACACCACCATTCCCATTTCCTACACCCTAGAAGTCACTCCTTTTAAATGACAGTGAAATACCATAAAGAATAGTATTTCAGATGTAAAATTATAATGGTTTCTGTAACTTCCAATTCTGATCACATCTTCCCTTTCTCATGCTGAAGATTAATAGAGACATGCGAATGAGGTACCTCCTGAGAACTGTGGTATGTGAAATTGGTTAAGTTTCCGTGAAACTTCATCTGGTTAAAATACAACAGCACAGTACCATTCTGTCCACTTAGATGACCCTCCCTCCAAAACCATCCCCACAGACTTTATCTGTGTAAGAAAAGCAACATTTAAAATGGCTTTAAAAGGCTCTAATGGAATGCACTGTGAGCTTTAAAAAAAAGATTTCTTTCATGTCAAGAATATCTTTTCGTCAGATTCAACAGGCTTGCTTGTTTCAGAAATGTTACTGCCAGAGAATATACCAAATTCTTCCCACTCTCTGTTTTTAAAGGTGTAATTAAATGTTGCCACTTTCTCTTTACGTATAATGTGAACAGTTATCTGGCATAACTATCTGTATGAAACCATTTCCATCCATCTGCAGCTGAAATTTGTCATCACATTAGTACATGAATTCTACCCAAATCCTAGAATACACATTTTTAATGTTGAGTATCATCTTTAAAAGAGTAATAGAAGACTCTTGATGTTTCAGACACGCATAAGATAAGCTTGGAACTGGCCCAGCTTTGTGCACACCAAGTTGCAAAAGTTTCATTAGCAGCATAGCACAGTACATTAGATTACTTGGAACAGTACAGGAATGGAGACAATGAAACTTTTATAGGGGATGTGCATATAATCTCTCTGGTAAGAGACAAAGAATGTATTCTTTTACACAATAGTTCTGACCATAGTACCAAAACCAATAGAAAAAAGAAATTTTGAATTATTTCTGCTCATGTCAAATTTGTGTAATCTGGGTTCGCAAGCTACCACAATAAACTATACCTAGAAGTATACTTTCCCTACATTGTTTTGAATAATATGAAAAAAAGTAATACAGATTCGGTGTTAGTTCTAGGTCATTTAATAGTAGGGAATTAGATCCGTAACTTGAAATCCTTCTAGAAAGTGATTACTACTACAAAATTACTATTATATGACTCTATTGCATCAATTAATAAACTGTCAGCAGGTTCAGAAAAAATTTCTTCACAGGTTGTTTCTGCTACAAACTCCACGTGCTTTAAGCACTCATACTATACTTGGCAGTAAAGTTGAACACTTAGCTTAATTTATGTAAGCAAAATTAAAATAACTACACCACTGAAGTAATTAAAACAGAGGAAGATAAGGAATGAATTTTAATACTCTTAGTAATACTCCTTTCTTCTAATTCTTAATTATATTTGTTTGTATAAAAATATTTGTGTCAGGGTACATTTTATTAGTTTGCTCTAAAACATCTGTAGAAAACTCAGGCAGCAATTAGACAGATTAATGTCTAATACTGAAGAGTAATTTACTACATTCCACGCTACCATCTAAGAAGTGCTATGTAGTCCTCTGTAAATGTGCCCTTGCCACATTTTTCCAAGTCTACAGTGAAATATAAATTATGGCTATAAATACACACACATACATACAAAATTTTAAACAAAGTGAGTAAATCAATTTGCTAGAAAAAGGGAAATCATGTAAAATTCTGTACTAAAGTTTGCAATCAACCTAGTCATCAAGTCCCAAAGATCTTAATAGAGATATACCTAAACAATACAGTAAATTCAGAACAACTTGAAAAAAAATATAGTCACGAAGATTTACCAGCTTCTAAATGCTGAGCTAATAATTACATATGTGAAAATCCACTAAAAATCCACTGAAAAGATGATGCAAAACATGACCTATAGAATCTTTACGATCAGGATGTCTAGAGAAATAATGCCACTTCACATTCCAGTTCAATCTCAAGTTTGTCAACCTCGCAAATAAAAGAAATGCATCTGTAATATCAGCCAATATTCATCTGAAACAAATACACAAATACATTCCTTACAACTCTTTGAAATACTTAGTCCTAGCAGCATTAATACTAACATACCTACTCCTCTTGCCCACTGCCCCACATACATAATGCTGATATAAATGCTTATTTAAAAAAAAAAATTAAATAATATTTAAAATATCTTTCCTCACATTTCTTTGAATATTAAAATAATTATTTTTAAAATTTTTAATCCAAGCCGTCATGAAAGGGTAATATATATGCATTCAAGGAGAAAAAGCAGCTGCGCGCTCATCCATCTTCGGACAACCAGTCACCGTAAGTGCAATTATTTGTTCTGTTCAAAAGGCTGTTGACCATCATTTGTAGTAGCACAGGTATAAATGTGTCAAAATCCTGTTTGACTTTTAAACCACTCAACCAAGTCAGTCTTAGTCCTCAGATAAGCTTTTGTTATCTCTAGCCTTTTCATTATGAGATTGGTAGCCTTTTTCACACAAGCTTTTCAAAATACATTATTACAAAGTTCACCACTTTCCAGTTACTCTTCCCACCAGCCTATCTGCATACTTATTTACATGCAATTATCTATTCAGGAAGCTCATTTACAAATTCAGAAACGTCTTGTTGCTGTTCTGTTTCTCAATGTCATCTTCACTAATTTAGTTCTCCTCCAATAATTTATTTTCACATCTTCCTTCATCCTCAGAATTCACAAGACAGTTTTGAGAAACATAAAAGCCGTTATTTACAGATCTACACCTACACCAGTAACTCACAGCAAGGGAAAAGCAAATAACGTCGCTCTGATATTCTGGCAGCCTGCTGACCACTCGGCACACACGCAGATCCAGTTTACCACGACGTGCACTGTATCTCATGAGGCAAGGTTATCAAGGGACACTGGAAACAGACGGAGATTGCCATCCTAGAGAAAGATTTCCTTCCAGCCTACTGAAAGGCATAGAGCAGGAGTCAGAGCTCCCAGAAAACAGATCCTCTTGGAATGGGGATGCCAACCAGACACCTTCTGGGGAGGCTGTAGCTGTTGCAGCTAACAGTATAAAGGACAATCAGCACAGATTTGCTCAGCCCAAAGCTGCTTTGCAAGACGATACTGCGAACAGCAAACACACCGCTCAAGGCCTCCCAATCCTGTACCCCAGCAAAGACTGGTGCCTCTCTGGAAGAAGAATGACTTCGCATACACTTACTAATGGTCTCAAGACCGGGTAGAAACACTTTTTCATGGCTGCTTTTGCCCATTTTGTAATGATTTAAAAGCTTAGAGCGAGCTTTCCCCATTGATGGAAAACAGAAGTGGGAAGGAGTGTTTGTGTGTGTGATCATTTACTTAAATCCTTCCCACTACTAATGAGAAGCATCATAAAAATCGCCTGAGCTTGGAAAGGCGGGGGACTTAATTTCATACTAAAGGTTTCATTTCAGAAGATTTCACCACATGTGAACAGAAAAGAAATCAATGGTGTTTGTGAACCAGATCCAACTCAAGCCTTCGCTGAAAACCAGCACACAGCTCATGCTACACTCGAGGGACAAAAGATCAATTTCTGGCCCCGCTACTCCGATTCAACAATGCTGCAAAGATAAAACAACAGCAGGATGAGAAGGGGGAGGGAGGAGGAAGAGGAAGAGCACAAAATAAAGGAAGGAAAACCAACCTGATGTTCCTATAATGAGTAATATGCAAAAGCTCGCCATCTGATAGCTATACCAGAGATAAACACAACCCTAGTAGAAAAACAAACAAAACACATTTGAAAAAAAAATCAGGCTATCTCTCTAGCTTTCTTACAGTATTTCCAGAGTATTTCACATTTTTGCCTACAGTACTTCTGAACGTCACTTAGTAAAAACCCTGCCAGCAAGCTGCAGGCAGATAAAAGGAATTTCCTAAAGGAAAACACTGAATTCACAGAGGTATACAAATAACACAATATGAAACCTGGAGACTTCTTTCCTTTATCTAAAAAGTAACCAACTATAAATATTGAATCTTTCAATCAAACTAGGCACATCAAACATGTAAACAAAGTGATTAATATTTAAAGTAGTTTCTTATTTGGAAGAAGATCATAAACTTAAACTTTACGAAGTATTTATACTTTCAATAATCATTTCCTATTTGTGTTTTATTAAAAAAAAATCAGATCAGCTCCCATTAGCACAAGCATTTCAGATGCAACAACTCTGACACCAGGAATAAACATGAAGGAATGTAAACTCAGTCTTTTACCAGAGAGAGCACTGACACACAGCGCTTTCTACTGGGCTCTTTTTAGTTATATTTTAATTATGTGTTAAAGAGCATCTTAAAAATACAAAAAAGTCCTCCTACATAACAATTACGTCATTCCTTTGAATTATCCGAAATAATTCCAGACTGAGACTGAACTTTCCTTCCCACACAGACACTCCAGAAAACTTGAAAACTATGTTACTTGCCTTAATGTATACAAGCACCTACTACATCAAACTAAAAGCTATTTCTCCCCAAACACAACAAAGATGTGTCCAAGATTATTTTACATATAACATGATATATGTTACTGTGGGCTTATTTTTTAAACTCTTCCGAGCTTGGGCTAGCCACATCTATTATTCCATACACTGAAGTATTGGAGCCAGACTCTGTGCCCTTGCACAGAGTTAGAAAAGGCTCCAGAATTTATTCTCTCTGTTGTTGTTTATGAAATACGGGATATTCTTTTGGATTACTTTAAGCAATGCTTAATATTGGTAATTTATAGCTTTAGCATTTATACGCATTTTTATGTGTCAAAGCGCCCAAATAAACTGTTGTAAACCAGTTACATTAGAAAGAAGAAAATGGACACAAATGAACAAAATTCAGCTCAGTTTTCCATTCTATGCTGGTGTCGCAACATAACAAAAATATCCAGAAAACCAAAACCATTTAAAAGTTTAGCCCAGATTTAGGAAATCCCGCCAACAAAACCAGCCTTGACAGTCAGGAAATAAATACTTCGCTGCAGCCATAGTTTTGCCAGCCATAGTTTCAAGGAGATTTGGGTTTTGTTTCTTACAGAGAACTCAACAGTCGCTGTATAAGACCTACGTGAAACCAAAATGATTGTTTCCTCTGGGAAAGATGTCTGGGGGAAAAAAAAGTGAGAATCTTTCTTAAAAACGCATTATTTAATGTATTGCTCCTACAAAGTTCTAAAATAGGACAACATATCGATCCAAACTAACTGCAAAAATCAGATGTTCTTTTTAATGACAATAAATTATATATGACAAAGCACCTCTATTGTCAAAAGGAAATACATATATAATTTCTCATGGCATTCCGACCCACTCCAAATAACAGCCATTATTTCCACTCCTAAACTGCAGCGATATGGAGGCTCACAGTGGAGACTGTTCTCCACCAAACTGACCCCCGTGCACTGCTCAATCTTCTTTTTAATCACACCCTGCAGTTCACACCAGAACCAGCCACACTGCATCATTTCTTACATATAACATTAATATTTATTCAAATTTTCTTGCAAAACTTATCTAGAAATCAGTCAGCCAACAACTTGTCACGCTTCATCCTTTTTTTTTTTCCCTGACGATCCACAAAGAGCCTGCAATCAGAATATGGAATAGCGGGACTGCTGCCAGCAGACTTCCTGCACTCAGAGCTTGTAGCATATGGATAAGCTCTTAATACAATACAGAAAGACGACTTCTTGAATGTAAGCAGTCAGGACTAGCTTCACGGAGAAGTTCAGCACGAGTGTCTAGACTAGAAGCAAACTGCCACCAGATATAAATCTGGGGATTTATTGTACAGACGCTTGACAAGTATAGATTTAAGCTGCCCAAATTCCAAAACTGCAGATTTCAGTAAGCACTTGCATGCATCAGATGCAAGAACACAGGTGGTCACATGTGACATCTGAGAAGGGTAAATCCCCCACATATGCCAGAGTCAGCTCTAGTATATCCATAGCTAAATGGGTAATAATTAATACAACAAGATTTACTCTGCATATAGTATTACTCTCTTAACTGAAGAAAACCAACCCAAGCCATACTCATGCAAAACATGGTGGTGTAAAGACAGACTCATTGCTTGAAAGATTTTTAGTTATTCACTTTCCTGATAGTGATGAATAGCTAAATAATCTTATGTCATATGATCTAATCTTTCTTTAAAGATGGTTTTATTCAAACTTGGAGAGATTCTTCATTCACCCCCATTTATGAAGAATGTTAATTAGCATCTATGATTTTCAGTGTTTACGCTAGAGTGAAAAACCTTGACTACACAAAAAAGCGTAGCACATGCAAAGCTGTAAACGCAGCCCGTAGTAGTGCCTTATCTGCTTTTCTGACTGCAAAACTGTTTGTCTATGAGGACAAATGCAATGCAAGAGTTTGAAGTTAATCATAATAGCTTTCTTTAATGCAAAATTTTAATTGTAACCAAGACACATAAGAGAACACACAGTATACAGTTACATCACATACGTAAAAGTCATATAATGGATTTGGTTTACACGAAAGCTGAAATTTCTCACAAAAAAAAATCTAATTGAGGCAACTATTTCAAATAAGGTGCCATCATATCTATCTCACTTAAAGCTATATTTCTAAATAGAAATAGCTTGGTAAACAGATTAAACAAGCATATTCAGGTCCTTACTAAATAACATTCATTAACTCACTTTAAAAATTTGTGTATGCATCCACCAACTTCAATGCTGATCTCTGTTTCCGAAGATCAAAACTGTAGCAACACAACATGGAAAACTAACTCACTGCAAGGACTATGAATGCATTCAGTAGACTTAGACAAAGTCTTTATTGACTAGATTTGTTAGGCAGCCTTATAGACATTTACAAGAGGCAGAAGCAGTAAAAAAAATCCACAAAGAAATAAAGAGTCCGATGCAAAGCTTATCTAATTGATGAGGGCCCCTGTAGTTATAGCTATGCCAGGGCGGGGGGAAGATATTGGCAAAGGCCCCTAGCAGAGAGATGATGTATGCTGACATAGGAGAAGCTACATCATCTACCCAAATAACTTGAGAAAGAACAACAAAAGCCCTCTTTGAAAGCCTATCTGTGTCTGTGCATGAATTTTGTCCACACTGATACATAGTACTTTCAAGGTCTGAGCAAGTCTGCAATAAGAATCCAGATCTGAAAAAAGTCACAAATTCACAATTCCCTCTGAATTTCCCTTGCTCTGTGCGCATGCAAGCATGCACGCATGCAAATGGCACCGAGTTTTTTTAATTTTCATTTTGGACATTTTACAGAGCTTTGCATGTTCCAAACTCCTCTGTTCCTGTTTTCCAGTATTTGTACTATTGACCATTCTCCTTATTCAGAATAAACTCTGAGAAATTAATTTGTTAATATTTTAAGTTTGCAATTTTTCGAGATCCTTTTGAATCTAATCCTTTCTTCCTATCCCTGCAACCCCTTGAAAGCTGATGTCATCCACAGGTTTAACTAGTACACTCTCAATTCTACCATACAGGTTACTAAGCAACTTGCTAAGCAGTTCTGCATCCACTTTACAGCAGTTCTGATTACGCTATGTCTAAGTTTTCAGACAAAAATATCATAGGCCACCATACCAAAAGTGCTACTAAACGCAATATAGGGAATTTTTCACCTAGTTACAAAGTTTTTCTCATCTTCTTACAGCAGATAGCAGCAATTTGTTCAAGACTAGTTAGTAGTGCCAAAGCATGAAGAACTGAGATCTTTCCGTTTCCATTTGGCAAAGTCGAAATCAAATCAACAGACCACTCCATTATTCACTCTTTTAAAATAATTCCTCAATTTCAACCTTGCATGTGCTAACGAAATTGAGGCTTACATAATACAAAAAAAACCCAACTTTTTTCAGTGCATAGAAGATGGTCTAGCAGGCATCACAGCCCATATTCCCCTGACTTACTCCCCTCACACTTTCTTTCAAATGCTAGCAACTAAAACCTCAGCATAGACCCCCGTGACTGAAAATACTTCTCAAGTTTGCAAAAATAAACACTTGCATCTCTTTCTCTTTGGAAACGTACACTAATTTAGAACTACACCATTTGGCTTGCGATCACAACTTGTAACTGGCAAGAACTCCCACTGTTAATACTTTTTGGGATAACTACTACCCACATAGCGCCAGATGGTATATTCCACCTCTGCTGAGGAGGTGTAGGAGCACTGCCTGCTGTCAGCATTGCTTTCTCTTTATTTTTTTTTTTAAATGAAGACATAGATAATATTACCAGTCTGAAGAGAAAGCAGGTGGGCATATGTAGCTCCATCACAGCTTAAGCCTTCAAAGAACAATACTCCTTTCTTTAACGGTGCCTGTTACACTAAATCCGCACTCCTGAAGACAAAAAAGCAAGGGATGCCATGACACATGTCAAAGTATTAACCAAAGGCTGGTGCCAATGGAAAGCTGCTCACAAAGATTTCAAGCAAACACTAATGTTCTAACTGTGAAGCTGAGTATCTCATACTAATAACTGTGTGAAACAGCAGAAAATTGAGTTGGGGTCCTCTAATCAAATCTTACATTGAAAATTAAATAGGAGAATTATTTGAATAAGAGGAAAAAATCCCCATTAAATTAGCAAATGGGAGATTTCTCCCTTCATGAAGTATGAACTAGCTATTCAACTAAGATTATTTAAAAATGCAAAAGCTGCTAGAAGAGATAATAAGCATTAGACCCCAACTTAAGCAACTACAGAAAGTAACAGATTAAGCAACATACAGCTATACGCACAGAGTAACTGCCTGAACCCATATCATTTTGCAAATATCCTTAAAAATAAAGTCATGTGAAGAATAATGCAGCCTGCGAGCTTGGGGCAACACAGCAAAATCCACAAGCACAAACGCTTATTTGGATCATTCAAATCACTATATCCACTTACATTTGCATCCCTCCACAGGCTCTGCTTTACAACTCATAAAAGTTTGACACACACTTCCTTTTGGCTCTTTCCTCCAAGCACCACATATTTCTAAAATCTATCCTCACAATATTTTACTTGGTTTTTTCCTTTCTCGGAACCCTTCCATATTCTATTCCATAAAATCTCTGAAGGATAGAAAGTTGTTTATCTGTTTGTCCACTAATCTCCCCTTTGCTGAAGGCTTTCTTCGGCAACACTTACAAGAAACAGCCTGCCTAAGCCTATCCCAATTATCTACTCAGCGACTGACCCCTTATGTTCACAGACCCACACTAACCACTGAGAAGAGAGCCAAGACATGAAACTAAAAATCTGCATACTATTAAGGGAACCTAGAGAAAGAAGAGTCAACAGGGGGCTTAGGCCTGAAAGGACATGACTATTTCGACCAACTTCTTTCAAATTACAAGCACCATGCTGCCATCCTCGTAGTGACTTCCTAAGTCCTGGTGAACTACAGAACATGTAGGCTTTCCCGTTGACATCCCTCAGCATTAAAAACACGTACCTCATTTCTACAAAAGCGCTCTGTACCTTTATCTTCTAGTTACTAGGCCTCTTCAAATCATTATCTGGAACATTAAGAGCACCCTACTATCAAAAACAGTTTCTCGACACAGAATCATCCCACAGGACAGAATGGGAGATAAGGCAAAAGGGAAAATAATCTGTTATTAAAGAGGTAAATAAAAGGACCGACAACAGGAAAGATGCACACTTCATTGCTCATTGCACTCTGGTTGCATATTGTTCCTTCATTTTTTAATATTTCTTAATTAAAAATACTAACTTTATGGGATCACAACCAAAAAGATGGCAGAAGCTCGCTTTTATTGATGAAAAAAGGCATCACCAGAATCTGCTGTGCCAAACTGGTGGGACAAAACAGGACTGTTAACTCCACATGATCAGCACCACCAGTAAATAATTTCAGGGCAGGAACACCAGGAGGAAGGCAGTAAGATGGGATTTTTTTTTACCTTACACTCAGACATCTGGTTCAGCACAGCTGAGAGACCGGCAGCTTTCAGCAGGGGAATGAAGATAGCAGGAATCAACAGCTGGCTATGGCACAGACAGGTAAAACTTCTACAAAGAGCAATAAAAGATAAGGCTTTTTTTGTTTGCTTCCCTAAAACAATAAAGCCAATAATCCAGTTTCCATTTAACAACTGCAGAAAGAATCTAAATCCTCTAATATTTATACCTATAGACACATGACCAGGAAGCTATTAATTCACATTTGTTTCTCTTTACAGTCTTCTCCCAGTTTTCCTGGTATTTTTTCTCAACTTCACTGGAAATAATATTTCACAAACTCAGACAGAAGCAGCCCACTAAAAATGCTAAGCAGGACATAAGAGCCCATGAGCACAGCTTACCAATATTTAAGCCAACCGTTAAAACAGTGACCACAGGATCTAGCTCAATCAGCTTAATACTCTGCAATTCAAGGATGGAAAATTCACCTGCAGGGAACTTCAGATTACCATCAAGGTGACTGGCAGTGAACCGAAGAGACCATAATCGTTTGCAGGTTAAGGATATTAAGACACTTTCAAGAGTATCAGTTAATGCTTTTCAGCAATTGGAATCAATGCACAACAGCTTTCTGGAACCACAAACACTATAAATATTCATACTCCCATTCTGAAGAGATATTTTACATTGTCTTTAATTTTGGTACTTTTCATATGCACTGATGGTTTCTCTTTTTCAAATGCGTTCATCAAGTTTCTCATCCAAACTAAGAAAGAAACCCAAATTTTTAAGACAGCCCACTGAAAAAAACACGTAAAAAATGGGGGGAACCATTCACACACACATACAAACCTCACTTGTTAAGCCAGCTAAAAAATATAAATTGCAGCAGTGATGTTTCATACTGACTGCTTTATAAAAGCATTTTACTTAAATAATCTGAATACAGAAAAATAGCAACAATCTGCCAAAATGTTATTCTACCTGCCCTGGAAATCATACAGGCATGAAGGGAAAAATGAAATAAACACCCAAAATATCTAAAAGTAAGTAAGTAAATAGGAAGATCCCCTATCATAAAATACAAATTAACCGTCTCTTTTTTCACCCTTGTTAATAACAAATTCCCAGTGTGACTTGTATTGGAAATAAGAAGTCACCTATACAAAATATTTTTTCATTAATGAGATCACTACAAATCTCGAATTTGAGATCACTACAACTCAACCATAATTAGCAATTAAAGCTGATGTAAGTGAAAATTAGACAATAGAATACTCACCATTAAAGTGAGGGACTCAGAGAAAAAAACCCACACATTTACCCTATTCGCTGTTATTTGGGAATTCTACCTCAACTGCTCTGTCAAGCTATTCCATATTTTAATCTTAAAAATATCCCCTACAGGTTAGGGTAAAAAATGCAGTTCAACTGTTCAGCTGAATTTCATTAGTGATGTATTTATACAAGCTTCAGGTTTTAAGTATTACACAATGAAAATCTGCAAAATGTCATCGATGCTTGAAAACCAAGTCACCTCTTTCAATGGCAAAAAAACAGAAGATACGGAAGACAGGATGTAAAGACAAATAACTCATCATGATGACCACATCTCTGCTGTCTTACATGCAACCTACTCCAAAAGAAATAATCACAAACTTCCAGATTAAAAAACTTAAGGAGAAGCAAGAAAGCTTGTCTCCATCCTTCTAAGCTTTGGAAAGGCTTGGCTAGTGGAAGATACACATTTGCTACTTGAATACACTTACAGCTCAGCACAGGAACACATACAGCTTTGAGCTTTCTCTGCTTTGATCCGCATAGTAAGGTCAGAAATGCTACTCAGATGACTTTTCAATAACATATGTGAAATGGGGCAACATGAATGGAACTGCTTGTGGTACAAGAAAGGATAATTCATACATACCAGGATCTTCACTTTGGACATATACCACTTTATTCCTTCTCATTAAGTACAACCAAATAACTAATGAGCAACAAGTTGCTCCAAGTCTTCGAAATTATGAGCACGAAAGATCTCCAACGACAAATCACTCCCCAGCCAAACAGAAAAATTAACAGCAACTCCAGCCTTCATACCGCAGAGCTATCAGTCTGCTCTGGAAGATATTCCTTCAGTCACCAATATGTTCTTTTCATAAAGGACAAATAAATAACAAATACTGGTAATAGCTGAAATGTCAACATGCATGATTCATCACCCTCTTCATTAGTTATGCCGGTTCAAAAGAGAACACCACTCTAACAGATTACTTCCCTACCCATTAGCTCATACAACATCATTCTTCATCAGCATGAGGGCCCCAGCTCAAGAAGGCGGCAGCATGTGGAGACTTGCCTGCATAGGAATAGTAACATGAACTCACCAGGATTCTTCGTGTTCCTGAAGTATCTGCGTGTGCCTTTGCCAAATTGGCTCTTAAGGATTACTACCTAAGGTTACTTCTTTGGTACAGTTAAACAATTCTCATCTTTACAAAGCAACAGGGTTGGTGGGAGGGGAAGGGAAATTTAAAAAAGCCACTCTCCAATTTTAAATTCAAAAAAAGCAACATTTTTAGCAAATAAGCCCTCCACTCAGAGCAAGACAAAGCTTTACCAAAAAAATTATTACAACGACTGAGGAAGCAAAACTTAGACCAAGGTTTGCTTTATGCAGAATACATACAAAACCAACTATTACATGTATTTTATAAACACCATGAATAAGTAATGATTCCTTTGAAATCAAACAACCATGCAATGTGGCACAAAACCAAATTTGAGTCAAAAAAGCATACTATACTTTTTATGTTATATCATTACTAATTAATGTTCTCTTAAAGAGTATTTTTCAAGATGGAGTTTGTCACACCACAGTATAAATTCACTTATTTGACACATTTTGGGAAGACAGGTAATAAATGCTGCCCAGGAAGAAAACCAGACTATTCAGGGAACTCCATGGATTATTCAAAGATTTCTTTTCCTGAAGATCTGAAACACCACACTTCCATCACCACAGCTCCCAAAACATACAGCATTTTTATTCAAAATCCAGTAAAGTAACTTCTGCTCTCTCATCAGAGGCCCACAGCCAATTCCACGCTAGGACAACAACCTAAATTCCTCTCCAGTTTGTCCATCACCCTCATCATTAAACTAGATTCTTTCATCACAGGCCGCTTAAGTAGAACCTCAACGAACTGAATTGGATGGGGTGGCTTCACAAAGGACAATTTCAAGACTGGGCCCTAAATGCCCAGTTTCTCCCTTCTTAATGTAAGTACACAAAACAAGCCACTATCTTCTCTAATTAATGTAGGGTGTGCATTTAAAGTAATTACTTTTCAAATGAAAGTAAACCAAACAACTGCATTTTAGCCCCAGAAAATAATGGGACTGGAATAATTCTAAGTAACATAACTAGAATTTGTTTTTTAAAGCTCATAAAATACACTTGGCAAATAAACCAGAGATGAATGATCTAGTTCACTCCACCACTGCAAATATTTGCAGATGCAGTGAGCTTTAAACACTAATTTATCTCCAGTGAATGCAACAGGCATGCTCTCTACCTTGAGGTTAAAATGAACACGTTATTCCGGGATGAAAACTTCAAATTATAAGAGTCAGAAACAACCAGCGGGCTCAGTTCTGCTCTCACTGAAGACCGTGGTAACCTCCCACGGACCTTACTGGTAACGCCACGAGATCCTGTACGACCACGCAGCTTTTGCACGTTCTACGGATGCTGAAAAATGTTGCTAGAGGTTGGCACATATTTATTACATTGGAAGCAAAGTGCAAGACAACCTGAAATTACTGATCAGGCTGACCACAAGAATTATAATTAATGACGTAAGTAAGGCTGTAAGGCTGTGAGTATTCTTCGTGCAGTACTAAGCGTAAATAAAACATACACTCAGGGAAAGGCACTCACTGTACATCGAAAGGTACCATTTGCAGAGACATTTTTAAGGCTTCATGCAAGTACTCCAGGCACGAGTTCACAATTGACATCAACCATTCAAAGAGCTCACGGCTGCCATGAAGGACAGATCCAGCCACTCTATTTCATACTCCTGCATCCTCCTCCTGTCACCCTCGTGTTCAACAGGTCAAGTTCAGTTTATTGATCCAGCTAGAAATGAACTCTGCAAAAATAAATAGTTTTCATTCACCCAGCAGCCGCTCAAGCATTTAACTTGCTGCAAGGGAGAGGGCTACAACGCCACAGCATTGCGGGTGGGAGAACAGAGACAAGGTCACTGATCTTGCATCAGTTCTTAAAATCAGTTTAATCTTGTCAAGAAACTACAGTTAAGAGCCATTTGATTGTCTGGATGTCAAGGGAAGTCATCTTGCCATATCATTCTGCTTTGAAGAAAATTCAGACTCAAAAGTTTAAAGAAAAAGAATCAATGTGTATACTCATGGCTTTATACATCAAAAAGACAGAAATCGGGAAATTTTTTGAAAAATTTTTAAAGCAAAAGATTTTTTTTTAATATTTCACAATGTGAAATTACAGGTGTTACTAAACCTCGCAAGTTTAACCATCTCTAGAAAAGGTAGATTTAGATAAAACATAAGGAGGAACATAATCTTTTTTTTTTTAAAAAAAAAAAACAAGAAAAACCATGCACAAAGTTGGGACAGTTGCAGGTTACTTTTTTCTTTTTTAATATACCAAGGGGTTGTTTTAGAACTTTCTGGCTGCCTTCTTATTGTCTTCCCTTTGCTATTAAAGAAAATGTAAGATTCTATAGTAATGAAACTTAAATGCATCATAGGCAAACCAAAGAAGACCTTGCAGATAAAGTGTTCTTCTGGAAATATATATATATTAAAAAAAAACCTGCAGAACTCAAGTGTACAGAGTGCATAATACTGTACGTGATGCACATTTGGGCCTAATACAGACTGCATTTATGCACGTTAATATTAATAAATGAGAATTTACAAGCAGAAAGTTAGGCATGCTGGCTTGTAATGTTGCATAAAAAAATTAATCTTTTAAAAATTCACTGCACATAACAAGTATGCTCATGGATTTCTCAACAACATATATATCACACATATTCTAAAGGTTTAATTGAAAGTAAATCTAGTGTATGTAACCTGAAACGTTAAAATGTATTTGTTAGGTACCCTAGAAGACATATTTTTGTTCAGAATACGTACTTCAATTTAAAAAAACACGAGCTTACATAGGATCATGGGAAAACCAATGGAAAAGACAGAAAGATGAGAACAAGACAGGAATTGCTACAACGCAATCAGTATCGATAAGGAGTTTATTTTATAAAATTGTATTAGTCATCCAGTTACACTGAATATGTAACCAGTAATTCACATTGTAATTACAAGACTAAATCTGCATGCAAGTATGCTTCAATATTCCATGACCACAGCTTGATCCAAACAGGATACGGCCCTGCCATTCCTCTCCACTCCAATGAAATTGGCGGTAAGTTTGGAATACACAGAGTCTTTTGCATTTATGATACACTTAGAATTGTGCTTCTTTTTTGTAGTAACTTTCACTAAGTAGTCTATTTTTTTAGAAGCCCCAGAGTCATAATGGCCACAGACCTCAAACGGTTTAAGATAGTCTTTGCCTAAGCACTACTGCTTCCCCCCCCGCCCCGATAGTTTGTTGGCAGCACGAAAAAATTGGCATTTTGATTAGAGCGAGTTGCAATATACTGTACTTTCATAATTTGACTGCATGTTCTTCATACATTTTCTAGATAAACATAGCTCTACACAAAGTATCCATGATCTAAGGTGTCTCACCACTCAGTAAGAAAGCCTCATGTGACTGTAGCTAGTGAATTCTCTTCAGCAGGTTCTCGCCAAAAGGCACTTATTTCACTAGCTTTTTCTTTTTTTTTTTAAATTTATACATTAGGAACAGATGTTTTCAGTTGCAGGTTTGGTATTTAAGTTTTGACGATTAAATAAGAAAAATAGACAACACCCAACCTTTAGCATTTTGAAGAAGCTCCAACCTGAGAAATGCTGCAAGCAGGGTTTCATGGCCATGTTGTTGTTCTCTATGGCACATTCGCTGTACTTCTTCTTCTTCTCCCAATTCAACATTAATTTGCCTTCATTCAGTATAACGTAGCTATGCTGCACTCCCCAGCAGCACTAATTAACCTCCATAATTTATTTAATTTCTCCAGATACTTCATTTTCCTTATGCTCTTTTCACCTGCATCATAAAAGCCTAAAATCCACATCGATGCATCATTCTCTAAACCAGCTTACTGTCTAACATATGCTCCTGAACTTCCCAGCACAAGTGGGGATGAGAATCTGCCTTTTCCTTGCAAAACATACATCTGAGAGAAGCTGTCTGCCTCATCATCTCTCATTTCTTTTTTACATTTTAGCCCCCAACACTCAACCCACGCCTGTAATAGAAAGATACTGTGTGTCATTAGACTCCACACTCCTTACTCACCCTATGGGAGGAATAAGAGGGAGGGTGTTTAACCCTTGTTTTTCTCTGGCCCTGCCGAAGCAGCAGGCAGGGAGCGGAGGGCGGTGTGTGTCTGTCTCACGTGCAGGCTACCTGCAGCACAGCCCCTGTAAATACGGGGCCATTCTGCAAGAAAAACGCCTTCTTACAGCCTCCCTGGGCGTTTAAAGGGATGGATCTGAATTCTGCAGCACGTGACTTGCGCACGAAATATTAAGCACTTACCTTTTAAGACTGCATGCCGCCCTCTTAAAAATAGGAGATTTCTAATTGAAAAGATGGATTTTTTGTAACTCTACCTGCACGCTGCCCTTACCGGCCCCACCTTTCCCGCCGCCCGAGCGAACCAACGCCGCTACCCCAAGTGTTATCAACGAAGCCTGCGCCGGTCAGCCCCAACCCGGCTCACCCAGCTCGCCCGCGGGCTGCGGGTTCGGGGGCGCCTCCGCCGCGGGGGACGTGGGGAGCAGCGCCAGCCCCCCCTCCCGCCCCGCTGTCACGATAGCACGGATACGGGCGCTGTGTCTGCCCCCCCCGCGGTGCTGTGCGGGGCTCTGCCCGGTCCCCACCCGTGTGCGGCACCGCGCGGGGGGGAGGGGCGTGGCGGGGGGGTCTCGCCGCGATTTCCACCCAGACACCGCTACCCGCCGCCCCCGTCCCCTCCCCGCCGCACGCCGACATGTCGCCGGGCGTCGCCCCCCTCACGGCTGCCCCCCCCGCCCCATCTGTCGTCGCGGGGGGTGGGGGTGGCGGGACACACACACACACGCGCACACACACACGGCGCCCAGCGGCCGGTGGCCCTTACCTGTCGCGACGGCGTCGCGGGGCTCCCCGGCGGCCCGCGCCCCCTCACAGACCGCCCGCGGCCGCGGCTGACGAGCGCGGGGCGCCTCCCTCTCACCACATCGCCGCCGCGCCGGGAGCCGCCGCCGGGCTGAGCGCGCGCCCGAAGGGGAGGGGGCGGGGAGGGGTGGGGGGCGGCCGGTCTCGCCCCTCCTCGGCGGCGCCGGCCCCGCTGCTCCCTCGCCGCCCAACTGCCACAGCGCCCCGCTCACTCCCTGCCGCCCGTCCGCCCGCCGCGGCCTCCCCCGGGGAGCGGCGGCCCCCGCGCCTCTGCCCCCCGCTCGCTCGCTTCGGAGCGCGCCGCCGCCGCCTCACGGGCGCGCGCGCTGGGCCGCGCGGAGGGGGGAGGGGAGGGGAAAGGAGCGGGCGGGGCGGGAGCGGCGTGCGGCGCTCGCCCCCCGGGCGGGCGGGGGGAGGGGGAAGGGAAGCAGCGGGCGGGCGGGTGCGCGCGCCCCCGGGCTCGTTCCCTCCGCGCTCGGAGGTGAGCCGCCCAGGAGAGGCGGGGCTACTTTCTTATTCATGAAGGGGGGCGTGGCTATGCAAAACGCGCGCCCCTCTCCGCCGGGGCGCAACCTGCGCCGGGGGAGGTCTCCTCGGGAAGGGCGGGGCGCTGCCGGGCGGCTCGCTCCTCGCCTTCCCGCCGCTCGTACCTGGCGCGGCCGCTGCGGAAGGCGGGGAGAAGCGGCGGGATGCGCGTTAATCACATCCGTGATCGCCGCCTGCGATAAACCCCGGTCGGGAGCGAGCGGGAGGGCGCCGGCAGGCTCCGGCGGGGCCAGAGCAGCGCCCGCGCCCGGCGAGCGGGAGAAACTTTAGCGGGAGGCGGGCGAGGCCCTGCGGGGCGGGGGGGAGCGCTGTGGCGGCGCGGCCGGGCTCGTGTGTGGGGCGGGGGCGGGTTCCTCCTGTGAGGGGGGAGCGCTGCGGCGGCGTGAGCGCCTCCTGTGAGCGGGAACGTGCTGGTGGCGGCGGCGCGGGCCCCGTCTCTGAGGGGAGGCGGCGCGGTGCGGACCTGCCCTGTGAGGGGCGGCGGTGGGCGCGGAGCTGCTCTCCAGAGGGGAGGCGGTGCGGACCCGTCCTGTGAGGGGCGGCGGTGGGCGCGGAGCTGCTCTCCAGAGGGGAGGCGGTGCGGGCCCGTCCTGTGAGGGGCGGCGGTGGGCGCGGAGCTGCTCTCCGGGGGGGAGGCGGTGCGGACCCGCCCTGTGAGGGGCGGCGGTGGGCGCGGAGCTGCTCCCTGAGGGGGAGGCGGTGCAGACCCGCCCTGTGAGGGGCGGTGGTGGCGGTGGGCGCGGGCCCCTGTTGTGAGGGAGCCGTTCCCGCGCGCAGGGCGCTCTCGCTGCGGGCGAGGACGCCCGGGCGGCTGCGGGGCGAGCGATGCTGTGGGAAGGGTTTGCCGAAAAGGAGGGAGCCGGCGGCGGGCGGCTCCGTGGGCCGGGCTGCTCTGCGGGGAACAGACCTCAAGCGGCTCCGGCATCTGTCAGCGGCTGCGGCAGGGCCGAGGTGTTACAGCCGCGTTTGACTGCTGAACCTGTTCCTGCAGGTACCGCTCGGAAGGAACCGGGGCCGAGCGAAGGGATTTTTTGGCGGTGACACGTAATGAGGCGATGGGAACACGATCACCGCAACCGGCCCCAGTGCCCGTGTGCTGCCCGTGTAGGCAGAGCTGCTCCAGGTATCTCCCGTACGTGTAGGCACATCTCTCTGCTGTGAAAACACCCCCATAGCCGCCTGTTATTTTTTTTTTTTTAAAAGGAGACTTCTGGGAATAATACCTGAAAACCAAAATGTTTTACTCATCCTCTCCTACAAGAGATCAGACAGTTGAAGACCAGATGCAAAAGGAACACAAAGGAAGAGAAGAGCTGTATTACCTGTTAAAGCTAATATAAACATTTATTTAAATTACCTAAATAGCTTAAGAATCACACTGCAACTAGCAATCCAAGCAGCCTATCAGCATTGCTAAATTGTCCACTGTGAATGAAATATAAGTGACAGAAATTTGATTTTCTCATCAAACTAAAAATCGTTACTTTTGCACAAAAAAGTATATGGTAAACAGAATTTTGGTTTTTATCTGGTTATTTCCCTTTAAGGAAATTAATATTTAGGTCTTAGTCAACAAAATAAACTTTTAGTCCAGTACAAAATGTTCCCTTTAATTAAATTAATTAAAAGTACCTACACTCCCTTGGGATGGATGCCTTGTTAAACCTTCTGGGTGCAGATTACTTGCCTCCATCTAACCCCAGAATGGTTAAGAGCTTTACATCACATCTGCCCACAGTGCCAAATTAATGACCAAATAAATTAAGCAACAGGGTAATCTTCAGTTGTGAGTCAAGAAAATTACTTGTACGAAAAATAAATTGCAGTAGAAAGAATCCTACCTAGGAAGTGTTAATAAAAATTGGAGGTAGCTCTGTTTTGTTTTTTG
Organism: Calonectris borealis; assembly: GCF_964195595.1. Classification (NCBI taxonomy): domain Eukaryota; kingdom Metazoa; phylum Chordata; class Aves; order Procellariiformes; family Procellariidae; genus Calonectris; species Calonectris borealis. Next base: position 6,795,010 of record NC_134333.1, on the reverse strand, counting down.
TGTGTATTTGTTAGCAGAGCTGATAAACAAGACACCAAGTTTCTGGAATTAAGCTTGAATCAGAGTGAGTGAATATATGTCATCTATATCATCTATCACTGCAGTCCTCAGGTTTTCCTTTCATAGGAGAGTGGCATCACATAAAACAGTGCAACAAGCACTTTTTTTTAAAAAAAAAAGCACAGTAGGGAAATATTTCAGAAATATTTTCATCTAAATCTGTAGCCTCCTGTCGCTTTCATGACTTCCAGCAGAAGTGCTTTCTGCAATTGCTTATATTCCGCTGCCCTTTAGTCTTTTTAAACCACATATACTAGCGGGGAATACATAGCCAGAATAATTCCCATTTTTCCTTCAGCAAATCACTTAGCATAGCAAATCACTGACTCTGCACAGTTACAGTACCAAGGAGGAATAATAGTTCCACCTACAAGAAAATATTCTCAGAACTGATGTCAACTGCTTTATATATGTACCCATATCATTCCTAAGAAAACAGATTTCAAGAAATAGGTTTGTGAAAAAGAGGGAGGATCTGATGCTTCCAGTACAGAGCTAAGTCAAAGGGCGTGAGATAACAGCAGAAGACCAGCTTCCAAACAGAGAGGAGCCCCAGTGTCTAAGTATTTAGCCATTTACGTCCAATCCAGAACTCGTGTCGGTCACCTGTGAGAACACCAGAGCAATCGCCCAGGGTCCGTTTCCCACCCTGCCCTATCTGACCACGGCCAAAAGCAGATGCTTCAGCATGGGCAGGCGTAGAGAAAGGCTCCCCCAAGTCCTGTGGCAGCCGACAACGTTTGCGGCTGTAGGACCTCCTGAGGCACGTGTGATTCCCAAGTCTTTACGCTACACGCGCAGGCTCTGTGTACAGCGTACCGATACAAGCTGGGTGCCTCCTGAGCGAGAACCCCAGCAGGCAAGGGGCTTCTTCAAGTCAATACTTGGGTCTGAAGTCCCTGAGCAGCGGACTGAAAAGAAAGCATCCTTGTGATGACCGATGACAGCCTCCCCTGCGTTTTGCAAGGAGACAGATTCTGCAGGAACATAGGGAGTTTGCTCTGAAAATGCCGTCTGGGACCAACAGGCATGCTTCGGTATAAATAAACCACCAAGCTGCCCAGACCTCTAAGACTGGGTTGGTCTGTGCCTATGCAGAAGCACAACTATAGGTATTTCAGGAACATCAACACAAATCACCTATAGCATTTAAAGTCTTCAAAGATTAGCTAAGGGGTGAGGGGGGAGTTTTCAGGATCACCATTCCTGACTTTGGTCCGGAAATCCAACTCAAGTTCCATCTCAGTCACATCCACACCTTTTTACCACTCATTCAAACATCTGTGGTGAACTAGGGAGCCAAAAAATTCACATAAAACCTCAATCAACTCTTTATGTTTTGTGTGTTTGTACTGCAAGCTGACATGAAGTTTGCACAACAGCAAGGAAAAAATTTGGCTGTAATAAACAAGATGATGTCTCTTAAATAGCCAGGATCCCTACAGGAGGATATAAAAACACTTGGTGTTTTAAATGTATATACCATCAGATCATCTCCTAGATGGATTCTATTAAGTGTGACCATATAAAAAATAAATATTGCTCATAATATTTGTTATCTAAGAAGTATATGCCTGTGGAGAAAATATTCTAGTATAATCTTGCAACTGTGAGATACTAATTTTCTTCACACCTCAGCAGTCTAAAAGAACACAAGGTCTGCCATCCCTTCAGTAACTAATGAAAGGCATATCTATTTCTGTAGCCTGGGGAGTTTTGAAATAGGTTTGGTTTTTTGCAGAAGGAAAGGGAGATTTCTGTTTTGCTCGATGTTTAATTTTAATTCTTGCAATTTTTGGCAAGAGCACCTTGAGCTGTGGATAACTGACTCTAGTTTGTCTACATCTAAATAAATGTGTGCTTTATGACCCTTCTACCACCAGCCTTGCATTTTAACACCAGCATTACCCTTCACCTGAGCAATGGCTGAAATTGGGGCTTGCTAACAGAGCTTCAGAGAAGAAACGAGTAACAGGTTGAGTAAAAATACTTTATTGTACCGTATACACCTGTTCTGGAGTGAGATGACCAGACAACATGAAAGGAACTGCATTTTGGGAATCTCAGAATCCATACCCGGATTCTAGTTCTTTCAATAATAGAAGCCAACAGAGATAAAAGTTCTCCTGCTTGCAGAGCTCTGTCTTCTCAGAAATACGTATAACCAAACACCAAAACTCCCTTCGACACTGAGAAAAAGAACGTTAAAGGCTACGTAGAAACAAAGAGCTGGTGACGTACGCCACAGCATATCAAACACACATCAAACGGTCCTGCCTGTAACAGGAAGCAACTCGCAGCCGTTCCCATTTCCCTCCTGCAGCAGATGGAAGTACAGAAAAAAAGCCACAGTCTTAGATGAAGTGAAAAGGTGTTTGGCCAAGAGATGATGAACCATGCGCCGAAGGTCTGTCGGAACGGGAGATTGCTGACCTCCAGAAGGATTTAATTCTGTGTGATCAGAGACCCTTTGCGGAAGGCCTTGCCCCCTGTCCTCAAGAAATTTTCAGCGAGAACAATAGTGCAACAAATGACATTGTGAAAGAAGGTGTTAGACAAGACGTTAGAGCGTTGTTTGGGTAGCAGCGAGCAGAGAGTGCTTTTAAGCAGGATGATCATGGCCCCTGTCTAGCCATGTCCCTCCTACCTAAAACTTTTCAAACACTGCCTGATGCTTTCTCATGTTTTCTTTTTCAAAATAGATAGCCGAGTGAGAGTCCTTAATCCACCAACCAAATGCACGCGCCTCAGCCCAGAATTCTGTGTCTGTTTAACAGAAAACACCCATTATTAGAAAAAGAACATTGTATGTCAAACTATAATTGCAATTTTGAAAGAGAGGTCATATTTATGCAGATCATAATTCGGCAACAATACCAATCTCACCATCTTCCTCTTGAGAGGCACTGCAGGAGCTTTCACAATTGCATGTGATCAAGATAACTTCTTGACTGAAATGATGCACCTCTGGTACACTGGGGTACACCTATCAGAGGGCAGACAGCACTCGGTTGTAAACAAAGAAAAATCTTCATAATTGTACCTTCTGTTACAGAATTAGTATGCTCTTTGTAGACAAACGATGCCAGAATTTGTATATACGCTAGACCAAACTGGAATACCAGCTTTTGGTCTTTCCCCATTCAATTATGCCAGGACCAACTTAGCTCAGTTTTTTTAAGAGTTCACAAGATCACCGTTAATGACTGCAGATGGCAATCAGACAAATGTTCATTTGGGGTAGGAAAAGCTTCACACCATTTTCTACAGCTTTGGCACAACTATTTATAGGCTGTGTTCAGTGGCTACTGTAACAATTTTGGATTATATGTGACGTTTATGGTCTTGAATAAAGATAAAGATACACTGAGAGCAGCTAAAACTGCAATTTGTCTGTATCCATTAATTAAAATTCCAGCACATTTGTAATTTATGTTCCAGCATTCTGGAGGGATACTATATATGGACTGGTACTTTGCTGTGATGGTCTCAAGACACAGGCAGGACAAGACTCATCGGCAGACCAACTAGCTTAGTCGGAAAAATTATAAAAGTTTTTCGGGTTTTGGGGGGGTTTGGGTGGGGGGTTGTTTGTTTTTTAAACTTTTGCTACTTCTGCAGAGTTCAGACAAAGTTTGCTGTTAAAGGGGTTGTGCACCCCAAAAACTTGCCTCACAGTTTTAATGACTGTTCCAGTCAGTTTAAGACAAGACATTACTTCGACTAATAAATCTTGTCCGAACTGAAGTGCCAGAAAAAGACGGGCCGTTTCTGTGTTATTTTCTGCCTATCCCACCTACCCTGTTATCCCCTGAGAGAATGAGCAAATTAGCATGTTTAGCCTAAAGAAAAGACAATGACAAGAACCTTCATGTATGCATAGGTCAACAGGAGACGCAAGGAACCGTTTGTTCTCCATGACTGCACTGAACAGGACAAAGGCTTAAAAGGCAGCAAGGATGATTCTGATTGGAAATTAGGACTAATTTTCTAATTGCAAGGATGGTTAAGCATTGAAATGGACTGCGTGTAAAGACTGTGATGTCGCCATCAATGGAGATCTGTAAGAACAGTAAGCATTTGTCATAAATAAAATAGATACCGTTGGGCCTGATTTGGGTGCGGGGGTAACGACTTGGACATTCCTTGTGAAATTCATAGCAGGCCTATGAAAACAGATACAACTCAGGGATCGGAGCAGTAGCATTTTGCACACAGGATGAAGACACACACAAGGCCTGCTGCAAATTACTGTTTTCTAGATCAGCACGTCTTTAGCTTTTCAGGTATACGGAAAATTATTGACTCTAAAAATTTCTCCCAGAAGATCACGAATCTTATCATTAAAACATTTAACTCAGGACACTATAAAGATGATGTAAATCATAGATGTTCTTTTGCACATGTGTTGGTAGGCCATTGAAACGATTTGCAGCAGACACCTGAGGTATCTGTAAGGAAGACAACTTCACAGTCAGACTTGGGAAATCTTCAGAAAAATACCAGTTCTAAAGTATTTTACAAGTTATTTACAAATAAGTATTTTGCAAGCCAACAAAATAAGTAAGACTACTTAAAATTGTCAGAAGTTTGATAAGTTGATTTAACATGCTGTATTTTAAAGAGTACAGTTTTAGTCATAGTCATTTTTATGAAAGGAAAAAGCTTTGGTTCACTTAGTTTGTTTCTGTCAAATACACTAACTTTTAGCGGTGATGGAGTGAATGATATTTAGTGAAACAGCTAAAATAGTCCCACGTATTGCATTAACTGCTAGCAGTGCTAAAAGAACATGTCAGATTCTTTTCCAGCAGAGCATGCCTCCTGTGCCAATCAAAAAAAAAAATCTATACTGATTTATTGTGTATTGCTTGCCTACACCAAAATCCAAAGCGCTGTATGACAGCGCTGGTCTGAGCGGTTATTTTGTTAACTGAACAGCAACGCTGATGAAGGGGAAAAGCACAGTAACTTTTTCTGGACGTAACAGCACTGAAACGCTTCCTTCCTTGTATTTCTGGTTTTTAGTTGGTGATACTGAGCCCACTGAAATCAGGCAGGGTTCTCCCACCATCCTCAGTGGGCAAAAGACCTGACCTTCAGCGGTCGTTTTAGATGGAGCTGATGATCTCAACTAAGATCAAGCAAGCACCCATGTCCACAAAGTTTCGAGATCCCTCAGCTCCCACTGAAACGAGTTACAGTGACAGAAACTGCCACATTTTGCAGAAGAGCTTCTCACAGCAGGAGATGTGGAAATGCCTTCCATCCGAAAACTGCTCCAAGTCAAACTACCATAAAGAGCGAAGAGGATGTCTCCATTTAGACACAATAGCTGCTGAATTTTGTGTGAGAATATTTTAAAAACATTATTCCTATCTCCAGTAGGATCTTCCAACTCTGATACACTATCCCAAGAGGGCATCATTATCATGAACCACAGCAAAGCTCCAAATCCTTTTTTCATGACATTCCTAAACTGTTTGCTCCACCCTGATTCATTTTAGGAAACTGATAAGACAGCTGTGAAAATACACCATGTAAAGCGCTCTCATATTACAAACCAGCTGGCAGAATCTGCACTTTTTTTTCTCCCAAGGGAATAAAGATTGTTGTTTATTCCACTTTTCAAAAGGCATATGAACCAAAACGTAACCTTCTCTTCATTAACCCAACTGGTATTGTTAAGTAGGTGTGTACTGATATAACATTTTGGCTTGCAATAATCAGCAAAGCAGCTGCCTCTGAACCATGTGTGGGCTATACTCAAAAGATTTTCTTATTATGAAAGGAGGTGTGGGTCTTTCCTTTCATGAAAATGCTCATCGTTTTCACTGTTCCTCTTCAGTGTCTACTGTAACCATTGCAGCATTTCTCATTTGACAGCTTCCTGTCAGCAGGTGATGGCTATAAAGGTCTGCAAAGCTCGTGTGTTACCCCAGTGCAGTACTGATAACGCTTAATGGCAACTTTTTTCAGAATCGTGTATCTTAAAGGCAAGAACATGATCAAGATGCAGCTTGCTTGGCCTATTATGCTGTGTTCTGTTTGTACACCCTTCCTACAGTCCTTCCCAACTGCTCTGTTATTTTACTGAACCTTCCTTCTTACGCTTTCCTGAACTGCTGTTGTGTGCTATCAAGCTGTTTTACACCCTAGAGATGCCTGCAGTTCAGTGATAGATCCCTCTGCTAGAGACGTTAGCACTCTGTGAGGCAGCGCAGGAATCCAAATCTTCAGGACAAATGACACCATAGACACACTTGAGCTGAATTTACAAAGTGAAAAATGACGCTTTGATGCTGCAATTCCTTTTTAACGGTTTCCTTACTTCAGTTGATCCCAGCTGTCTGCTAGCAGTTATTACCCCAACCCTTCCCTCTTTCTCATCTCTTGTTTTTTGCACTGATACTTAACAGCAGCCCACACACGAGAGAGTAATTTCTTCCTCTTGGTCCAGATGTGATGCCTGCAGCCTAGACCTGCAACTGAGAAACAAAGTTTGGTAATGGACTTACAACTTAACTAGGCAACCCTGGAGAGCTACAGATTGCTTCTGCTACCACCGGACTCGCTGCGTGCATGCTCCTGGCAAACGATCCCAGGAATATCTCTGAACTATCTGCATTAAAATGCATCCTGGGATGGGAAGGGCTCTTTGCCACAGCTTTCAGTCCCTTTCACTACTATTTTAGCCAGAAGCAGAGCAAGCGAGTGGAATGTTCACCTGAAGTAAATGTATCCTTTAGGATGCAAAAAAATACAGAATGCAGTTTCTACATCACCGTGTCATCTTGCAGGGATCCCGAGAAAAGGGAATTTGGGGGCTGGGTACTGAACTGGAAGAGATGTACTAGAAGTTGTCCCCAGGAAGGATTTCCATGTGTAAATCCCTCTGGGAATATTACTGCTTTCCTCAGCATCCCATCCTAGTTGCTTTTGAAATCTATAAAGGATTGTAAGTGAACGGAACCAATGACAGCATGGCTGTCTGAACCCTTTCTGTGAGTTTCTTCTCTGAAAGAGGGTGATTTGATAGAACAAACCACTCTGTATGCAACCAATTACTGCCTGAGTGCTCCGGAATGAGTTGAAGCCCGGATAATTCAGAACACCACTTGAGCCCTACAACTCGTGCCTATAGTTCTGTCATGCCATTTTTTCCATTATGAGTATCTGTTGTGTAACATCAGATACTTTGCAGTTAATTTTTTTTAAGGTAAGTCATATTTGAACAGAATCAAAAATAAGCAAGAGCTAAAATATCTGCAGTGCTGGGGCTGTGCCAAACACCCACAGATTCTGTACCCTGTACTCAAGTCTTGTCAAGCAGCTCAGCACATCTTTATTCTAATCATTTACTTTCATTTTGTGCCTAACAGAATTGTCCTGATTACTCAAGCAAAGCACAGCAAGAGAAGTACAGAAAACATTTGGCCAGCTTTGGGCACTTGGTGCTTCTATCAGTACTCTAACCTCCACATCACTCTTACATGGAAATATATAGGCATGTGTGCAAGGATACATAGAGCTTCTGGCTCTTCTTCTACAAAGTCTTTTGAACAAGTAATCGGATAACTCTAAGCAGAGAGGCAGCAAGAACTGTTAGAGGTTATAGCATGACCAAGGCCAATGGTCAGTAACCCCTTCTGGCAATGCAACTCAGTCCGACGACCATTTACTGTTGTCCTCGTGACCACGGATGTCTAGGTGTTGCAGAAGATAACTAAGCAAGTGCTCTTCTTTTACATGGACAAGCTCTGCATATCTACATAGACAGTGTTAGGTTATGTGATAAAATGGTCACCTCCACACAAAGAAAGGAGCACAGAGGAAAACTGACAGGCAGAGAACCCCTCCAGTGAGCTCATGGGAGAAACAGAGCACCCAGACCTGCTCCTCCCAGCGCTACTGGCTGCACCTGGGAAAAGGGAGCTGCAGCAGCCTCGACTATAGGGCTAGCGGATTTGGCAACCCCCTAACAGGCACCAGCTCTATAGACGAGTCCATGCAGCAGTCTGCTTACATGGCATTTCTCAGGGAACAGCATTGCCACTGGAACACTTTTGAAAATAAAGAGTTCAAAAATCACTGCTCTGATCAGAATGGGTACAGAGTGTGAGGAGACTGGCTAGTGAAATAAGGTCTTCAGGAAACTTAGGCATTAACAAATGCTTGTGTGTTGTGAGGAACTGAAGTGACTACTTTATTCATGTTATAAAAAATTACTAATTCACCAGTAATCTGCATGCCGTTTCCAAGCACTTAAAAAAAAAAAACCCACCCAAAAGACCCCAAACCATAGCTCCAACACAGTGCTGTGATCAAGGATGATCGCTGTACCTATGACAAGTGTTGCTACACTGGATGTTCTGAAGGCATTTGAAAGTAAGTACTCCGGCAGAGCCAGGATGGTAGTATGAACGGAAAAAAGGAAAAAAGAAAAAAACAGATGGCAAAAGAAAAAGGAAAAAAAAAAAACAACCCCTAAACACCATAAACAATGACAACACTATTTGATAGCTCCCACCACAGCCACAGCCGTGGGGACATCTGCTATTATATCAGCTGGACCTGATGCAGCTGAAGCTGGTTTTTTTTTCCTAGGAACTTCTTAATAATCTCTCTGCTGCAATAAAACACTCCAAACTCATGACAATATGGTAATGCAATACCCTTTATACAATGCCTTCAACGCGCTGTGGCGTGAGTGACTTTGCCCAAAGATATCATCACAAGCTAAAGGAAGGAGACTGGCTGCTGTGCCTAGAAAGCGTGAATTAATGCCAGCCAGGTTTTCTCCTCTCCTGTGAAAGGGCATACTGCAAACTGCTTCCCTCGAGGAGGCTCTGTAAGTGCAGTTACTGTTTGTATCCACTCCAGTTTGGAATTAAGAATGTTTCTATACTCAGTCACCGTAGCAGAAGGTCATCATACTTTTTCCACCTCTTCTTTTGGTGCAAATATCAAACTCAACAATAACAGCCCCTGACAAGAAACATCAGTCAACTTCTTGCTTGAATTCAGTTCTTTCTTTTATAAATTTGTACTGTTGAATAATTCTTCCTATTTAAGAAAGGTTTTAGGAGCAGACTTAGGGAGACAGACTTAAATCTTTTAGGAAGACAGACTTTTAAGAAAGAAAGAGTTCGCTAGTGGAGGCAGTACAGCCCAAAGGATAGCAACAACACAGATGCAGACGAGAAGCCAATGTTTCCAGAAGTGCTCAGTATTTACCTTTTCAGCTGATGTCACCACAGTATGTAGATTTTTTTTCCCTGGGGTAAGAACAAGTCTTGAGAACGTAGGCAGGCCACCAGGAGGGTAGAGAGATCTGTAAGGTAGGGCTAACACACATACACTCTACAGGTTTATAAAGACAGACTGCATGCACAAAGTATTATCAAGGGTTTGCTTTGATTTTAAAGCCCACGTGACACTAGGACACTTCTAGAGGTGCAAAAATGCTCGTCCAACAGCATTCTGGTCTGCCAAATTTAGGAGGTATCTTTCAAATAGGACTTGAATACTGAGAGTCACAGTAAAGGACACGAGGAAACAACCGGGTATAGCACAGAAGCAACAAAGTTGGGCAGAGCATGAGACATGGTAAAAGCAAGTTTTAAGCACACAGAGATGAAAATAATCCAAGGGAACAATTCCTCTTCCACAAAGGAACCTCCCTGCATGCAAAATGAAAAGATAATATCTTTTCTTTGCCACTTGCAGAATAAAGACACTTCCCTTGACTAGACGATGTGCGAAGACAGAATAAACGTCATTGCTTCATCTGGAGCTCAAACAGACAAGAAACGCCCCGACTAGTTTGTTCCAGTCAGAATCAGGAGAAAGACAGTAAAAAACCAGCCTGTTTTTCCTGTAGATTCACTTTCCCCACACCCCAAATTATGCTCACTTTTATAAGAGATGGAGGTCATTCACACTCTTTTGCTGAATGAAAAACAGCAGCCAGGCCGCTGGTATGGAGGAGAGGCGACCTGTCCGATTTGTTACTACAAGCACCCATGATTAGGATGCACAGGGAACGTTGGACCAAAACAAAGAACCCCATGGTAATACGCTCAGCTCAACGGTGGAGTCTGGAACAAGGGGAAAGGCAAGATCAAGGCAAAGTCAAACAGGAGATTTATAAACTGCCCATTAGGCAGTTAGGGAAATGCTGAGGACTCCTGTTACTCCAGAGCAGCAGTTGTACTGGGCCAGTGGCTGACAAAGGTCACTCTGAATCGTTCAGGATGGGTCCTTACACCTAGAGATCTGACAGTGTAACCACGGTAACACTAATGCTCTTCTATGGACAGTGCTTGAAGTTTGTCTCTATCCTACCTCTTCGGCTGTCTACCCTCAAACAATAATTTCCAGCAGAGGTGGCTTATTCTAATATTGAGTTAATGATTGACTCTTTAAGTGTTCCTGAGGTCATGTTGTTAATAAAACCGCAAAAGAGTGTGACCTGGGAGGCAAAGTAACCTTGTAGTCCAGCTTTTGGAACAATAGCTTCAGTTGTTGTGTCCTAAAAAAGTTTGGGTGCAGAAGATTGAAAGTTAAATCAAAGGTGAGAACAATTAACTTGAGAGGAAAAAAAAAAACCAAACCAACACAATTCCCAAAATCAAACCATTCAAGAGCTTAAAGTTAAGGGAGTCCTGAAAGGAAGAAGCCTGAAATAGTGCTTAAGAATTCAGATTTGAGCAGGAACGAGAATATTCCTGTAGAGAATAAGCTGTGATTTCAATGTGTCCTGGTGGAGCATTATCTCTGCTTTGTGCTTTGCTCCTTACATAAGTCTAATAAATGGAGACTTCGTGAGCTTGGTGAGATGATTTGATCAAGGCTGGATTTATTAGAATAGGAAAAGTAAGCAAACGTAAAAAAAGCACCTCAGAGTCCAAGCAACTCTGATGGGAAACAGTAATTTGTTGAGGCAGCAGGACGATTTTTCTTTGTTGGAGGAGGACAGTGAGACCCTGGCAGGAGGTTCAGGGAGCCCAAGCTGGATTTATGGGAGAGAGGAGGTTCACAGAGGCACGCAGGGCCCGTTTTTGCTGGAGTTTGAAGTATTTTTTCAATTATTACTCTTTCAAGCATTAGGCAGTAATTCTTACACCTTGGGGAAAAGGGACTGTCTAAACTAATGGCTGGGTACCAGAATTTCTGGAAAGCCACAGAGCAGGGTACAATACGTGCTGGACCCAAACTAACACAGAAAAGAACTGACCCAGGAAGCTTAAGATTTAGATACATTTTTTGTATGGCAAAAAGATACACTTAGAAGTTTTAATGACACCTTCCAAAAGCATTCTTAATACAGGCCTTCAGTATTCAAATTATCATCCCTTACCTTATACCTCCCTGGAAATTGCTTTTGGGGCCTTATACAGTGTGCGATGCAGTCAATGGGAGTGGTTTTTGAACGACTTCCAGGAGAGCCATTAAAGTTCCTTCTTGGCTGCCTTCAAAACATGCTGCAAGTTTCAGCTATGAAACCTGCTTACATGAACAGAAAAATATCTGAGCAAGTCAAAGAGGAAAACGTTCTCCAAACATGCTTTGCACAGTCCACCAGGACATAGCACAACAGCAGCAAATGACTGAGGACACAGAAATTCTTAGTTCTAGTAATCCATTTGAGTTCAACTACAGAAATAATATTTATGACACTCAAGAAGCTTTAAGGGGGGGGGGGAAGCCCAGCACCAGGAAAACCATTTACAAACTGCAATATTTGAGAATGATCTCATATAAAAAAAAGATTAAGTGCAGCAAAACGTGTAACTGGAAATGAGAGAAAGAGTGAAATGTCTTAAGATTTAGCGTTTGAGGAATATATAACAGGTTTTGCCAAGAATTATTCACGTACATCTGCACAATCCCCATCCATCTATTTTTACTTTTTTGTGGGCCAATAAAGAGAGCTGCGTATTGTCAATCCTAAAAATAAGCGCTTAAGCTTTAAAAACCATTTGTATCACAGTACAGAAAAGAATTATTGTGGTCAAATTAACCTTTCTCACAGCTTATGTAGCTTCAGCCATATTAGACTGAGGGCACAGCATAACCTTTACCTCACCTTCATACAGGAACAAGAAAAAACACACAAGAAAAAGGGTTGGATGATCCTAATCAGAGACCACCTTAGCCCAATCTTCCTGCTTTTGCATCCTATAAACACTTTTCTCCAGGAGTTTTGCACCCCAGGTAAGCCATTCTACCCTGTAGTACACAGGTTCTTCAAGAGGTCACACTAGATACATCCATGGTCCCTGTTGACCTCAAAAGCTCAAGGTGAAATCCTGGCTCCCTGCGAATAAACAGCAAAACTCCCTCGCCTTCAAAAGACATTTCCCACTGTAAATTCCAGAGTCATTTGCAGAACTGTCCATCTGCTTAATTGTTCGCCCCTGTTGTTGGTTTCTGTCAGCATTACCTTCCCTGCATACCTAACAGTGGATTTGCTCTAGTTACTTAGTTAATTAGCTTTCAGAGCATCTACTGTATACCAGGTAGGGGTACTTGAATGGCCATCCTATAAATAGGCTTAATAATGGCTAAATAAAATAAATGTTAATTTCTTTCCCTACAGGCAAGCTTCAAAAATTAGGGACATTTCTCCAGCGTAAGTTCTCAAACACACGTTTGCAACTGGCCATAAAAACCCAGAGGTAATTTTCCTGGAGGAGGGACAGAGATTACGTGGGCTAAGGTTAGGCACTGGGGCTTCCCAGTGTAGGCTCTACCTTTGCCACACAATAAAGGCAACACCGGGCAACCCGCTCCTCATCAGGTACCTCCCAGCCGTGCTTTAATTGTCCTGCATCGACACTGGCTCTTCCATACTCCCTTTCAATACAGGAAAAATCCATAATTTGACAAACGCTGATCCTATAGTCCCAAACTCTCCTTATTTATAATACTGGAGTATTACTGGTATTGACAAAACCATTCTCCAGCGGATGCCATTGAACTAGTAATTTATTCAGCCAACACTATTTCAACGCAACTTGTTTATTCAGTTGCCGTTGACATTTCCTATAGTTTGTTTAATTCACGGCAGTGACACCTATAGGTGAGAGCGGGGCAAATTAACCCGCTTTTGAAGCTACAACCAGCCATCAAAGCCAGCCAGAGCTCCCACAGCTGTTTGCATTTGTTTATAACACAAAGGATAATTTCAGCAGCATTCCCTTTTGTTTTTCTCTCTATTTAGAAAACAAATGCTAAACCTTCCGGGGAATATTCAAGAGCTCACTTGCCATTACCATGAGCCATACATTAACCTCATCAGCAACAACAGGACTAAGAATCATGGTTTCTGGAACAGCGCGCTGAGCAGATGAGTGTTGCTGAGCTGTTGAGACAGTTGTGGGAAGGAGCTGCCCATCTAAAGAGATTTTTGCCTTTCAGCTAACAACTTTATTCACATGCAGCAAAGTCCTCCCCTTTTTCCTTACTTCCAACTGGCCTTCCAGATGCTATTTTTGCTAAGTGTTCATGACAAATCTATTCAGTACTGTAAAAAAGCCAAAGGTTCTTTACACCAGTAATTTAGCTACGTCTGCCACAGCTCCATCAAAAATATTGCAGCTCCACCGCTGGGGCTTTTGACAGCACAGTGTAAACACACAACTGCAGGCAAACAAGTTAAAAGTATAATGAAAAGATAACAGCTGGAAGACGCGAGTCCAGTGCATTGTTCCCTCGGCTTTATGCGGTTACTTACTCTTGTGCAGTCAGCTTACAGTATTTCTAAAGAAGTAATGATTATCTGTTTTATGCATACTTTGCCTCGGTGTTAATAACAACCCAAGAGGCGATGCAAAAGAAAATGGGGCCCATGGCAAAGACAGCTCAGGCATAAGTGATGAATAAAATCAAATGGGAGCCTCAATTCCCTCATTTCCTATTGCGTAAATCCTTGGCTTCACAATTCTAATACCATTTTCATTGTTTTAATGTCATTTTCTATAGTCTTTTGTTTGTTATTTAGAGGAAACAGGAAAAGCAAATTCTTTTTCTCTCCTCCATGCTTCATCATCACTAGGTGAATTTGAAGAGGTCAGAAATTTTTGACAAAAAATATTTGTATTAGAAAAATAAGATTTCCTTTAATTTCAACTGTACTTGAAAAAAGATTGCTTCCAAACATGTTTTCAGGCTTTTGTAGAGTGAGCTTTCCCTCCTGACATACACACACACTTCACTACTATTTTCCAAATTTTTCCCATTGGAAGACAGTACAAATGTGTGGGAAACACTGTCAAGCTTTGGAACACTTTCCAAATGAAAATAACTTTGCTTTGAAAGTAACACTTGCAGTACTTACCAGGTGTTAAATGTTTGATGCGTTAATTTTTAAAGTGACAGCATGACTCCGAGGCTGTTTTTAGGCTATTTTGGTACAAAATGTCAGGTTCCTGCTCCAGAGAAGACTCTAGAGCTCTTCTAGACCAACAGCCATGTTTCTAGAATGGAAAAGAGAAGACTCCTTACACGAGGGGACCTCAACACCTTCCAGTCTCACCTGAGCAGTGGGGTCGAAGAACACCAGCCTTACCAACATACAGAGATACACGTCGTATCACTACATTATCCTAAAGATCTATGGTAAAAGACATAATAATATAAGAGTAGCTAATGCTTTTTTTTCCTTAATCGAGCATTAAGTGCAGAACCTATGTGATTATATGATGAATTATGCAGTAATAATATAACCCTGCAATAAAAATGGAAATTCAGTGGGCAGCCTGTAAACTGTAAGTTTTCATAAAAAACAACCTGTAAATATCTGCAGAGGAAGCAGCATCCTCGGAAAACAATGTGTCATAAATCTTTTTTTTCTTTCCTTGACATACTGAGCACAAAAAGGAGCCAACATGGATAGTAGCTCCTAGCATGTTTGTCTTACACCGATTTCTTCATGTCTGAGAAGAAAAGGAATCCTTTAACAAAACAGTAGATAAATATTTGTCCTGGTTCTTTTTTTTTTTCCCCTTAGATGAAGCACTCTCATTTCCAGTCACTTATTCCCTGTGTGTCTTGGCTTTTGATGTTGTGTTTCTCTTGCTCAAAATTCATTAAATCAACATTTTGCCATGAAGAGATTCCCACATAACCTGGAATGCATTCAGATGACTCATAGCAGGATGACCACCATATAAAGACAGCAGAGAATGTAAATATAATTTAGTGAAATGCATATGTCTTACCAGGATGGATTCTATCAGCGCAACTCATATTGGGTAGCATGCTAACTTACAAGCGGATCCATTTAACCTAATGGCATAATTTACAGAATAAATTAGGGACAGATTTTCAACAGTGACCACCACCTGGCAAATCCATGACACTCATGAACAAATATTTTAAAATAAACTCATAGAGTCCTGATTTTACCAGATGCTTGGCGTATTTTTGAAATCTGGTTCTTACTATGGGGAATACAGGCAGAGGAATGACAAAGAACACAGCATTGCAGATGTGTGCATACAAATAGAAGGCCTCATTCCACCTGAAGCAGCATTAAGCTCGTTGCATAAACAGGGTGAAAGTACTACAGTAAATAAAGGCATAACCTGCTTTATACAGGATGCCTTTTCACGCCCTTACTTCAGCTTTGTGTCTTCATGCGTGTGCAGAAAGGAGTGCAAGAAAGGGAATCAAATATTAAAAGCTTCATTCTGTGAACGAGAGCTGAAGGCAGCTCAAGAGTTCAAAAGACGACGAGTTGCATTTCAGTGCTGTAACAGCTCAGGTACGGGCCACCTCATCCTGCAGCACACGGCCCACCGCACCGCGCCGGGGAGGAGGAGGCACCCCAGGAGGCACGCGGGCCAGCACGGGCCCTCTGCCACCGGCCCAGCCGCGGTCCCCGCACCCCGGCTGTCTCCTCCACGGGCGGCACTGCTGGCCCAGGGACACCTCCCGTTCTTGCCTCACCTCAGCTATTGCGGACGTTTACCAAGGCGATGATCTTAATCCTTCTCTTCTCTTTCCTATCTGGAGGCTTATATTCCTTCCCTAGATTGTAAACAATGCATGATATTTAGGCTTGAAATGCAGTATATGCGTAGCTAAAATTTTCTCACAAATGTAAGGGTTTTTTTCCATCTGATCCATTTCAAATACTGCAGTCATTTGTAATACATAATCATACAACATCACATTGGTATTGAATCTTTAGCCTCACTGTGATCAAATATTTAAAATACAGCTAATAAATTGAATGTAGACTTTCATTCACTGCTACTCTATCCTCTATAATCTACAGATAAATTATACAGACAGAACCCCTCCAGAAGTACAGAAAAGAACCGATTGTAAATTGGATTGACAGCAACGGCCATTCACAGGCAGTAAATATCCACTCATGTATTACACAGACTGTGGATAAATGGGAAATTGTTACCTTCAGAACTGTCAGTTCCTCACCTGACATTTACCACAAAAGATTTAAAGAACCAGTTAGAGCTGACAGCAGACTGGACTGAAATTGTACGGTGTATGAAGACCTAGAATCTTGTCTGCTTCAGTGAAGGCTGGGACACATGCACCTGATTAAAATAAGGATGGTCAGTTATTTTGAAGGTGATAAAATCTATTCTCTCAAAACAACAAAGATCAACTTTCACAATCTATTTGCTAAACAGGTGGGATGTGAAATTACTTCCCCTGACAATGAGCATTCCTGGGGGAATAGTAAATGCGCAGCACAAAACCAGGAAATTTGAAATAAAATCACATAGAGCATTTTTAAGTGTCATCATTTGTTAATGCTGACATATGTGACTAATCACAGTCAATTTAGTGTTGATATTAAGTTTGTCATTTTTATAAGGATTGAGTTAAATATCACTGTGGGCAGGTGTGATTGCTATTTAAAAGAAAATCGATACAAGATATGAAGGTCCACATCTACAGTTGGTGTAACAAGTTAATACTGCCCATTTCAGGACAGTGGAGTAATGCCAAATTAAATCATCTAGGAACTTGTCTTGCTGTATCCAAATGAATTCTTACATGCTGTTAAAAAAACCCACCAAACCCAATAAAAACTGTGCAACCAAAAATAACGTTTGCATCTGTTTCAAGAAGTATGTGCACAAATTAACGTCAGGCTTTGGGATGTACGAATTCCGCAGCCAAGGTTAGGATGGGGTTTGCCCTTGAAAAGTTAAACAGATGCCTTCGGTTGGTTTGCTTTTCCTGTTTTTTTTTTCGCCCCAGTTACAAGCACCGATCAGTACCGGAGCCAGCAAACCAGAAAAGATGGACAATCTTTTGGAAAAATCTGGTACTTCACAGACTACCTTTGGCCTCCTTGACAAATAGCGCCTAGCAATCCAAACTGCATCCTCTGCACGCTCATCCGTGTTGTCTTCTGAAATACACTACAGGAAGGTTACTAGAGACAAGAAGTCACAATTTCTCTGCAACACCAAATGTAACCAATAAGTCCTCGCGGCTCGTTTTCCTTGTTCAGAGGACAGAAAGAACTGCCACCCCAATAGGTCATTAACTACCTGCTTAATGACCTGAGAGGCTGACGTACAGGCCCCTGTGGTTTTCAAGATCCTCTGCCCTCATGGGTCGCACATGAAATGAGAAGGAATGGGTTACTCCATATGAAAGGAGGTCACAAAAAGCATGCAATCAACTTGCTAGTGGGTGTTTGGGACCTGGCTCAAAACAAGACGCTGGCAGGTTGCAGCCACTGGGGATAACATGCCACGTTCTTTCCTCCTCTCCAGCTGCCAGCGTTAAGATCCACAAAATACAAGGAAATCCACAATACAGTTCAAAACCAGCAAATCAATGTGTTTCCCTGTGATTTCATCTCAGCCTTATTCCGCTGCTTTGAACACGGGCGCTACGTTGCACCCTGGATCCGTGGGCGGGCAACTCTGCGCCTCAGCAGGATCCCACCTCTGCAGCACACGCTTGGGCGGCCTCGTAAGAGACGCCTCCTTTGACACCCCCATCCACAGGCTGTCGCACCTACCCTTGGCAGGCCTCTAAAGTTAACTCGGCGACTTTGTTGTATCCAACGTGCGTAGTTCTATGAGCTTACGAGGAGGGGTTGTGTGCTTGAAGTTAATCCTTGCATAAACTATTTCCTCTTGTTCAAATCAAGATGACTGACTCTTCCTGGCAGTACGGACTATGCCGCTGTATCTTTTTGTCTGTCGGGGGACCTGACAGGCAACCTCAGGTAGGATATGACTACAATATAAATATTTAACACAACTTTACATTTTAATTTCATCATCTGTCTTCATAATGATTTCCTAAGCTTTACTAATTCACATCCTCCTCCACGAGGCAGGTTATTATCAAAAGCACTCTGAAGTACAGGGAAGATAAAACCACAAAAGGAACTCGTATCAGAGCAGGAACTAGAAAAAAAACTTTCAAAAAGCATTTCAACACCTGCGTTTCGGGAGTCTTGTCCTGAAACATGACATCTGATCGGCTGCAGACCTGGGAAGCAAAGGATGCATCTCTTTTCACACGGTGCAGATGGCATCACTTTAATTACTCTTCAGCATCACGTGTTGAATAGAACATTTTTTTATTTTTTCTTTTAAATAAATGGACTGTTGTCTTCGCCTTCCTATGAATGTTCCCACATTGAACATTCAAGCGAGAGAAAGCAGAGTGGGGGAAAAAATCCCCACGAAACAGGGACCTTCCTGTAGTACTCCATAGTAATTTTTTCACACCAAAAAGACAAAAGTTGACAGAATGAACATATGATCAAAATCATGGGCAATATTAAAAAGCACCGGCTGCATTTCCTAGTTACGGGAGCATAGGACCGGGTTGCTTGGTAACACAGCCTGCCGGCTCCAGCCACGCTCCGCTCGGAAATCAGCCATAAAAGGAACTCCCATGCCATTGCAGCGTTGCTACGGCAACGCGCAGAAGTGATGGATCCCAAGTTAGAGACACACCTTAAGCAAGAATATGTTTCCTCTCATTTTAAACACTTTCCAACCCATACATACTTGGAGTCTGCAATCCTAAACAGCTCCCAGCAAGGCTAACTCATGGGGTTTCTTGTTGGCATTCACATCATTTGAGACTTTGCACACGTAGCAAAGCAATTAGCAAGGAAAAAAAACTAAAACATAATGTCTGCAGCACTGGATTGCAAGCAGTTCATCGAACAATAAGGTACAACGCACAGCAGACGCGTAACTGCATTCGTACAACACACTGAAGAACAGAGGAGGGTACTGTACCTGGTAGACGCGAGCTACAGCGAAGCTGTAGGAGGTAACGTGTACAGCGGGGCTGCGCGTTTGGAAAACGTGGGTTTCGGCAGCGCTGCTGCAGGCCCCCCTTGCCGCGGCAGGCCAGCCGGAGGGTGGGATCTGTCCGACCGCAGGTGCCCACCCTGCGAGTTGTCTGCATCTGAGCGAGGCGCCCGCTGCCATCTCAGCCCACGGAAGGACAGCCCACGTAGTCTAGAGTTTAAAGCATGGTTTAGCTGACCAAGCAGGGATGACTTGCAGTCAGATGGGGAAAATCACACCTTTGGGTGACTGACCATGAACTTGCTCTCCAGGACTGTTGACTGATCCAGGATAAGCCGCTCAGATGGAGATACCCGTGTTTGAGACACCCGCTTTTGATCTGATAGATCCTACCCTTACGCCATCTCACTGCCCCACTGTACGCAGTTGTAACACAGCTATATCAGACCGTCTGACAGAGAAGACTAAAAACCTGTTATCTCCCAAAAAACCCAGTCTGATGGGGGGGAATTTTACTACGACCACGTGGAAGAATAAGTTTGTTGACTCCTGGAAGTAAGATTTCCCCTCGAAGCCAGAGAGTTATGTGGATTTGCGGGATGTCAGCTTTAACCCAATGTGCAATTCCTTTACTTCCAGCAGCTGCTGTCCACCACCTCATTTCTGCGCAGTGACAGGGAATGTCACTTTTCAAAGTCAATCAGTGACAGCTTATAACAATGTCAAGTCCGCATTCATCTCACTGGTGGTAGCCAGATCCTCAGGCAAATACCAAGTGCAAATGCTGAGGACAGACACAGAGCTTCTCTTTCTGTTGCTGTGACACGCCAATGACTGGCAACTGAGTACGAGGGGGGTTAACAGAAGCAGAGTTCTTTTTTCCTGAAAATGCCTGAAACGGCCCCATGAACCAAAATTATAAAATAATTATATGCCGTCTTGAGCTGAACACAAAAAGGTTATTCACTACAAAGCCCTAGCAACCATCTTACCCTTAAAGAAAAAGAAAGCAGACTGCCAAAGCAGTAATGAAGTGACACACAACTGTTAATTTCATGTCTGTTTTTCAGAAGTCTGTAATAATAACCAGTAATTCCTTACAAAGCATCCATTCTTGTTCTCTAATTCCCACCTAGAGATATTAAAAGACTTAACCATTCCCTAGCTGTATCTTTTAGGAAGATAATGTCCACTTTATTCCTTAAGTAAAAATACACAAATTTTTTTTAAGGGAAATAATCAAATTTATGAAGGCTCTATAGAAGTGCTCAAGTGGGTCCAAAGGGCTTAGCAGGACCAGTAATGACATCTGAACATACAGACGGATTTTTCTGTGGCCCAACATGAGGCGAGTTTGATGGCCTCAGCACAGCGCTTCATATCAGAAGGTCACCTTGCACAGTCTTAACAGTTCTGAGCAGAAAAGAATGAGCACTGCACTAAACCAGACAAAGCTGCACAAGTTTATGCTGTAATTAGCTGAAAATATACAATTTCATCATCACCATTTGCATGTCTTTCAAGAGGACACGTATTTATTACCAAGTAGATAGAGATCTGAAAATAATAGCAAAGGCAGGCAGGATTAGGAATAGACTCCTCTATTTGTGTTGCAACATGATGTTACCGCATAATGAAAAAGAATTCAGTTCCAGAAGCAGAAATCTCTGTGCAGCTCCTGTGATCAGCCACTTGGGAGAAAGAACTGCCTCAAAACATTGATCCTGCCGACTGACTCAGGATTGACATTAACAGGTCTGCTAGTCTCATCCAGCTGCCAGCTGCTCTTATGTATGTAGGAATAAACTGAGCTACAAAGATACTTGTGGCGTCAAAAAAAAAAGCGTATTCACATATGGTACCTACTCGACAAAAACAGATGCAGGCACATAAACATCGTGCAGTTTAAGCAGGGAGAATCTTCGGTGAGCAGCCAGGAACGTACGGCTACCACTCCACGTGAATTTATGCAACACTGACACCTTCTCCTCTGCATCCAGTGCACAGTCTGCTGCAGTTCTCGGTGACAAACGCTGCCTCCTTAGCACAAGACAAAGATGGAGGCTTCTGGTTTTAGCTCTGAAAGTCCTCACGGGACTCGGTCAGAACGGTGGCTGCAAAGGCTCAGCTTCTGTTTGAATTCCCGGGGCTTCCAGAACGGAGCTCAAGCTTCTGCTTTCCCCAGGGCATGTGCAAGCCACTTGTCAGCACACTGCAGAGCCCAGAACCAGGATGCAATGATTCAACCTTTTGCCTCTGCAGTTATTCTGGTCAGCCCACGCTGCTGGCCAAAATGTCAGCCCTCGATCATGGGTTTGGTCCCCACTGCCAATTGCAGCCTGATGCTCCCTACGAATTTTGAAATGTAACCTACAGCAAAATACCATAAAACACTTTCTATTACTGTATGCTGTCTAATAAGCAATTCAATGAGCATTATATTTTTATTTACATCTGAAAGAGCTGCAGTAAAAAAATTCTGGGCAGGCTATGCATAAATACATGAAATTGCTCCTACTTCACTAATGAACTATTGTGTGTAATAAAATTAATCTCATTCCACCCATGATATATCTGGTTTAATTTTTGAAGCAGGGAAATTTAGACACATGTAATTTGTAGAAGGGGGAGCCAAAATTCAAGAGATTCATCTTAAGTCAATCAGGCAGTTGTTTTATTTATATAGCACCCTTCAGAAAAATTATCTGAAGGCACTTTACAATGCAAAAATAACTCAACTTGGCAAACTTCCAGGAGGGTTGCTGCCGTTGACCGTGCCTTAAGACACCGTTTGTAGGGCAAATGGGTTCCTTAATCAATGCACGCTTTTTTTACCCAAGCTTATATCCCAAAGTTACAACTACAGTCACTCTAAGCAGGTATTTCTTGAGAGCTCATTCACACAGCTTGCCTGTTGGCCAAAACCAGCTGTTCTGTGGGTTGGTGACACACCTTCCTCACACAGCTCTGCATGCTTTCAGGACAGTAATATTCACTCCCTTGCCCTAGGCAGGGTTCTCAGTTATTTTATTTCTGCATTTGAGGAAGAGATGGGAGTGGAAAGGAAGCTGTCTAAGCCTTTTTTGCATTCTGCATACTCTGGTGCAACACAGGTCTGTGTGTACTTTACGTAACGTGCAAGACAGATGAGCCTCAGAACTGAAGCTCTCATGAAGCTTTATGTAAAATACTTGCACAACAGACTCAAAAACAAAGCAGAGCTCCCGGAAACAAAGCAGAGCTCTGAAGCAGAGCCTCAGGAAATGCAGCTCTCTACCGACTTGTGCCAGCAAGCCCTGTACATTTTCATTATTTATACAGAGCTTTAGATGAGCAGAGCAATGTGCGCTAGGTAAAATGTACTGTACAAATAAAAATCAGCTCCAAAAATTTGGTCTAACAGCAAGAAAGGAGCACACAAATCAATACAAAACATACACAGGATGATGTGTGGCATTTTGAGTTGGAAAGTGGCTAGAAATAGGTTCAGTCTTAAGAACCATTTTTAGAAAAAATGGGTCTTTGTGAACTCTGCTTGGACAGCTATTCCAAGCACATGGAAAGGCTTAGAACAAAGGAAAAAGCACAAAGCCAGCAACAGTGAGAAGGGAGGGAGAAAGAGAGAGAGGGAGAGAAGGATCATGAACTGTGCAGGACTTAGGAAGCTAAAGGAGCTATGAAGATCCATAGGGAGAGCGCGCTCAGTAGCGCCTCAATCAAGTTGGAATGGATCAAGAATCTGAACCCGATGAACAAAGCAACACAAGATATTTTAAACAAAGGACATGCCCAAGTGAAGTGAACCCTGGCATGGTTGGTAGATGTTCTGCTTTTCATTTTTAATTAGAGGGATATCCAATAGTGAATCTGGAGTTTAAAGCTGTGCTATAAAATGGTATTTCCAAATAAAAACAGTAGCACAGACATTTTAATTTAAGCATCTAGTCATACAGGATTAGTTTCAAACTTTTGTATTTTTCATGTGGTTTTGTCTCCTCTCTGTGTAGCTTTCTGAAAGAACTGCTGGGATTAGGTTCAAGCTAAAATTTAGCCTCAGCTGTCATAATCTTCACTACTTAAGAACATCTCCCAGGCATTAAAACTAGATGGAGAGGAAGATCCTCAACAGGTACAATGTAACAAGTAGATTTATTCTGCAAAGCTAGATGCTAAGGGTTTTTTCCAAAGTATTTTTCCATGTTCTGGATAAAACCTTGTGTGCTACACAGACAGACCTGATTAACAGAGGCCTCCCATGCAAAAGCATGATTAATTAACCTGGTGCTGCCCCTCCCCCGGAGTGGGATACATGCACAATTGGTGACTGTACCTAAAATCCTCTTCATGGGGAACGACATCCCTACAGTAGATTAAGACCTTGACTACAGCATTATCTTTGCTGCCTGAAGATGTTAACCTTCTCTTATCTCCACTCTGCATAAGAACTGTTAAATTGTGATCTTCCAACAGCTAGTTTCTGTGCTAGGCATGCAGAGCTCCTGCCGTTAAGGAAAATACCATCTAGCAGTAACTGTGTACAGAAGGAGAAAGACACAGCAGAATTAAGGTTGCAGTGCATGCTGTGCGTACAGTACTTATGTTTATACAATAAGGTGTGTATTTAAAGGTGAAAAGCAGGATCTGTAAGTAGTTTAACTCTCCAGTTTCTTGCTAATATCACTTTGTGATATACTAGGTATACAGCAATACTAAAGTCTTCGCAATATTTTTCTACTGATCACATACGATGAAACTATGTGCTCTATCGGGGAAAAAAAGATTGGCAATTGTTGGCACTGACACAAAAGGCATCACAGGATAGACCCTGAACAGCAGACAGTAGAGCCAGCGCAGGACCAGGACCTGAGACCTGCAGCATCCCAAGAGAAGCATCTGTGCAGGGCAATAGCTCCTGTCTTCTGGCTGCCATCGAATTCTAAGTGTAACAGCAACAGAAACACTCTGCTTTTCACAAAAAGCAAGACACCACCAGTGAAGTGTCCAGTACCATCTTCCCTCTCTGAAAGATGATGTCTCTAAGTTTCTCCCAACACATTTAACATCTAATTTGGGACAGAAAAAAAAGACCGTCTGGAGCCCTTTCTTTCCCCCAGGAAAGCCTGCCAATCGCTATGTTACAACACGCGTCCCCTAGAACTACTGTTACCGCATCTACTTCTTGGAAACAGCAGTAATGAGGTGCAAAGCTAGAAGAGGTGAGGAAAATGAAAAACCAGTCCTCCTTTTTTCTACAGGGGGAGTTACTCCTGACAATTCTGTGGGAATGATGCTCAGCAAGCTGGAACGGGAACGTGCCAGATCAGGGAAAGGAAGAACTTGCTCTATGCTCTCACCTTTGAGTTATCAGATTGCCAAAACATGCATCAATTTGTCAGATAGAATTTAAAGCTCATTCAAGCAATTCAGAATTCCCCTTCCTCCTCTCAAGCGAGGTGGCCAGAACACAAGAGGGGAGGCGACACAGCAAAAGGTTGGGTACAGAAAAGCCTTTCTGTGCTGAGGACTCCTTTTTTTGAAGCGACAGACTGTGCTCTATGTAAGCTGAAGGCTTTTCCTGCAATTTACAGTTTTCCCACTGCCTTTCCCCCCTCTCGCCCCCTCACATTACCTTTGGCTGTTTTAAGGCATGTTGTTAAACAGAGCTTTCCCTTCTTTTCTGGGAAGAATACCCTACTTTGGGGAAATTTCAACCAATGACCACTAAAAGAAGAAAAAGCATAGGAATCAAAACCAAAAAGCTCAATCACCTCAGCAGCATTGTTTTTTTCATGAGTACAGGATAAATAGACTGGGGTTTTTTTCCAAAGAAAAGGACATTTTGTGCATATTTACATATATGCACTAGTGAACCTATAAGACTCAAGTTTGCAATAGCCTCTCCGCTTGTGAAAACATTGCATACAAAATGTGCAGTGAGCTTGAAAACATTTTGGGAATCACTTTCAGAGGCCTGTAAGCAAGACACAGAAAATTAACTCCTTAATATCCACAGGGGTTTTAATGTTTCTGTTTGCCTCTCCTTAAAACCTTTCTGAAAGGCAGGGCAAAAAAAAAAAAAAAAAAAAAAAATCCAGAAAAACATATTGCATTGGGGTTGGAAGAATGTAACGCATCTTTCTGCTTGTAATGAAGTTAATGCAGAGTTTGTAATTGACCAAAACTAGAACATGACTGATTCAGCCAATGTCACAAACTGACACAACCACTGAATATCCTGTTTATTGTTTTTAAAGTATATTTTCTCCACTCACTGATGCTCCATTAAAATTCTTGAGGCCAAACCAAAAAGAAATTCTGCCAAAAGCTGCCCATTAACAAGCAATTAATATACAAGCTTTAAAGTACAAGGTTGCTCATGCCATCCCACAGAAAATATTCTTTGCCTGCTATTTCTCACTGGAGACATTTTCTGACAGAACATTCTATCTCTGCCAGGGATTTCAAAAAATAGACTGTAATTCTCGAGAAGAATAAAGTCTATACTTGCTCGCTCTCAAAATACTTGGATTGATTAAACTTTAATCTTAAAGGCTGTTTTCTGGCCCACTTAACAACTGATGTAGTAACAGAAATGACACCATTAGCTGTACAGCATCTGCCAGCAATCAGAACAGGGTAACAAGCCCATTCAAATATACATTGGGAATATGTAATTTGTAACATGAGGACTTGCGGGGGTGAGGGGCAGAAAGTTCACTTTGGGCTCGCACCATCAACATTTATAATGTGGTCTTGCTATACCCACCAGGCAATAAAGTCCTGACTTATGCAGCAGCATTCCTTTGCATTGATGATTCTCATCGCAGGAAACTGCAGAGATGAAAACAGTCTTTGAAGAAGTTCTACTTCACATCTGACCCCTACGAGGGCAAGCAAGGGTGTAAGAAGTAGACATGGTTCTGCATTTCAGTTTCTCAGTCATAATAGCTACTTACAGAGGACTGACCATGTCTATTTTTTCTTTAACCATAGGACAGACTGAAGGTCTGAACTGGATTTCTCATCTGCTGCAGGGCTTACACAAATAGGGGCTGTCTAGTGCTTGGGGCCAACCCACGATGCACCCATCCTTACAAAGCAGACATTAACCTGCACAGCAAATCCAAGAACAAAGGCTAAAACAGAAAACCCCATCAAAAGGGCACAAATGCAACTCCACATTCCTCAGAGGACAAAGGATTGTTGTGGTTTTCGAAGTAAAATATAGCTTATAACAAACATCACCAAATTATGTGTTTTGCCTGCTAAAAAATAGTTTCAGACCGGAGGCAATTACTAGCCCATATCTAGGACTCCAACAGTGTTGGAGCTCCTCCAGCTGCATAATTCAGACCTGCCAAGCGTCACTCATTTAAATTGAAGCATATAAGTTTTTTGGCTTTAATTAGCAAAACCCAAAAGCCTTCATTGCCTCAATCCTGCAATACTAGAGTTATTATCAAACTTAGTCAAATGACCTTTATCACGTTAAGGGACACAGAGCTGACAAATAAAGGCTCTTTATGACAACTTCAGTTTTTGTGGTGGGCTTCTGCACATACACCTAGCCCACCGTCCCGTTTACATCCAGTAGCAAAAGCTACCAACAGTTACAGAAAGCAGAGCTCCTACAGTGCACAGAAAGATTCTCTCGCTCATCTGCCATTCTTGCTTCTGGCAACAACCAGTTAACAGGTTTCCTGAGCTGTGTGTTACATGAAGAACTTTGTATTATTCAGTAGTAACTGATGGACCTACCCTCTATTCATGTGTAGAATCCCTTCTTCAACCTATTTATACTTTTGTCCTCCATGGAACTACTTCCCCATTTTAATTACGTGGCATTAGTTTATTCATCAAAAAGAACAAAAACTCTTGGGATAAAATTCAGAGGATCAAACATTGATTCACTTTAATTACCTTGAGATATACATGAAATAAATATATTTCTTCTAATTTCAAACACATTGCCCTGTATTATAATGTTTTAAAATCAGCTTACTCTTGCTCCTTCTTTGCTTTGTCTGAATCTTAAGCTTAGTATGATTAAAGTACCAAGATGTAGTTTTGTTTTTAGCCAGCAGTACCCAATCTTAAAATGTCCTATGATGAAGTGCTGCTGTTCAATTTTGTATTCATCTCCAGTGTTTCTGAACTCCATCTATTCTCATTTATATTTGCACTTCGGTTTTCATACAAGAGAATCCAGCTTCAGAACATGATAAACAAGTCGCGATCCTCTAAGAATATATCAATTCCCAGATGGTGAAAAAAAATGAAGCCAGATCTTCATGTGAAGATCTAGCTCTTAAAAGATTCCCCCTTAGGCAGTGTGGAGGCCTGCAAAAAGCATGAACATAAATACCATGATATTCTGGTTTTCCCAAATACCGCTGTTCTCAGCTTCATTCAAGTTCCTGTCGTGGCCACACTGTAATTTTGAACAAAATAACAGGCTATTCAACTTCAGAAATAATCTGAATTCAAATGTGACTCTTCAGTGAGTCAGGTGAGGTTTGTTGCTGTTATGAAAGATTTTGTACTGTTTTGATAATGCTTTACAATCAAAGTCTGCAACTGTGTGTGAGGCACTGTTGACTGTTAGTTTAGGACACCCTTGCAAACAAGGTCATGAATCTCATAACCATTATCCTGATACGACATTTTAAATACATGTCATTCCAAAGGGACCGATAAGGCCAAGACCTTCCCGTTTCCATAGCCCTGAGCTGGATTTTGCAGTGTTTATTCCTAAAATAAAAGAAGAAACCCGCGCTTTGAAAGTCATTTGATACTGCTCACTCAGGGGCATGCTGGAGATATTTTGCCACACAAGAATTCTAAAAGCATTTTAGGGAAGCCAAAGCTTCCTCTCAGGGCATATTCCTGATTATATGCACTGCAGGACAGCAATTTTATAATGGTATCTCTGACTTGTACGTGTTGCACACTAGAGATTCTCTTTATGATGCTAAACTATAATGAATCACATACACACACACAAAGAAAAAGGAAAAAGATATAATGCAGAACACAGACTGACATGTAAATCCAGAGATTCATGGGTGGGATAAAGCAAGCTGAAACAGCAACCTCAGGCATGTTGTTTATATATAGAAAAAGCAACTTTAAATCATAAGGGTAACACCAGTTGGCTTTCATCTGTTAGCTCTTTGCCTTTGTCATTTGCCCAGCACAATTGCTACATTAGCAAAATAGTCAGCAATGAAAACTCACTCCTGAAATAATACAGATGGAAAGGGAAGACAAGGTCAAAGAAGAAAAAATAATTTTAAAAAGCATCTAAAGAGTCAATTAAAAAAAAAAAAGCCAAACAAACAGAATTAATGGTTTACATGATGGATGTGAGTCTGTGATCACCTAAACTGTTACTAAAACCAGCTTGATTTCAGTGGAAAAAAAAGAGTGGGGCCCGTATTCAGCACCATAACATATTAAGAGGTAGTTCGTGTGCACACTCTGAGCAGATGTTGCTCCCAGATCCCCGCTGCTTGTGCACTGTAGATTATGGGCCAGATTTACAACAGTATTTGGGGACTTAAGCATATTACTACATGTCACATGGGATTGGCAGAAATGCCAAACAAGGTTACACCCCTTATTTAGGTTATATTATCACAGCAGTTGGAGATTCTCCTGAGGTTGTGTCTTTAACTTCTCCAGGGCAATGAGTGCTTTACTTTCCTATACTTCACGAATCCTCATGCAGTGCTGGCACCAAAACCAGAATAAAGACGGCAGTAAGTGAAGGAAATAGCCATGGCTACGCTGACTCAAGGAAGACCTTTCTGTTACTCTGAAACCTGATACTCCTGGGCAATATTCCCTCTCTATAATATTTTTCAACGTTTTAAAATTATTTTTTTCCCCGTTTGCAGTAAGACATTGCATGAACAGTAAAAAAAAAAAAAAATCAAAAATCATTAAAATAAGCCTTATGGGCTGACCTCAACAAAGAAGGAAATTCCAAATTAAGAGATACCACTGAGCTCTGGAAACCTGACAATATTAGGAACAGGGAAGGTGAACTAAGGGCAAGGTAAAGGCTTTAAATATAACTGTTCTTCGCTAGTATCTACGTTGCCCTTTTGTTCTTTTTGTCCTTGTTAGCAGGACAAAGCCACAAAATGTTAATATATGCCAGACAGAGTCATACAGCAATGTCTGATATGTGTGCCATGACATGTAGCGGAGCGCTGGAGTAGTTATGCCGCTGTGTCACTATAATTTGAATATATCAAAATACTAATAAAACTCCTTTCTAATTTCTAAGCAAAATAAGAAGATGCACCTGAGTTTAGGAACATGTGTAGTTCTATGCCTGCTTACAAGCCTGATGCTGCACTGAGTATGCTTTCCTTTGCAAGATAGCCAAGACAACACAAACAAATAAAAGGTGCATTTGGATCGTGCCGTTCTTTAGAATTAAAAACACAGCAACCCTGTGGTTAGTCTTCTTTAAAAACAAACAAAAAAATCCCAAATGTACGGTCTCTGTAGAGAGGACAGAAACCTCACCGTACCCGTACTACTCTTGTGTAAACATGTCTTAACATCCATGGGGATGCTTCTCACAGAAACATCGTATGACATGGCCGAGGTCTTGCACCAAACCAGCCCCAAAGCGGTTCCCACACCCGCGACTGGCTTTTCCCTCCCCAGGCGCCGCAGGAGCCGCAGACACCCCAGGGCTACAGCAGGCCCAAACCCCTCACAGAGAGCTGGAGCGAGGTTCGGCCCTGGTTACCTCCAGCTCCCCAGCCCTTGGGTGCTCACCAGGGGCGGGCAAAGGGGCCCGAGACAGACCCAGGCGCCCTTTGTAAGGCGCCGGGGGGAGGCACGGCCATCGCCTCAGGCCCTGGCGATGCTGCGAGCACTGGGATCCCCAAAGAGGCCTTCCCCCTTCCTCCAAGGCCTGAGGGGACCGACAGGCCGCGGCGTCGCCGCTGCTGAGAACGCAGGTAACGGGACGCTAAGGAAAAGCCCCCCCGGTCCCGGGTCACGGCCGAGGCGGCGGAGCCTCCCCCCGCCCCCGCCGCTCTCCCCTCACGGCGGCGCCGCCCCGCCCGAGCGGCCGTTGGGGAAGGGGGGAAGGGATCGGCCGCCCGCCGGCGGGCGCGGTTGCCGCGGCAACAGGCAGACGCCGTCCCGCGCCCGAGGGACCGCCGCCGCCCCGCGAGGTGAGCTGCCACCGGCCCCGCCACCCGCCACCCGCCCGCGGGGCCCCGCCGCCGCCTCACGGGGAGACGCCTCCCTCAGCGTGGAGGCCGCCCCGCCAGCGGTCCTCGGGGGGCGGCGACGCCCGCAGCTGTCACTCACCCCCGGGCGTGTTTTCCCGCCGGGAAATGGCCTCCACAGCTCGGCCGGGTCACTCCTCCCGCGGCCCCCGGCCGCCTTCCCGCCGCTCCTCCGGCCCACAGCCCGGCGGGGGCCGCCGCTTCTTCCTCCGCGCCGGCTACCAGGTGCTGCCCGACCTTCCCCACCCCGGGGGCGAAGCCGCCCCTCGCCGAGCTCCACCTGTCTCCCACTGGCTGCCCCGGGTATGGTGCCCCCCCTCCACCCCGAGGGACTGCCACATATCTGGCTGTTGTGACAGATGGCTGTGATTAAACAGTGTGATTAACGTGGAGGAACCTCTGCAGGAACTTGGCAGCAGGACAGGTGATGGTTAGCGTGGCTCCCACTGTATTCCCAGTTGCGTAAAGCTGAGGTGAACAAAAGTTTCTTTGTGCCCCTGTGCGTATACAGCAAGACAACACGTTTTACTCATAGCCCTCTAGTTAAGCTGTGGATATCATCAGGCTTAAGCATTTCAGTCCTTCAGAAAATTTGCGTCACAGGCACAAACTAGAAAACAGGAGAGCCAGCAACGCAAGCAATATCCATCGGAGATGATAGACCCCGATGCTCCCAGCTTGTAAGCCATGCCCCTGCTCCTGAGGAAAAATAAAGCTTCCCTACAATAATCTGCCTGAAGAAAAATAATCGGGTAATCAGTTTGACCTTAATCATATGAAGTGGGAAGATTAGCCAGACATCAAAAAAGATGAGTTGGTCTGCCATTTCTTATGCTGTATCTACCCTCCCTGGGCCACCCCCTTCCTTTTTAGCCAATCTCTAATAGATAAAAAGAAGGCAAATAGTCCTAAGAATAAGTTTAGCCAATCATGTACTGAAGGGTTAGGGCCAGGGTAAATCTTGCTCAATTCCATGGCTGAACAGATGATACCCTGGAACATGAGATTTGAATTGTGTTGATACAAAGCTGCAAGTATTACAAGCCTATTGATTGCAGCTGCCAGCAATTCCGTTGATCCGTATGACATCCGTGAATTAAAGGAATGAACAGGAAAACTCACAGATTCACATGGTCTAAGATCAGAAACGACTACAAAAAACATCCAGCTCAACCAATCTCCTTACATTCATAGACCACACGATTTATCCCAGAAGCTGGGTGAAATAGTATCTTTTAAGTAGATAACTAGCTGTGAATATTTCAGGTGATGGCAAGTTCATCACTTGATAAGCTGTTCCACTGCGCTGTTACCCTCAGCACCAGGTAATTATGTGATTGTGGTTGTTTTAACACTTGCCTGCCAACTTTGCAGGCAGCGCGTCTTGTTCTGCTTTTGTCAGTATTGTTGCAAAACCATTCACTACCAGGTGCTTGTTAAAGGTGCGTGTAGATATACACAGTGATCAAGTCACCTCTTAACCTTCTTTTCAATTAAGCTGAATATGTTAAGCTCCTTAAATCTTACATCATTAATGCTTGTTTTCCAGGACCTGGATCATTTTTGTGGCCCTTCTTTGAACTCTTTAGCAATTCCACATCCTTCTTTCAGAAAAGGGATGAAACCCAGATACAGTGTCCTCTTGCTCATCTCACCAATTTATTGCAGAAGCAAAAGAGAAACTTTGTTATATTCATTTCTGGGTATCCAAGGACCATCTTAAGCTTTCCCCAGCCCCACCCCCCACCCCCTTTTTTGAGGCAGCAATGTATTATAGAGAGGATTTAGATTTCCTTCAGTACAGCATTTTCACTCCGTTTGACATGCAGTAGGCATAGTAGAAACTCTTTCTTTAGTAGTTCATAATCATTTGAGGGAGAGAAAATGACCCATATGATCTGTGTTCTCATCTGTTGTATTTTCTGGTGTTCTATGGGTACTTTTGTTGATACCAGTATGTACAACACTGATCTGCTTTAGGATTGCAGGCTTTGCACTTGTAGGAGATAATACAATGAATAAATAGGGAAAAAATATGGAGACAAAGTTATTTAGGTCCCTAGGCAACTGACAGACCTAGCTTTCATTTCTGTCTTACTGATGGAAATACATTCATACACAGTACTATAAACATGGTATTGTCTATAATTATGATATTAAAATAGAGATTTGTATACATTTTTATGATGATAGATTATTAAATCCTAAATACAGACCTGAATCCCACAAAACACTTGATTTTAATTTGTAAACAAGACTAGAATTAAGTTATGCTTTAATGTGTTTTGCAGGATGTGGCTTAAACATGGACAGTTCTTGAATTCCAGATAGTCTTCAGCATCAGCTTCAAGAAGAGAAAAAATGGAAAAATCTATGTTTTCCAAGCTGTATTCCCCTTTCGCTAATACCAGCACACAGACTAGCTTCAGCAGACTTTCAGTGATGCAACAAGACCGAATTTGGCCCCTGGGGAATAACTTTAGCAGGTTGACTTAGGCTATCTGATATGGAAAATATTCTCAAGTGTTGGCGTGTCACAGTTCTTAAAATATTAAGTCACTGAAAATGCCTATGTAAACAGAGTGTCTTAAGCAGAGAATCATAGCTTCTGGCTTCAGAGTCTCGTGCCCTTTCTTCTTCTTAAACAACCATTCAGCCTCTAACTGCCTATTTTCCCCTCCCTTTTCCTTCTTCACCTCTTCCCTCACCTTATTCCTTGCGAAAGAGGCCTACCTTCAGAGAACCTGTTTTACAAGGGGTAATGCCATCGGACAGCAGTAGCTGTACTGAGTACAACTCTGCATTTTTCATTCAGACATGGAAGCCGATGAACTGCAGAAATAGCATTATGTATTTTCATCACAGCTACTAAATGGCATACATTTACAATTAGCCAGTATAATTTTCATTTTATGGAAACAAGTCCTTCCTCTCTCTTTCTAATTCTAAAAAGTCATCATTAATTTTTGTGTGTAAATATTAATCCTGCAGAAAACACAAATCTTTATTCAGTTATTAAAGATGTAGGACATGATTGGAATCAGTGGAATTTTGTCCACGCTATCTTCCCAATATGTTATAAAAAAGCATAAGGTCATTCTTTACATCTCTCTTAATCCTTGTTTCCATTTCCTGAGATTGCCAACAAGCAATCAATTTATGCCATAGAGAGAGAGGTATTTTGTTTGTCTGCTGCTGCTTAGCTGACGTATTTTCAATGTTACATTGGCCTTTTACACGGATGTCATTGCAGTTTTTTTCTTGAGAATAGCAAAAGTATGAAAATGCATTATGAGGTTTTTATGACAAATTCTGAGAGCAAAACTTGCATAGGTTGTTGCAGAGGTGTTTGAGATAATTTTACAGATTGCATATGATCACTGTATACAATGAAAGAGCCAATGTTAGTAGGAATACATTATGTCTTTCACAGAGCAGGAGTTGCAGGTATGCAATTAATGATCTGGTGTCAACTTTTTTTTTAAATTGTATTTTGCCCTCTGAAAATAAATAGCTTTTTTTCTATAAAATCTCTCTCTGGTAATCTTTTGAGTTATTGGTAAGTCTATATAATATTTTTGGCTATCAGAATATCCCAAGTTGACCACTTACCTCTTTTGTTTGCACAGGCTGTAACAAGATTCATTTCTTTTCTTTTACAGATGCTAAATAGTTTAGGCAGCAAGAGAAGTAGTTCAAGATGGTTTCTAACTAACAATTTGTTATCAGCTTTCTTGATTCCTTTGATCATTTGTGATATCAATTTTTGAAATACATTCTCAGAATATATATTTTGTATCTAAGAAACTTTGATTTTGACATCTCCTTAGATACCTTTGATTCTTTCAGAAAAATGTTGTCATGGTGCTTTCTTAAAGACTGCATTGTGCTCAATAGTCTATGAGTTTTGCTCTTAGCACTTCTGATTTACCTCCCTAGTTTCTCTGTGAATATAGCTCACATTATCTCCTCTGGTGCGTGGAACACATCTATTTTTACAGGCCAGTCGGAATATTCTCTCCAGAAATTTGCATACTCCTCCTTGGATCACGCTGCTATACCTTTCTCCCACATTACCTCTCCTTTGTTTCCAATTTAGTTGAATACAAGTGATTAAGCGTCTGGATATGTTCAGAAGGTAATACGGTATAGTGGGTAGCAAATAAATCTTCAGGTGTGCAGAGAGCTTCTAAGCACGCAGAGATGGATTCTCTCTTTAACATGCTCCAAATAGAGGGCAAGGTAGAGTTGCACTACGGTGACCAGATTTTTCAATTAGAAAGATAGTACTTTGGTATTAGCAACTTTAAAATCCCCAAAGTAAATCAGGAGTATTAACCAATCCTGTGATTTGTACAGATAAAATCATGATATGAAACCACAAAGCTGCCAAACCATTTCTGTATGATTCAAACAACCATAGGGAAAATGTCTGGTAGGTACCTTCTCTCTCCTTTTCCACACCCTTGCCTATAGGCAGGAACATGGTTTTGTTCTGCATATATTGAGTCATCCAGTTATTGTACTTACCTTGTAATGTCATTCTCAGACATGTTAAGACAAGATTTAGCCTTTAATAAGAGTTGGCACAGAACACATACTCTTTTTATGATTAGAATTAAACCAAACTACAGAATTCATTGTGTTGGCATAATAATGTATTTTGTTAAAACAATCTTTATACCCAGTCTGGAATGATGAATACCAGGACATGTTTATCATTCTAAGGAGAAACAGAGTGAAAATGAGTAAAGATGAAAAAGAGGATTATCCCATAAACCTATAACACTGTAGTCTAAGCAAGCTTACCAAAAGGAAGCTCAGTCCATCCTCAAGTGGTCTTTACGGCTCTGTACTCCTACCTTGCTCTCTGTGTTATTGTGGTGAGGCTGAAGACATCTGCTAGCATACTAATCCTAGAATGTTTCCATTTATTATTTTAGTAAAGACTTGATGAATCATCAGGGTCTAGAGACTGCTCAGAAAAGAACACTAATTCTGTCTATAGTATATTTTGGATTCTGACATTGTCTTACGTTATGAAGTTTCCTGTGATCAGACTCCTAGTTTCCTGTCTATGAAACTAATACTCTGTTAGACCTTGATGCCACTAATTTCCTGCTAATGAATAGACCAAGCTTATTTAAGGTAGTGGGCAATTTTGCAACTACAAGGTTTAGAATTAGTAAGACACAGCTTTAATTTGCCACCAATGGCAAGACAGCCTTCCCTTTTAATAGAATCAATTCTAAGAAAACAAATATACTTGCTTTGTGAACAGGCTTTGATCAACTGGTGTGAGATATGAAGCACAGGAAAAACAGAAATTCATCGGCAATGCTCAGTATGTGAGGGAAATGCCATACAAGATGGATTCAGAGTCTCAGGTAGGCCAGAAAGCAATAGAGAAAACCACTGCAGCATATGTTAAAAGTTATTTCCACTTGGTTATATTAAGTCTGAGAGTAGATCTTTTAAGATGGCTATTTCTAAATTACATAACTTTTATTTCATTTTCTTATATCGTAGCATTTGTAAAAAACAACAGAAAGTCACACAGCGACCATTCCATCAGCATTTTTGTTCTGTACAGAACTGCATTTATTTTATGCAGGGCTTAATTATATTTCAATACTTTAATAGATGTATTTCAAATGGATCCTTAAAGTCGTATCTGCTTACTGCATTATCACAAGTAGAATTCCTGCTCCTAGCCTTAAAATATTATTTACAATTCAGTAACACTTACAAGCCTTTATAAGGATTAGGCCCCAGTAGCCCACTTGCTGTTTAAATACAGTAAAAGACTGTGACTACTCCTAATTGCTTACTAAGCAGCGATAGCTATTCAAGAGAGCATCTGGAGCCTCTTCTGCTTCATGCATCATCAAAAGAATTCTCAGCTAAATTCTGAATGCTAGTCTTTATTACTGGTAATTATGTAAGAGGCAGAGAGATCACATTATGAATTTTAGAGCCAGGATGAAATTTGAAAAGATGGCAGTTAAATTATCTGTTGATTTGCAGATTGGGCCAGTTTGATATGGAGTCACTGAAAGTAAATTTAGAACTCTGCAGAGCCGTTTATACAGTCCCTCCATTGACTTGTTATATTTTAATAGATTTTTAAACTAACTAAAATGGGAAAACTAAAGCAGTAAAGGAAACATCCAGAAAGAATGTTAGAATATGATATTGCTATCCTGAAATAAGTGTATCTGTTTGCAGCTGCTATCTTATTGTCAATAATTTAAAAGCCTAAAGGGGAGGAGGGAAAATTGAGCAGCATAGGGGCTTTTGTTAGGAACAGCACATTATACAGTCTGTCTCCAGTACATAAATTAAGATAGTTTCTTTGGCAGGCAAGTCTACTTACTCAAGCAGGTGCAAACTATAATATTTATGGGTAAGACCGTGAATCTATTGCTTATATTTTTGAGAAGGTATACAGAACTATTACCACCAATTTTGTTACAGTTGTTCGCTCTCTGTAAACAACTGCTGATCTATAAGGGACTTGTAACCTGGGTCTGACAGCCCAATTTCTGGCAGAAAGAGTTTTGTGAGTAAATAAAAGTCGCAGAAATTAGCATTTTTTGAAGACTTTGGATCAAATTTAAGTGTTTCCATTAACTTCATAAAAAAACTTGGTTCTGACCAAGCTAGACTACTAACAAAATGCTATAAGGGCAAACTTTGTAGCATACATTCAAATAAAGACCCAGTGAGAAAAACGTAGAGTTTCTTTTATTCATCACTTCTTTTGGGCGTAGCGCCATGAGTCCTAGACAAGATGCAAAGGCTAGAAAAACTATGCATCATAGAAATATATATCCATAAG
The DNA here is from genome assembly GCF_964195595.1 of Calonectris borealis. Taxonomy (NCBI): domain Eukaryota; kingdom Metazoa; phylum Chordata; class Aves; order Procellariiformes; family Procellariidae; genus Calonectris; species Calonectris borealis. Next base: position 6,757,574 of record NC_134333.1, on the reverse strand, counting down.
ACCCAAACTACGAGAACTTGCTTGCTTTTTAAGTTGAACAGTATTTTAGCTTCCTGATTTTTAGTGGAAACAGTGTTTTTTAACTCCTACAATAGTTTTTCTACTAATTGCACACTAAAGCTTAACTCTGGTTTCAGAGCCACAGTAATACAGAAAGTACATGTTTGTATACTGTGCAAATTCTCGGTGTGCTCTGTATCAAACAGTGATTTTGTCTGGTACTAAATTTCCAGTCACGTGTGATCTGGGCTGGTCAAGTAGCTCCTGGGGGAAGTTTAACAGGCCAGAAGCAGAAGGTGTCTTTACACCTATTACAGTTGGCAGGACAGAGCTTCAGATTCTGGCACATAATAGTTCAGCTTTATAGGCCATGCTGCCAGCAAGCTTTATGCCTTGCTGGTACACACTCTGCCTCTACTCCCTTTTCCCCCTGTATTCCACTACGCCATGTATTTGTGGAGGATAGAGGCTGTTATGTGACGTTGGTATTAGCCAGAGATTCCTTTTTTCCTTGGGAGAATGCTGAAGCAGGTGAATCTAATGGCTCTGGTCATTCCACTTGATCAAACTAATGTTGACAGCATAAAAATAGGAAAACCAAACCAAACACCAAATAGCTGTGCAGTCAGACTGATCATCAAGACTGCTGTGCAGTTGCACAGCAAGACCACTTGCACTGATGGCAGCATTTCTGCAGTGTTTTGGCATAAGAATAATCAGAAAACAAATACAAGCAATTATTGTCCAGGATGAGTTTTCCTCACAAGTAAGGCAAGGAGAACAGAAAACTCCATGGAAAGCATTAGCTCCCTCATTTTATAGATTTTTATCTGTGGGGTTTAGCAGTGGGCATCTTTAAATACAATACTAAGCTCCAAATAACCATTGCAGTGTTGTTGTTTATATTTACCGAGATTATTGCATTACCAGGCCAGATAATTATTCTCATCAGTGGTGAGCTTAGTCATTCAGTGGATTAACTTTTTTATCACGTGATGTACCTCATAAAGAATATGGATTATGAACACTCAGACATGAGATCATATCACCCAGGTGCACAACACAGAAAAATTTCTTTTATTCCAGCCAAATAATACGTTTTGTTCCTTAGGCATGTCTGAGACGACAGAAGCAGAACAGAGAATGGGCTAAAAAGAAACAAAAACACCACACAAGGGAAAAACAGACTGAGGAAACCCAAAATTCCATCTTTGCTACAGGCAGTTATGACACACCGTGGCCATCAAGCATACCAGTCATCAGACAGGTAGCTAAATTGTGCTCATACAGAACTGGCAATGCAAAAGATTCCATTTTAGAGCCCCTGCCTTAAAAATACGAAGGAAAAACAATAAAAAAGCCATGAGAACTAATTTGAGGAAAATTAACTCAGGTAACAAATATATTTTTCAGCTGTGCCTGCACCCACTGCATCTTTCAGTTTCTCAAACATGGGTCAGATTTGTGTTCATGACAAAGCTGTACTGTGCTTCCACAGCAGAATGAGGAAAATATAAAGCTCACCTAAACCCCTTATTGCTGAATAAGGCAGGAAGCCATCGTATGTTACATGTTAGAAAAGTACTTAGGTAATGGTTGGATTAGCATCAGTAAGTCCAAGGGATCACAATAATGCAATAGTGATGCAGAGCTGCCTATATTATCTTTCTGTTATCCGCTCTACATTTGTTCACCACCTTGTGGACCAGAACTGCAGTTCATAATACCTGCATTATGGGATGAGGTCTCACTGATGATCAAAAGAAGCTTGGTTATGTTTTTGCTTGAACTTGTTCTTAGTGTAAGACATTGGTAACTCAAATATTCTACTATTTGTGAGGTATTAATAAAGTTTCAGTCATCCATAGCCACCAGCTGTCACAACAGTAACGAAAACTTAATTATTTTGAGTGTTGTATCCTATATAGTTGTTCATCCATAATACAAAAGCTGGGGCAAGGGTGAATTGACATAAAAAACACCTGCTATTACCACATAAGGAGTGGTTCCTTTATAAAACTAGATTACAAAAAAAACATTCCCAAAGTTTTTTCACAGAACAGTGCATACCAGAAACTTTTCTTGAGTTTTACAGGTGGCAAACCCAAATTATTATAGCATATTGAGCGATGTTAATACTTGCCTTTCTTTAAGCGAAAAGCAAGCTTTTTGTTTGGTTTTGAGTTTTACTGAAAACAAGTCAGGATGGAGGGGGCTACCACAACTCATAAGTTTTTTCTTGATACAGGTTTTGTGCAAGCCTTCCCAGCCACCAGTTTACTATGTTTCGCAGGCTAGAAATTACAGAAAAAAACAGATTTCTTAGAGATTCAAAATAAAGCAGGGAAATCCTCTGGTCTTCTGTCATAGAAAAAACTAGGAAAATCTTCTATCAGTGCGAGAAATTACACATATGAGCCTGTGCTGGTTTTGGCTAGGATAGAGTTAATTTTCTTCGTAGCAGCTAGTACGGGCCATGTTTTGGATTTGTGCTGGAAACAGTGTTGATAACACAGGGATGTTTTAGTTCCTGCTGAGCAGGGCTCACACAGAGTCAAGGCCTTTCCTGCTCCTCACCCCACCCCACCAGCGAGGAGGCTGGGGGGCACAAGGAGTTGGGAGGGGACACGGCCGGGACAGCTGACCCCAACTGACCAAAGGGATATTCCATATGGCGTCATGCTCAGCATAAAAAGCTGGGGGAAGAAGAAGGAAGGGGGGGACATTCAGAGTGATGGTGTTTGTCTTCCCAAGTCACCGCTACACGTGATGGAGCCCTGCTTTCCTGGAGATGGCTGAACACCTGCCTGCTGGTGGGAAGCAGTGAATGAATTCCTGGTTTTGCTTTGCTTACATGCGCGGCTTTTGCTTTACCTGTTAAACTGCCTTTATCTCAACCCATGAGTTTTCTCACTTTCACCCTTCTGATTCTTTCCCGCATCCCACTGGGGGAAAGCGAGTGAGCGGCTGTGTGGTGCTTAGTTGCTGGCTGGGGTTAAACCACAACAGAGCCCAATAAGTAGAAGTTAACCACATCTCAAAGTTAGATAGCTGTAAACAAGATAAGTTGCAAAGTAAACTGCTTCCCCCTCAGCCAGAACTTCCACCTGTAGGATGATCAGCCATAGTACACCATGTCTGATCATCGTATCTCACCAGATACCCGCTTTGCTAAGAACATCATAAGAACAGAGTCTGCTGCTGCAATCATCATGCTATTTCCCAAATATCTTTTAATCTGCTGAGATCAGGATATCTGTGCTTATTGCTGTTCAGTCTGTTTTCCATTTGCTGTCATCACCATAAGGAGATTCTCAGAGTTAAAATGCATTAAACATGAAAACTTAGTGCTGCATCTCTCATCAGAGTATGCTATTTCTCAATACAGACATGGCTCATAGCAAAGGTTAATCTGTTTTCCAAAACATTATTTGGTAGTTCCATTGAACTCTTGTCTTAATCCAAAGTACCTTTGAAAGTTGTGTGATAGACTTTAGACATTAGAAAAACAGTCAAATTATATTAACACAGGGAGTGCTTTGTGAAATCACTGTTTTATTTATTGATTTACCAGCTAGCAATCCAGCAATCCAGAGAATAAAAGCCAAGAAGGGCTAAATCTTCCAGTAAAGTTCCCAGGAGAGCTAAACAATACTGACCATGCCCAGCTGTATCTTGAGCATTCAGAACAGTTACATTTCTCACTTGTACCTAAACCTCTCAAGAGCTACAAACATTACATATTCCCCTAGCCTACATGTCTGGATAATGGAGTTTCAGGGAGGAAATTTCACTGAGGCAGAAAAAGGGGGAGGAAACCTTGGTTCCAATCTGCTGAAACTTAGATCCCTGCACTACTTTGCCAGTCCCCAACAGCTAGACTATAACTGTATTAACTTCCTCCTACCAGTATGTGTTTACATTCCATGCAAGGTGAACACTGTAGTAGGAAAACTCAAGAACCCCCCTCTAAAGACAACCGCGTAGTGGCTAGAGGGTTCATATGAAGGAGAAGCAAACCCAGTTCTGCTACATCCTGAAAAAGCAGTCTACGTACTGAACTATTTAGTAAAAAGATGGGATTGGGATGTTGCTTCCGTGCTTTCCTGTGTTATGGGAGAGAGCATGGACATAGTTCCCAGAGAGGGCTAAAGGGTGTGAGTCGCCTTGTTTCAGATGTGGAAAAACTGTGTCTTCTACAATGTGAAATTAAGCCTATAGAGTAAACACTCTCTTATGTGGTTGAGTCTGTTCTCAAATCAGGTCATTACATTTAGGTCAGAGTCATTCCCTAACGTGCGTACTATTGGCAAATGCAGATGATATTACTTTGACTTGGCTGGATTCAGGCTTTCCTACTCTATGAAGCAAAGCAATCTTACTTGAACTTGGCAAGCATTAGAACATGCAATGGATGGATGTTTTGGCTGGGTGTGCATGCCTCTCCCATACACTTTCCCTTTTAAGTGACATTGCTTTTGTAATAGTTGTATTCGGGTTTTGATGCATATTTTTGTTAGTGATTTGAATACAATGCTCAGTTACCAACCTCACTTCTATTTTGGTTGTTATACTGCCATCGTCAGTGTATTAGGTGAACAAAATAATACACAATTAGGATTTCTGACTCACGGATTTTTTCCATCATAGTTCCAGCGAGAGAATTACATACTACATTGTTTTGCTTTTCCCCCCTTTTTTTTTCCCCTGCCCAATACCTATAGTGATACGGATTCATAGTACATAGAGAAGGCCAAGTCAAAAAAGACCATGCAAGTGTTGGTAAGGAGGTCAGAAAAGGGTTCGTGACTGGCCCTACTCTCCTGGAAGTTCATTGTATCATTTTAGACTGGTCTTTGGGTAACTCTGGATTACACCTTTTTTTTTTTGTCTTGAGTGGCAATCAATCAATTACAAAAGTGAACCTAAGACAACTATTTACCTAGAAGATTTTTCTTGCCACTGGTCAGTCCCTTAGTTGTGTTTAAATTCATTTGGGTGGTTCCCAGGTAAAGTGGTGTTGCTGGTACTCATTCAGGTGCAGGACAGACTAAGACCATCTGTCTAGCACAAAATAGCATATTGAGGAAAACTTCATTCACAATGCAAGTTCTTTGCTAAATACCAATCATCTATTCAAATAGCTTGACTGGAAATATTTGTTCAGCCCTGTGCACATTGCAGACAAGGAAGGGATACATAGCAATTTTGTTGTTGTGTGTACATACTGAAAATCAACAGATTCTTGATATGTAATGCATGAATATTCAAAGATTATATTTTATTAAAAATTGTAAAATTATAAAGTCCATAATGAGACCACTAATCTCTATGAAGCTTATTTTGCATTCATGAAGATAGATTCTCAAATGAAAAGTAAAGAAATATTTGCATATGCTATTTTTGGTGGAGTTACATGGAGTAACATCTCTCAGGAAGCATTCTAGTGTAACTGAACATAGTTCTAGAGAAACAAGCAAGCAAACTTCCCTTGGTTGAGTATCTGCTAGTTCAAACCTTTTTTTTTTTTCCTGAAAGACTGTATCAACATACATTATGTTTGCTCAGTACTTCACAGGAAAGGGTGGTGAACTGAGCAAATTCACAGTTGTTTTGTGATTAGAACAGAATGAAAAACAGTGGTCCAGAGTGATCCGATGACTGGTGAGTTTCACAAGAGTCTTACCAGATAACCCCTAAAATATGTGGATGTTTTACTTCAATATGCCAGGGGACTTTTGTGCCAACAAATATATTTGGCTTGTACGTATTTCATGGATTATACTACATGATAATTCTTTCACATCAAGCAGCTTTTTATGAAACAAAGTTTATCCTCCAGATATTTCAATTTATCTGACTTTCAAACTATTTGGTGAGGATTCAGGTTATTTGCATTGTTTAATACTTATTTCCAGAAGAAACATTTCTGTTTATTAAATAAGATTTTTTCTAGTTATTGAGCTAATTCAGCAGCCGCAAAATGAATGGAGCTGCCTACTGGTTTATCATTCCTTTATCAAACACAGCTTTGGTATTTTTAATTTCCAATGTATAGTATTTGTCTAGGCATTTGTTCTGCTGTTTCAAAAGCGAAATAATGTTTTGTGCATTGCTAACTGAATGAAAATGTAGCCACTTATACCTTTAAACCACAGGACAGATGAATTCAGTCTTTCCCGTGTCCTCACGTTTGCTTCCCTCTCTTTCTCCCTGCTATACGTAATATATGTGCTTCCATTAGACCAGCTAGTCCATATTTCTGCCTTAATTATCTATCCTCCCCTCCATGCTGTTGCTACATATTTTGGACAGTACTATTTTTTTCTCCTGTGAAAAGAGTAGTTTTCTAATTTATTTCAGAATAAGCGATAATGGAGATTATTTGTGAATTATTTGTGAACAACAGCTCCCTCTAGTTTTTGTTCTGCTCTATTCGTTGCCTACAGGGAATTGAAACTAAAATAAATCTCCCCCTAACACAAAGATTGATCTTGGTGTCTCACTTCTACATTCTGAAATACAGTGTTTATAATTTTTATCCCAAATTGAAAGCCAAATGGAATTAAAACAGTGGAACTAAGTATGTTAAAATGGACTGTGAGATTAGAAGATTATGCACACTTTATGGTCTCAGCTTAAACAAACATTAAAAATATCTGGGTAAAAAGAAAGGAAATTACAATGCCCCCGAGAAAAGAATCTAAATAATTTTAAAGCTGAATAATGTGGTTCTTATTTTCTAATCTGAGGATACAGAACATAATTGTTTGTCTTTATTGGCTAAAGCTTATACCCCAAACTAACAACTGAGCACATGTGGCTTTTAGGAATTTTTCATCCTTACTCTGCTTCTCATTTGTACCATATGCTACAACAAATTACACTGCACTTCACTGACCGTTCAAACTTACAGCTGTACTGGCCAAAGCTTTGAAATAGCATCAAACACTTTGAAGGAGACCTCTAGCCCCGCAGTAGCAAGCAAGAGTGAACATCTAGACTTTTCCGAGATAGAATCATAGAATCATTAAGGTTGGAAAAGACCTCTAAGATCATCGAGTCCAACCGTCAACCCAACACCACCATGCCCACTACACCATGTCCCTAAAGATGTTTAAATAGAGATGTTTAAATAGAAGAGTGAAGCTATGGTAGGGTGTACTAAAGACTTACTTTGGCACCAACACATTCAAAACCAGACTTAATCCTATGGTTAGCGTTCCAGTTTGGGGAGAACCTACATAAAGAGAAGCTATCTGTTCTTAGCTATTTTATTTCCCAGAGAGTAAGATCTGTGGTTGAAAGCTTAAGTTACAAAAATAAAATGTGAAGAAAATGTGTAAAGTTTTTATGATAGGCAGTTAATCATTGAACAAGTTGTTAACATTGTGGCAAACACTCCATCCTTCAGAATATTTAAATAAGATATGAATATCTTTCTAAATTATAATATTTAGACCACAAAAACTGCACATAAAAACAAACAAAATACTCTCCAACCAAACCAACACCACACAGCACAAATAATCAAAAAACATAGTTAGAAAGCAATGACTTTGTCAGATCAATGGCAGAAATACCATTTACTTCAGAAAGGTTATTTTGTATTTAGGTTCTACTGCTGCTACGGAGCGTTATCTTTCAACGAGTCCCTTCCACTTTCTGCCTCAGTGCTTCGAGCTCTGTAGATGATCTGTGGGATATAAGACTAGATGGTTATCTCCACTGCTGTGCTACCTGCCAGCAAATAGTGACTGGTGAATAAAATAATATCCTTTCCTTCTTAGAAAAAAAATGAAATCATATTCCAAGAATGAAGTGAAAAACAGACAGTTATCTGAATATTTTTAAGAAAACTGGCCTTATCTACCAACTATCAATGATACGGTAAAATGGAAATTCTGTGAAATTAAGAAAGCACATAAAACTTGTCTCCTAGGTTCTAATTTCATAACAATAATGGCATGCTAATTCTTTTCACTGCAGTATTTTTTACTTCAAACTTCTAATATGAGGTTTGCAAGATGTGTCATATCAACATTTTTTTACAAACATACCAGGAACAGCTCACTAATCTGGATGACAAAATATTTTCTACTGCTGACTGAAATGTTACTATACTACTAACAAATAATGCAAGATGTTGAATGTACAATTGTGATACAGCTTAATGAAATAATCTTCATTAAAATATGCAAGTTACTACAGAAAACAATTACAATCAGGAAAGTACTTGGCAGAATCAGATCGGAGAGATCTTAGGGGATGGTACTTCAGGAAGAATTAACAATAATATTGATTATCATTCTGAGATGCTTTCATATTTATCACCATTTTGACAGTGGCCCAACAGGAAGATGTTTCTCTCTAATTATTAATCTCAGGTAATACACTAGCCTTTTAGTGAGATCGTTAGGCATTTATCTTCTTCCACAGAAGTTTTCCTCCTTTCTTTCTAAAGAAGGTTTCAGCATTCTTTATAGCATGTAAGAGGCAGGTTACATTTATACAGAATTTGCCAGATTGTGAGTAATGGATATGTTGGTACATGCTACAGCTCTTTGGCTCAATCTTTCTATGTACAGATAAACAAAACCCGAATCCTCCTCTTGCTCATTCTGTTCCAACTCACTGTACTAAAGATCTGTGAAAGAAGATGGGAAAGGAAGCCTTTACTGCCATTAAAATTAAGACTATCAGCATAGTCTCTGTATTTGAGTCATTTTTACGTTCCTCTCCCCCTACACAGATATATGTAGTAAGAAATTTTTTTTTTTTTAAACTCATCATCATTCAGGGAATGAATGTAGATCTAAACTTTCACTAGTGCCATACATGAACTTTCTGAATCTGCAAGAGTAAAAGGGCTTTAGGAGTTGCTTGTAGCATTTGATTAATATAAGAAAGATTAACCTGCTTATATTGGAGAATGTTTGTTTACTACCCTTATACAAGCTTCTGAAAAAAGGATTTTACTTTCAATTACTGCTTTTTAGAACAATCCAAATAAGTGCTATGCTCATGAAGCAGGTAAATGTAATCAGACATAATCTGGTAAGTATTTACACGACTCCACCAATAATCCCTTGTCTCAACATATGACATGCCTCTTCTTTCAGCTTTTTTCTGCGTATCCAAAGATATTAAGGCAAATTATATAAACATGTTTGTCTGTGACTGGAACAAAAAGTTGGATGTGCATGGAAGTTTGTTGCATTATTTTCCATCTTTTTTTCAATTTGGATTAACATAGCTTTTTAAATTCAGAAGTTGAAAGACTGGTACATTAGCTATTCTGCTTTTCTTTGCACATTAGTCTCGACTTAATGCTTCAAGTGTAGCTGCTCCAAGAATGAAGCTATATTATCTGCAAGAGCTTGTTATATTCTTATCCTAAACTGTGTAAGCATTGCTGAGATGTGTTAATTTGAAAATTATTTTGTCTTCAGCACTCAATATTTGTATTCGTATTTGAGCATCCAGTAACATAAAAAGTTACTATGTTTTATCTCTTTACGAGGAATTTTTAAAGACCAGAATTAATTTCTGAGTGTTATTGACAAATGGATACATCTAAATGAAAATACTAACATCATAATGACAAAGGTCATGCCTGTCCTCTAGAATACAGAAGACAGAATTGTTTTGTGGAACAGGAACACATGAAGTGTTTCATAATTGAACCACCATGACTTGGTTTGAATGGCTCACATTGTAGTTCCCCTGATGATATTAACATGCAAAAGGTCACAAGTCCAAATTAGACTTGCAAGTTAACAGATCTAATAAACTTAACTGGAAACATCCACTTGTATATCTGTTTATGTCATGTTGGTACTTTCTTACATTACAGAATAACAGTTTTCAGTTTTATTCTTGTAATGGTGATATCACTCTGGCAAGTCATCTGCAAAATAGAGAAAAGATTTTTAACAGAAGGCCTTGATTTGTATAGTGAAGAGTTCCATACTCCAAAAAAGAACCTGAATATAATGCAAACATGTGGAAAAAATCTGATTCCAGTACATGTTAAACAACTTGGGGGAGAGATCAGAGAAGAGAGGAGGAGAAGAGGGTTTTCTATTTATGGACTGTGCATGTGTTTTCTTCCTGCTATTTAGAATATTTGTCTTATACTGCTTTGTTTGTATTGCAAATTTTTTTCCTCAGAGGTGGTGGTGCTCAGTCATCTCTTTTTCTTTTCTAGACCTTCACAAATGAGAGTTCTGGAAGCGAACATGGATCTGTCATCAAATCTTCTGGGAACAGACCAGGCCTTAAATTTCCTATTATAGACAATATATCAGTCAAGCAGAAGTTGAAAAGCAACATAAGCTTAAAAAAAGTCGAGAAAAGTATACTTGACCCAAATAAAGTCACCTCAGGTGAGTACTGGGTACATGAAATTGAGTCCCATTATTAGAAATAGCAAACTGGATGGATGCTTTGAAATTTAATCATCCTTATATTACTTTGCTTTATTTTCTTCATATAAACAAATCAGTTTAATAACAAAGAAGTTTCAAAATAGAGTTCACGCTTGCATTTTTAGGTAATTTTTAAACTGCCACACAATGGAAAATTTAAATTGGAATTACACTTGTAACTGTAAACTTTGTCTTGGTGAATGAAGTGAAATGGCTTAGTGGTATTATTCAGGACACCCAAAATTACTTTTGGAATAAGGAATCACAGAATATGCAGATGTGCCTTTCAGTTAATTGTGAATCATGGGATCAAAGGCCAGAGATAAAGCACATCTTCTGATCACCCTGTTCCTGCAGGGTGCAGGCAAAGTTTTGGAGTCATGTTCACTAGGCTTTTAATGAGAACAGGATCAAATCCATATTTAATGCAACTTTGCAGTTGGTTGAGATAAGAAGGGCAATTTAAAATGGATTATTTGTGCTTAAAATAAAAAAAAATAGGAAAGTTACTTATCATAGTTAATTTTATCAAAACAACAAATAAATCCTCCAAAATTTACATAGCAGCCGTTAAACAAGTTCCAACCTAACAATGTGTATGAGTAAATTCTCAGAAAACAATATGAAGTTTGCCAGGATTAGCTAATCAGTTTATTGTTTCGGTGAAGTCAGTCAGCATGTATGCCAGCAATTTGCTTTTTAAAGTGATATTCCATTTTTAAGCACAAAACTTCAAATATTTATAGAACACAGATTATTCACTAAATATCATAGCAGATGGATGGTTTCGCTCTTCTTGAGGGAGACTGTGGGAACACAGCTACATCTCTGGAGACAAAAACCAGGCCCATACAAACAGGGAAAGAGTTTTGCAGGAATGACCATCTTTGCAGGTTTATATCACTGTAGAAATAGCTTGCATAAACACAAAATTATTTTGATGTTGTTCTTGACATGTATAATTAAACTGGGCTCTCCACACAATCAAGAATGCCATTGAATATTCAAGACTTAGGTGTTGTTTTTTTAGGTTTTAGAGAGGAAATGGAATAGGTCCTTCCCTAATTCTGATTTATTGCATATTTGCATTCCACTAACTCAAAACCTACACTATTCAGCAAAAGTAAGTATTTTTAAATTAAGGTTGAACCCATTTAAGCGTGCATTCATGTAGGTCTGAGGTAATCCCAGTTACATCAGCATTATTTCATGCCTTTGACTTAATTTAGAACAGAAAATAGGCCTCAGGTATTTGGGGAAAAAGTATAGTCAAAATTAACTAGTGCCCTGATCTTGTAACCGTGTAAGGACAAAATCTTATTTCCATTCAAAGCTTCACTTAGATCAACATGGAGTCTCCCGAGTAAAGGGCTGCCTTTACTTAGTCAGACGGTCATTTGCAGAGTAGGACCAGTTGTCTTTCCCTGTCCTTCCAGCCAGGGAGAAAAAAAAAAATAAATAGAAATAAAGCAAAATTAAATATTACTATGAACTCATATTCTTATGCACGTAACTTGCTGTTTGTCTGTAGGGGGGAAAAAAATTCAAACTTTCCTTTAATTTATCAGCAACAAGTAGTTCAAAGGAAAGTTTATCTTAAAGGCCTATCCCTGTGGCCTTCCTGTCTGTTCTTTTTATACTGCATTAGACTGAGGATATATTCTCCTACTTGCCCATCACATTCCTAATGTATATTATCTTCATCTTTATTTCTCTCTAACATCCCTAACATGCATGCAGGCATGCTTGCCTGATTATTTTATATACTTATCTGCCCCTCACAATTTGTTTCTGACTATCCTCCACCATTTCAATTACTTTATCTTTACAGCACCCGTGGGTTTGTTTATTTACATTTGAGTGAGAAGCTAAGGCATAGTGATTTATATAGGGCAAGTTTTAGCAGAGCACAAAACTGAATCCAGCCATCTTATCTTCCACATGAGGGTCCTGAGTACCAGTTATATTTTCCGCTCAAAACTTGTTTAAGGCTAGGAGAGCTCTGTCTCTGCTGGGGCCATGGGCAGTGAGGCAACTGTGAGAAATAACACAGCCATTTTTCTTTCTTTGATGTCACTACCTTGGAATTACCACTTTCATCGACTTCAGGAACTCTCAAATTGCTATCTAGAGAGTAAACATCTTGTTTTGAAGAAGAGAAAGAAATACTCAAACTTCTCAAGACCAATGAGATTGCTATGGCCCCAGTTTACTCTTACATTATTTTTTTTATGATACCTTGGAGTTAGAGGCAATATATTTATCATCTAGACCATATTTTAGTGTATAGTAGACCAAAAGAAGTACAAGAAAAACGAAAAGTAGTGGGAAATGTTGCCTTCTGCACCATGTCTTAGGGAATTCTTAAGTTGCTCCTAAGTTTCTGCACAGTTTCTCACAGTAAAAGCAGTTTACTTGAGACAGCAGAGAGAAGGACATAGCCACAGTAAAATATGGGATGGCAATCGCAGATAGAGCACGCGTGTTTTTAAAACTGCATTATAATTGGAAATTGGAAATAAATACATTCAAGTGCACCCATGTAGCAAGAAGAAACATGATAAAGCAGCCCCAAGCAATTTAAAAGCATGCTGTATGAATGAGCAGACAGCCCAAGCAGAACAGAAATATCTCCTTGGGATAAAAGGCAAACACACACTTAACAGCCAAGGGATAAAGCACGGCTGGGAGAATCCCATCGGCTGTAATTCCTCACTAGCAAGTACAATAGTATCGTCTACCAAGGTAGTGGTGTGGGTTTGATCCGAGTGAACTAAATCAGTCTGTCAGAGAGATTATATTAGAGTTATATTCTTTCCTGTGGTTTAAAGACTGTATTGCATGAGGCACTTCCACAAGAAGACACAAGAAGGTAGGCTGCCTCTCACTTGTTGAGAAGTCAGTGATCTATCACGAAGCATGAGCAGACTGGTTTTACCCAGCCAACTTATATTTTTGCGCTAAACAAGAAGACAGGACTTGCAGTCATCTCATGAGATTTATCACATTTCCTAATGTTTTATGTGACATTTTTTGTAAGACAATAATAAGAATCTCTAGAACTTTTTTTTTTTGTTACCATAACATATGGTTTTGTGTATAAATGTTAACATACAGCAGAGTTCTGTTGCAGGGTGCCCTTGGGAATTAGAACAAGCAGCAGACCTCCCCCAGAGTACATATTAAAAAATCAGCTCAGCTTCACATTCAAACTGGGGCGGATCAAAGTGCTCACTGAAAGTTTACATTACTGTGTAATAAGCAAGTGAGATTAAATTCTTAAAATTGAAAATCCCATCTCTTACATTACATAGTAAAAAACCCTCAGACAAGTTGGCAATGCAATTCCTGTTGCTCGCATAGAGGTGGTTTCTTCTGAAACTATATATTCAAAAAAGCGAGGACCAGGTGGGTCGGAACACATTCCAGGAAGGAGGTAAATATTAATTGGCCTTCTAGGCGCCACTGCATCATTTGGTAGTATCTATTAGCGTTCTTCACATATTCCTACACATGTCCTACCAGACAAGCAGTATTGATTTTCTGTCTGCGTTCTAGAGAAGCTCATGAATAAATTCATATTTTTAACAAGAAACTTACTAGAATTAGAATTACCAACAACTGACTGTGCCATAACATCAATACAAGGATAATACTCTTAAGCCACTCCAAAGATGTGCTAAACACTCAATACAAAAGTAAAACGGTATTTTGACAGTTTGTTTTGTTTGTGTTTTCTTTTTTTTTTAATTTTGAATGCAGATCTTGGAGTTCATCAAGATTGTGCAAGAAAATCAAGTGAAACTGCATTTGAGAACAGGAAGCGATCTCAAAGGAGGAGGAGTATAACACGGTCCTCTAACCTCTGTCTAGATCGCAGAGGCCTTGAGACAAAAAACAAAATAGGAACTATTCCAACGCAGGCGCAAGCTCACTCATCTCTAACTCAGTCATCCACATTGACCTCCCAGGGAACTATCGGTTCCTCCACAGCAAACAAATTGAGTGGTTCATCCCTCCTGCACCATAGAAGGGCCCCTTTTAGGTCCAGAAGGAAAAGCTTTTGTCCTATTCAGTATTTAACCATGGAAGATTCTTTTAAAGAAATGGAAGATACTGAAGACACCAATCAGTTAAAGAAAAGTCTTTCCCTGAGCTTTAGCCAATTTCCTAATATTCTGGGACATAGGAATAAATTTAGTGAAATATATTTAGCACAGTGTGAGCGACATATCTTGGAAGAAGGTGGAAATTACAAAAATGCATCATCAAGAGGGGGTAAATCGTCCCATTGGCCTTTAAGAGAGCACAGAGTGATGGTCACCTCTGTAGAACTACAGCAGAGAGAATCTAAGGACAGGGACAAATTATACCCTCCAGATGCGAGTTGTCTAGAAGATGCACATCATTCTGAATTTGAAGATAGGCCAAGTAATTCATCTATTCGAAAGATGCTTAATAACGTTAATTACAGAGATGGGGCTAGAGCCCATACTTATTGCAAAGAATGGCATTCTTATGAAAGCAACCAGAGATGTCATGGTAGCTTTGTTACGTCAGTTCTGTCAGCTGTTCCCAGACCACCACTACACTCTGCACCTAACAGCCCAGGATCCTCAGCTCGGTCTGCACATAGTCCAGAGTCCTCAGCAAACTGGAGCTCAGCAACATATTCTCCACAAACATTGGATTTGGATGATAGTTCAACACTCAGTACGCCTACACCCTTGTCCTTTATACGCTATAGAGACTCTTCTAATTCAGAAAGTTTTGGTTCTTCACTGCCAATTCACAAAGCACCTGAAGTCAGCAGCTCACGGGAGGACAGCATCAACGACAGTCGGAACATTTCATCTCCCAGTGGTACCTCATACGTTAGGGAGAGCTTACAAAGTTCACCTAGGTTTTCATCCCCGGATTCTTCCAGCTCAAATTTGTTTCAGACAAGATTCACTCCCGATCTTCGTATTGCTCGTGTTTTGCATGATCAGTTGCCATTCACTTTCCTAGCAGTGCCTTTTTTACAAAACCAGAGTACAATAAGCAACACGATGATCTCCCATTCAACAAGCACAGAGGAAGTGAAGAGCCTGCAGGCAGATGAAGAGAAACTTAAACAATGTGAAAGGTGAGGAGTCTACTTAATATATGTGCAAACTCTAGAATTATACATAAACCCGTGGCTTCGTGCAAGAAACTGCACTATAGCTGTGGCAAACTGGGTAGATTTCCAAGTTCTATTTTTATCATAAGTTTTTTTGATATTTGACTTATTTTATAAAGAAAGGGCTACATTTTCCTCTTTGAAGTTTTCCATACAGTTAGAAACACACAAAAATAAGTTAATAGTTCTTCCATCTGTATCTCCATCCTTATAATTCACAGCAGCTGTGACTTTCAGATGGTTCTGTTAAAGACACTGAAAACCACTCAGTGAGGAGATGGTGTTTGCATCATGATACTTCTACAAGTCACACTTGCTTTATTCCTGAACATCAATAAACACCACTGAAGCTTTAAGCAAGCTTTCTTGGGCAGAGACATGAGGGAGATTTGTGGGTTTTATTGTCACAGAGTTGGAGACAAAAAATAGATTCCTCAATGTGACAGAGTCCACCACAACCCACAAGTGTGCTCTTTGGGCACTGGTATACATGGCTAATAGCATAGTCATAGAGCTTGCCCTTTCATTCCTTCATAAGGCTTCCCTTTGGGATAGATCCCATTTAACCAGCACGGAGTCCTTTAAGCTCAGCTTCTTTATGTATTCCAGCCATAATCAGAAGTTCAAGTTAAGAGACACAGCTTTGTTCATCAAAGTTATTTTTAATTGTTTGCTTGTCCTATTTTCTGTCTGTGGTCTAAATACAGTAATTTCTTTGACTGCAGAGACTTTCAAATAAAGGCAGAGTGAAGGAGCAATAGGTTTCCCTGCTGCTGGTTATAATCAACAAGCTGCTCGCTCTGTCTCAAGAAACTGCTTAAGCAATTAGATTCAGAGATGCTATCAGGAAAAACATTTCTGTTCCCAGCTTCACTGCAAATAAACCAACTGTCTGTATTTCAAAGTTTGTCAGCTATCCCAGGGGACACGGCAGACAGCTAGACAGAAGTTTCAGAATGAAACCTTTCTCTTCAAAAGTTAAGGAAGTTCAGAACTAGGGGTGCCGCACTGTTACTGTGAGGTAACAATTTAGATGGAAGGAATATCTAGAGGTTTTTCCTATTTTGCACTGAAAGGTTGTAAATATTAATCTTTCCTGCTACGCCAACAGGAAACCCTCCTTGTCTTGAGTTTCCTCAGTCTCCTGATGACAATAGTTGGAGGTAGTAACGATACCTGTTCTGTCCAAGAAATTTAGAGGGGGACATGCCAGAAAATGGGAGAAAAAATAACCAAAGGGCAGACTAGAAAGCAACTGAAAGCTCTACAGGTAAACAGGTCTCCTATTATTCCAACTTTCAGACAAAAGCCTTTTCCTTCTTTCTCAACACAAAACATTTAGCCAAACCAAACCATGGCTAGAAGGGGATGGAAAAAGGGAGACACCCCCCCCCACTCCAAAACAACATTCTGCTGGTGACATTAACTTGAAGAACTTACTTCCCTAATGCCCGTCACTTTTTAAATGTTCTACTTTTATCTCGTTCACTGTCTTTATTTCGCTGTCTTTTCTTTTAGTTATTTCTTGTCTTTCCTTAGTGCCATTGCTTTTTAATTTTCTTTCTACTTCTCTGTTTTAGTTTGCTGTCCCTATGTAATTTTTTTTCCTTTATTTCCCTAATGCTTGTTGCTTTTTAAGTTTTCTTTCTATGCCTACTTTTATCCCATTCACTGTCTTCATTTTTTAATGATTTCTTGTCTTTCCTTAGTGCCGTCGCTTTTTAAAATTTCTGTCTATATCCGCGTTTTAGTTCACTGTTGCTATTTTTTAGTTCTTTCCTCTCAATCCTTTGGCTTGAAAAATTTTCTACTTGTATTTTGTTTGCTGTCCTTATTTTTTAATTATTTTTTCTTGTTTTTCTTAATGCCATCACTTTTAAAATTTTCTTTCTACGTCTCCGTTTTAGTTCACTGTCGCTATTTTTTAGTTCTTTCCTCTCAATCCTTTGGCTTGAAAAATTTTCTACTTGTATTTTGTTTGCTGTCCTTATTTTTTAATTATTTTTTCTTGTTTTTCTTAATGCCATCACTTTTAAAATTTTCTTTCTACGTCTCCGTTTTAGTTCACTGTCACTATTTTTCAATATTTTCATCCCATTTGCTGTCTTTATTTTGCTGTATTTATGTTTTATTTCTTGTCTTTCCTTAGGGCTGTTGCTATTTAAATTTTCTTTCCACATCTGTTTTAGTTCGCTGTCCCTATGTTTTCATTTTTCCCTTTATTTCCCTAATCCCCTTCGCTTTCCTAGTGTTCTTTCTATGCCTACTTTTATTCCCTTTGCTGTTTTTTTAAAAATTATTTCTTGTCCTTCCTTAATGCCCTTGCTTTTTAAATTTTCTTTATACATCTCGCTTTTAGTTCGTCATCACTATTTTTTAATTTTTTCCTTAATCCCTGTTGCTTTTAAAATTTTCAGTCTACTGTTGTGCTGTTCCCTGCCTTTATTTTGCTGTCTTTATTTTTAGTTATTTTTTCTTGTCTTTCCTTAGTGCCACCACTTTTTATATTTTCTTTCTATGCCTCCGTTTTAGTTTGCCATCACTATTTATATAATTTTTTCCTTATTTCCTTAATCTTATTTGCTTCTAAAATTTTGTCTTTTACTCCATTTGCTGTCTTTATTTTTTATTATTTTGTCTTTATTAGTGCCTTTGCTTTTTAAATTTTCTTTCTACATCTGTTTTAGTTCACTGTCCCTGTTTTTAAAATTTTTCTTTTTATTTCCCTAATCCCCATCACTTTAAGTGTTCTACTTTTATCCCATTCTCTGTCTTTATTTCCCTGTGTTTTCTTTTAGTTACTTTTTGTCTTTCCTTAGTGCCCTTGCTTTTTAAATTGCCTAAGTCTCTGTTTTAGTTCGCTGTCGCTATTTTTTAAGTTCTTGCTATTTCCTTAATCACCATTGCTTTTAAAATTTCCTGACTACTTTTATTCTGTTTGCTGTCTTTATTTTGCTGCCTTTTCTTTTAATTGTTTTTTGTCATTCTTTAGTGCTCTCGCTTTTTAAATTTTCTTTCTACATCCGTTTTAATTTGCTGTCCCTATTTTTTAGTATTTTTCCTTTATTTCCATAATGCCCATCGCTTTTTAAATGTTCTTTTTAGGCCTACTTTTTTCCCTTTGATGTTTTTATTTTTAATTCCTTAGCGCCATCACCTTTTAGATTTTCTTTCTATATCTCCATTTTAGTTTGCCATCGTTATTTTTTATTTTTTTCCTTATTTCCTTAATCACCATTGTTTTAAAAAGTTCCTGTCTCCTTTTATCCCATTCGCTGTCTTTATTTCACTGTCCTTCCTTTTAATTATTTCTTGTCTTTCCTTAGTGCCCTCGCTTTTTAGATTTTCTTTCTACATCTGTTTTAGTTCGCGGTCTCTATTTCATAATTTTTCCCTTTATTTCTCTAATGTCCCTTGCTTTTTAATTGTTCTTTCTATGCCTACTTTTATTCCCTTTGCTGTCTTTTTAAAAATATTTCCTGTCTTTCCTAAATGCCATAATTTTAAAAAATTTCTATCTATGTCTGCCTTTTAGTTTGCTATCGCTATTTTTTAGGGCTTTCCTCTCTTAATCCTTTGGCTTTTAAAATTTTCTACTTTTATCTCATTCATTGTCATTAGTTTTTAATTATTTTTTCTTTATTTTCCTTAGTGCCATCGATTTTCATATTTTATTTCTACGTCTATGTTTTAGTTCGCCATTGCTATTTATTAATTTTTTCCTTATTTCCTTAATCCTATTTGCTTCTAAAATTTTCCGTCTACTTTTACTCTGTTTGCTGTTTTTATTTTTTAATTATTTCTGGTCTTTATTGGTGCCTTTGGTTTTTAAATTTTCTTTCTACATCTCTGTTCTAGTTCACTGTCCGTGTTTTTTAAATTTTTCTGGTCTGGTTTTCTGAGGTGTTATATATGTAGCACCTAAGGGTATTAGTAGGCCAAGTTAAGGATGGAGATGTAACTCCATGTGGTTAAGGTTTGAATGTGTGAAGTGATAAAGTCACAAATTCCTTTTTCATTTTCATATTTTTACTTTTACAATATTAGTTAATCTAGAATCCAATCCGAGGCTCAACATTTTTGTTGTTTAGTATTCTATTTATTAAATAGGAACCCAATCCGCTCATCAGATTTCATGCAAAAAGCACTAGATCATAATCAGTAAATAATTCGCATGTTTTCATCCATCAGTCATAAATACAAAGCCATTAAAATGTTTTGTAACATAACTTTTTTTTTCCTGTTTGGTTAAAATATCACTCTTGAACTTCCCCTGCATCACCACAAATCTAGAAGGGTTTTTAGAAAGAAAGCCACTCAGGACAAATATTCAAAACTCACGCAATGCCAACACAGCTGAGAGGGGAGAGTATTCAGCAGATACCTCCTCTCATGTTTGAGAGGCAGTATCCAAACACACTCGATCTTCTCAAACAACAGTGGCTGTATAATTCTCAGCAACACGTCATCAGATTTGGATTACACAAAAGCATAAAGGGGATTTAGAGACTATAAGGTTTTTCCTTTGAACATTTATCAGCTTGAAGGTACATATTAACTCTAGACTGTTGGATATTATACTTTCAGGTCACCATCATGTGATAAAGGTCCTTAGTAAAATCTCTCCACATCCTAGAACCTTAGTGCAAAGATACTGTCCACTATTCAACTGTAGACTTTGCCAAGAGCAGTGTTTGATTTCTTCTGTTATGTCTTAACAGTCTCCTGGCAGAAGGCTCGGAAGAGGAAGGAGATCAGTGTCGTATCTGTCAGATTGCTGGAGGTTCTCCTACAAATCCACTGCTAGAGCCATGTGGCTGTGTGGGAAGCCTGCAACTTGTTCATCAGGAATGTCTAAAAAAATGGCTCGTAGCTAAAATAAAGTCAGGTGAGAGAGAGAGAGACCCACAAGATATAAAGCATTCTGTTGAGATGCTTCTGCCAGATTTACCTCTCAACTAATTCCACTGTACTAATGGAGTTGAATAAGATGAAGTCTTTAAATTTACTCGAAGGACACATTTAACTCATGGCTTGATCACCTTGGCAGTATTTTTCCGTAGCACAAGCATTCTAAGTGAAATAACAGTGGATATTAATGTCTTTGATGAGGCTACTAGTATGTAGTGAGCAGATCACCAAAACCATAACTTTCTAGTGCTCGCTTTAGATTAAAACAAGATCTTTGATATTAAGTGCTGAAAGATTTAATGAGCCAATCTACAGCAATTAGCAGTATCAGGCGAACATCAAATTTTGCAGGGATCATAAACGGCACATGTAAGACTAATAGGTAAGAGAAATGTTTGAATGACAAAAACCATAAAATGAGATTAAATGTGTGAAGTGTTGGAAGAATTCAGATGGGGAAGGAAGAAGGAATATGAGCAGGATGAATTTTAGCATTCAGGAAGGTAACCCCCAGCTAGAGAACACTCCTGTTGATTATTCTTTGATTTCACCCTCACTTATGTCAGCATGCTTTTCTTTCTTTTTTTCCCTAAGCACTATTCTTGCTGTGCCATTTCTAGTTCCATTCTGAATGAAAATTATCAGTGGTGTTATATCACTGTAAATTCAGATTATAACGGCATTTTCACAATATGGACCCTATCTTTATCAAGAGATTGAAGATAATCACAACACAAGTTGATTTGTTCTTTTTTATTTTTTTAAAGATGCATTCTACAGTTTTTGTTAAGCACTTAGGTATACTATGGCTTCTGAAGTTCCTAAGTGAGCTGTATAATTTTCAACTTACTCCTTGTAAGCAAGCACTTAAAAATACAAATTAAAAAAGCCACCATCAGATAATAGCCAGAGAATTAACCTCCAGAAAGGATATAAGTAGGTATATGATATATACACACACCCTAACCTAGTGTAGATTGTGTAAAATGCCAATCCTGTACATGGGAAGATAATAGCTTATGCCAGCTTTGTTTCTTCAGTCTTAAAAAGCAGATGATATATCAGTGAAATCCTGTGTACTTGGTTCCCTGCCAAGCCTTGTTCATTTAAATTCCTGGCTTGCCCCCAGCTTAGGGAAGTGAGTCACATTTCCCAAACCTTCCCCAAATCCTGTCCTCATAGAATAATTTAAGTTTCCCCTCAGTGCTAGTTGACGGAAAACGGGGACGTGATCCTGTTCAGAGAGAGTTCCTTGGATAGCTTGGGTGCCAGAGCAAGAAAAGAGGCGGTGGTATGTTAAGCAATGAAAGAACTAAGTGGAACCGTGTCCTAAGAAGCATGGTTGATGAGATATCAATCTTAACAAGCAGAAGTTTTGCTTCTGGTTAGTGAAGTGTGTGGGGAGGGCTTCTTTGTTTTGGTTTGGTTTTTGTTTTTGTGGGGTTTTTTTTCCCCCTATTTTTTTTAAGCAGGTCATCTGTGCACATGGAAAGCAGGGCTTTTTCCTCTTTAGAAGTTTTTATTCCACATCTTCCTTTAGAAGAAAAGAGGAAAAGAGAATTAGTTTATGGGGGGGGTGTAGCCATTTATTTTATGGCACTCAAATGAAATTCATTGTTGTCTTAACGAGGTAAAGACGCAAGTAAACAATTCAAGGCAATTCCTTGGCTTTGTTGGTACTGACAAGGCCTTAGACGGAGGTTTATGTATGGAGTCCATTATTGCATTTTACATCAGTGTGGCTCACGATCCCTGCAGTTTTATTCCAGAAAAGCTACAGATTTTGTCATTTAAAAGCAAACAAAAAATCCAGCACAGTCATATACCAGAATATACCATATAGCAGAATTTCATAAAAGACTATTCCAATTATCCTTACTATTACATGTGTTTAGTATAAAAAATGCCCTAGTTTCAAACGGTTCAGAAGAATTCCAATAAAAAGATAGCAATCTGTAGAAAACGCCTTTAAAATAAAAAACTTCCTCATTCCAATTTTATAACAGGCATGATGTAGTTTAAAGTTAAAGACTTAATTTTTTGCCTTATTGCAGGGGCAGATCTGGAGGCTGTGAAGACCTGTGAACTGTGCAAGCAGAACCTGATAATTGATGGGGACAATTTTAACGTGAATGCATATTACAGAATTCACCAACAGTCATGGGTAAGAAAATGCTTCTCTTCAGATAAGAGTCCATAATCCTATTTTGATATTGCTGCCTTGCGATATTTCGGTGTGTAGTGAAATGTCAACATCGACTGAAACCTGCTAAACTGTGAGAAAGAGATATGCTTACTTAAGCAGATTTCAGTAAATGTAAAGAGACTTTACTAATCTTAGGCTCAGATTGTATAATCCCAGAGCATTTCATGGAACTGCCCAATATCTGGAGGCTTTGCATAGAGAAAACCTGTAATTAAGTGTGGCAATGGAAAAAATTCTTGTTTGTTATGTAGATACAACATTGCAGGAGAGAAGCAGATTAAGGGAGAGCATGCAAGGATTTCATCGTTTGTCCTTAACAATATTATGTGAGATGCTGAATTTAGCAAACTAAGCAACAGAAGAATCGAACATCTTCCTGTTAGGTTTTTTTTTTTCTTTTTTTAAATGAACATGGAATTTTAAAGAAAGAAATACAGGAATGAGGGACAGAAATAATGAAACTAAGAGCCTCCTTTTTTAATGATAGCCAAGAATACCCTGTTTCCTGAGAAATTAATCTTACCAAAGCCAGATGTATTGATTTCATTATAAGGGGATGCTAGTATCAAGGAAAGAGATCAATATGCTCAGCAACCAAAGAAAATCTTCTTTGGTGAGATTTCAAAACGCTATTCTTGAATTTTAATGCACAAACTCTATTACTTCATTGTTACTGACAAGTTTCCATGACCCTAGGGAGTTCAAGTCATGGATAGGACCCCACTATGCAAACTGTACGTAAATAAGATATTACCACAAGGCCTTTGAGCAAATTGCAATAGAAGTTGCCTTCTCCAGAAGTCTTGCAAATGTCTCGGCTTTCCTCAGAGTGCCTGGTAGGAGTTTCAGTCCCCACTTCTACACAGCCTTTCTAGTACTAGCAGTCAAGTAACAAGCCTTGCATGTGAACCATTCGCACACAGTTCAGTTTTGAAGCTTTTAAGTACTTCACAGAATTTGAACTGATGCCTATATCGGAGTCTGTTTGATAATTCAGCGCATGGTGCTCACACATTCCACACAAGGAGAAACTGCAAGGCTCATTTCCCCCCTCAGGCATTTAAAAAATGGGATGAATTGCAAGGGTGAGTAATTGCTAGAATATTTAGAGTAATTAAGATTATAGGTTGTGTTGCTTTCTTGAGGTGGTTTATATCGTATTATACTGCTGTACTTTTAGGTTATTATTTGTGATGCATTCCTAGTGATGCCAGAAGCTTCTAAAACATATGGTTAGGTGCCCTTTTCAGCATTCCTACTCATCTAAATAAATAATTCAATGTGCCAGAGTCTTTCCTATCAACTAGGAGAAGATGCACAATCTGGTAGAAGTGTCTTTCTCAAATTATTTGCAGTAAACTGTGTATATTTCCCCATCTACATGCCTTCAGGCCTTACTTACTCATTAAAAAAAAAAAAGTTTCCCAGAATGCTTTGACAGAAGCGTTCACCAGCGAGCTATTTTCTAGATGATTGATTTGCCACTATGCTGTAAAATACATATGAACAGGAAGCCTTTTACTTAGGCTGAGATTGGCAGCCACTCATTGAAAGCCTAAAGGAGAAGAACATCATGGCTTGATATGTCTAAAAGGAATACAGAAATTTAGGGGAAAAGGGTGGACAAAGATGCAACAGTTAAAAGAACAATTTGAGGAGAATTTATAAACATGCTAGAGCATAGAATACTATAGCACAAAGAAGATGCCACCCCAGTTGTAGCCTTTCCCAGGTGTACCACAATACCTAACCTGTGAGAGGGACACACCACCACCCCCAAATCACCTAAGCAAAACAAAACAAAACAAAGGTGTTTTTATCAAGGTCCTGAGCAGCAGGAAGAATTCAAGGCTAAGGGTGATGCTGCTTCCATTCACATGCTGGCTGGTCCTGCCTCTTCCTACTTAAAATTTTTAAAAAGATGATAGTACTTCTCAGGAACTCTATTAGTAGCCTTGAGATAGCTTTTAGCGAGCTTGGATTTAGATTCAGCATCCAGCATGTGCATTCTGGAAGTGCACACACACACAAAACCTTTCCTCTCCTCTCTGCCATTCTCCCTCTCCCCCCCCCCACTAATGCACTTATGTATACATATAATTTTTTGTCTCTAATCGGTGGAATACAGCCATCTCTGACTTGGAATGAGGGCTACTATTCCACGCCAACAATATCGTACAGTGTATTTACAGGGGAAATAATTATTAATTTCTGTCGTTCGTTTCACTATTGGCAGCTGGCACTTTAATTACAGAGGCAAAATGCAAACAAAACACTTGTTTGTCAAGAGCGAGACAAAATAAGTGTTTTGTCCTGAGGGTTGATTAGATTTGCTATTTAAAAAAAAAGTATTCAATTAGAACCATAGAGTGGAAATTTGGGGAGGCAGAATCAATTACACCGAGTGGAATGCAGCCAGGATGGTGCATTTTATTTTATGAGTTACAAGTGCCATGAAAGAAGGTGGTCAAGATCTCTTGCTGTATCTCACCGAGAACTGACACTTTTAGAGGCAGTTTATCCCTGTTTCATGGTCTGTTTTAGGAACGTGTAACTCCATCTAGTTCTGCACCTGGTTCCCCACAGTGCCAGGATTTTCTTTAGAGACCTTCCATCTAGGAATGCAGAAAATTCACTCCTTGTTTTTCATATTAGTAGTTGATCTAGATGAAAAAATGAAAGCAACCACGTCCTCCCAAAAACCACACATGCACCACAGTTCTGGATAGTACATCTGTAGTTTTAATTGCACCATCTTTTTTTCCTTTTAATTCCTGCCTAATATTTGCCATTGCTCGTGTCAAACCAGTACTTCTCATTTGTTTTCTTCCTGGTGAACTATACCAATCTTTACTAATATTCGCTAGAATAGACCCATTTCTCTTGCCAAGTTCCATTCTGGACAGGTATTGTACTTGTACAGTGTTATATCCTATGCTCCATTTTATACCTGAGGCCAGACTAAACGTTGATCTTCTAGTTACTTATGTTCAAAACCTTCATTCTTTCCTTTTTAACAGGATATTGTCTCAGTAAAACTGGAAACCATGCATTTTTGCAGGCCAGGACTGAGTCTGGCAGGTGCTGAGTCTAAGAGAACTCCCTCAGCACCCTCCCTCCCTTGTGAGGATGCTGAATCCTCACAATAGGCCAACAGCTGTGAGCATTGCTAGTAGGAAAGATTATCACATACAACATTAATTGTGAAAACAATCCAGAGTTAATAAGTGAATTGCATTCAGTAAATCAGAGGTACTCAACCCACAGCCTTTTTGGCTGAATACTGCTCATATGCAACTTCCTTCTTTCTGAAGGCGTCTCAGTTGTGGACAGGAGCAGCAACACGTTAAGTAAACCGTTCTGGTCACCCCTTTCCATCCTAGCCTCTTTCTTAAGGCTCCAATCCCATTACAGTACTAGAAATAAAATGCAAAATCACCTGCTACATGCTGAGTTGTGACAGGAACATACATATGCATCCATAGCTAACTGTCACTCATGCCACACAACAGCGGTGCCTTCATTTTGGGCATGCCTTTCCAACCACATGCTGGAGCATGCCAGCTGCCACTCAGGCTGCACTGCTCTCCTCTCACTCACATGCTTAGCATGTAACCATGGGGCACCTGCTGTTTAGTCACGTTACTAAAAGATCAATTAAAACACAGGAATAGATAGCTACACAGCCCATCCCAGCCACTAGACAGGTTATCGCTACTACAACATCACCTAAGACTATAGTCAGTTCTAGCATCTTTGTGTAGTTTAGCACAAGGTAGTCACCAAGAGCGAAAATACAGATTTGTTTTTTATGTACAGGCACAGCATGAACTAACAGATTCAGGTCTCTATCTTGGACTGCATCACCTTTACAAATAGAGATTTGCAGAACTCATGAGACTAAGTTACATCCTGGTCACCAGAAAAAGACTAAGTAGAGAAAATACAGTGCTTCCAGTTACCTTGTAGTTATGGCCCATCCCCACTGCTTTCTTCCGAGAGTTACAGCAGTTTACAATTCCTCTTTTGTTGTCAAGCTCTTCCACATAAAACCAGCAAAGTATTTCCAAACAGACCTTCCTTTTCAAAAACCAGCCAGTAAACTTCTGCTGTGCAGCTTCTTTACAGGTGTAGACTGCAATCACACCTGATCCTTGTGTCCTTGTATCCTCCTCCGCATCCTAATGCAAGGTAGTTAATTTCCTTGTCGTCTTCCAATTATTTAAATGAACTTCACAGTGGTTTTGGCAGCTTTACAAAAGTCACCTGTGCTCACCCTGCTCACCAGTCATAGCATTAAAAAAATTTTTAGAAGAGATCCTGAGGAACTTTTGGGATCGTATAGGATTATATGCCTGGAAAATGCACCTGGAATGACCGAGGAATGAGAACTGTAATGACTTTTTCAACAGTGCTAATTTAAATGAATAAAGATGTGTCCCTACCAGCTTCTCTGGTTGATGTTAACTAGTCCTTCTATTTAACCAACTCCTTTCAATAGTTTTGGCAGCGATGCATTAGGGAATCTTAATTAAACTAAGGGTGAAAATGAGGGTTTTGATGAGGCCTTTTTCCTAGTACTCCTCCTTATGGTAAGCATCTCAACCCATGTGAAAGGTTTTCTTGGCTGTAGGTAAATACTATTTCCATCATCTTGAGAGATACTTCATTATTCCGCTCATTTCAGGCATACAGACAGGAAGAGTTAGAATACATTTTGTGGTGCTGTCGGTTGTGACCAAGTCAGTGGGTTAGCGCTATGGACATGTCAAATTAAAACATATATCCCTTGTCTTAGCTTGTTATGAATTGCAAAGCTGCAGATGAAACTTTCCAGTTAATTGTCAGGCAAACTCTACGTGAGACTGGGACTGTGTTCCATACCTTGCAAAGCTCTCTGGAAGAACATTTTTGATGTTTTTAAATTCATAGAACATCTTTTCACTGGAGCATTGTGATTGTAGTTGAGCTGATCTAAAAAAGGGTCACATCAACTGATCCAGTGGCTGCTTGTGGCTTATCTGAAGTCTTTCATCAGTCATCTCGAAACTGCAGGAATAGTGATTTTCAGTCCTGACTGTCTGGAGGTTGGGAGGGATTTTAATTAGAACCCAGGCTATGAGATGCTGGATTCTTGTGATTCCTTTCTAGTCTTGCCATTTTGAAATGTCCAGTCTAAAATAATACTGACATAGTGATAAGAATAATTCTTTTTCTTCTATTGCTGTTGTTATGATATGTTTACCCTTACAATTAGTGGGTATTTCTGGCGTAGTTATGGCTGAACATCGTTAAAGACAAGAAAAGACAAAACAACTCAAAAAAACCCCAAAGAACTAAGCAACAGCTTTCTCATGACAAATCATCAGTCCAGATGAGAAAACAAAAGTGAAATAATACTTTCAGATGTAGCACATAAACCACCTGTTTGTGGTGCATTAGGACCTGGCATTTCTGCAAGCTACCTCTCATTTTGACTATCTGTTGTAATAAATAATTTAAAAAACTTTCCATTTGCCGTTCAGAAAGCTGAATGCAGCCACAGTGCCAGCTGAAGTCAGTGAAGAATTCAGCACTTCCAAAAGTCGGGCAAAAGAAGGGGGATTAATCTCTGCTCATTTTAGACATCCCCAGTACAAAGTCAACATCAGTTGGCCACAATTTTGTTATAATCTGCATAGAGAAAAAGCCAAGTCCGAGATACAGAAATATTCTCTTTTATTCTGGATATGGTTCATCTTACCTTGGGAAAGATGCCTTAAACTGGTCACACGAGCCTTGCTGTAGATACCCTTGCCTTTTTAAAGGCATGACTAGGTTATATATAAATACCTATGTTGCAGACATGAAGTGGAGCAGACAGATCACAGTCATAGTGGTTCACGCTGGTTACTATAAAAGTCAATCAAAGAGAGTCACCTAAAATCACTGGCAAACACATAGGCAAAATTTTCAACTTCTGAAAATTTGAGTTCAGGTGCGAGATACCAAATCACGTGAAGAGTGAGAGAACTAGGTACGGAATCTGCTCTTGTGGGTAGCTCTCTGGCATAGTGCAGCAGCGGGACAGAATTACAGCTAGAATGAGTCTGGTTTCTGAGCGACCTCAATTATCTGTTAATGGCCCAGCATTACGTGGTCAAATGTGCTCTAAATTAGTCGAACTCCCTTTCCTGTAATATAAACCAAGCTCATCTGATGTGGGACATTTACTGCAAGCAGGATAAATAGTACAGAATGCTGAAAATTTTTATTTGCCATCATTTTCCTAAAACCGTCAGGAATTGAAGTGATAGCTTTAGTGTCGAATGATACAATGCTGCAGCAGTCAGAGGTTACAGATGGCCTTGTTAAAAACTCCCATAAAGAAGGCTATCAGCAACAGGCAAACATGAAAGAGAAACTACTTTTAAATAAACACTTCAGAGAGAATACTGAATTATAACAGAGACCCATGGGAGCAGTTCAGTGAAGCTTTTTACAATCATTCATTACTTAGTCATTCAAACATTTCGATACAGAATCATGTACATTCATTTTTGAATTATGTGTGCGTTTTGATAGCTGAGTCAGCCCACTTGATGCAAATAGATCATAGCAGGAAAAATAAATGCCACCCCAAAGGTGGCACAGAGATGGAACGTGCTGCGTCACTGATGGACAATTAATGAGTGTTTGATCCTATTTTTTCAAACGTTTACCATCAGTGCTCTTCTGCTGTTGGGCTGCTTGCATTATTTAACCTTCCCTCCCACGCAGGTCTGCGTTAATATGGTTTGGATGGGGAACAGCACGCGAAACGCATGAGCCTCTGGCTATATGAGACCTTTGGGCTTTGAAAAAAATCCTGTCCACCCCCCCAGTGTCACTCTTAAGTTCAAAGGGACGACAGAGGCTTTCCTATACTCTAGGTGCCATGCTGTGATGAAGAGGCAAAAGACCTTTAACTGAAACGACCACACAGGTTGCATCAGCAAAATGCCACGTTCGTGCATCTCTTCTCTTTCAAAGTCTGGATTTGGATTGGACTTGGAAATGAAAAATAGCAAGTCCAGATGCCAAGCTCTGTCCCACATGTATCTCAGAAGAATGCATTACTCCTAGGTTTGAGTTCAATCGTACTTCTGAAAGTTTGAGTGTTATTAGCACAAAATCATGATTAAATCCATATAAGTCTCTGAGGGTCTGGTAGTTTTTCCCCATGTATAAATTTTATTTCAGTAGGCAACAACTTAAAAAAAGATCAGAAATCACAAAAAGTAAGCTACAACCTTAGTGCTTAAATGGAACAAATCTTTTAAAAAATAAAGCAAAATATAGATGAGTAAAATTTAATGGCAAATCAGACAGTCATGTCTGTTTACAAGTCATTTTGATATTGAGAGTAATACAAAGCTTTACTGTATCTTAAGTATTAAAGTAATTTCCTCACTTGCCCTGTTTTTAAGCATTTCCATGCTTTCATTTTTTTAAAAGGCATTCTCTTTGCTTTTTCTAGCTATATTAAATTGTATGTCTGATCAGTGTTAAAATGGGAAAGTTTTATTAATGTTGGTTGCCTTTCTCCTAGTGCTCGAGACAGCCTAAAGCAGAGGAAAATGAAAGTAAGCTTTGGAGCTTAAAACTCACTTTTACAAAATTCTTGTTTAATTGTTCTCATTAAATATGCAAGATGTTATGAATTGGCAAGAGGGACTTGGATATAAAAGAGACACATTAAACATCAAAAAGTGGGAGGAAAATATTCAGGAAATGCAAGTTTCAGAAATTAGGAAAATTTACATGATATCAAGTGTACAGTAAAGATATTTAATTGAAGTTCCCCACAAAAATAATAAGCAATGAAAAGAAAAAAGAAAAGCCCCACAGTGTACAAGTGCTAGCTGTTGGGCTCTAGTCCTTTAATTCTTTAAAAGTCTATTGCAGTAAAACTCGATTTGTTACGCATTTGGTGTGCTAGCACTCCCCTGGATTATTTGATTCAATAAGATGTTAAATTGCCTTTACCAGCATTTATGAGCTTTTTCTGGAACATCTAAAAAGAAGGCTGGCATCTTGTTAAAGACTTTATTCATTTAATAAGGCTTTTGTTTTCACCTAATTTTGTTTTAACAAAGTCACTCTGTTTTCTTTCCTTTGAGCTGATCAGGAAATTCTACATACCCATCCAGTTTTAAAAGAGAAATGCTAACAGCAAGACATTGACATATGTAAAACAGGGCAATGAACTGGATTATTTTTTAAGATGTAATCACAAACTGTAAGAAAATGCTTTGCTTTTACTTGCAAAATAATCTTGGATTCTGTGGGTTAGAAAATTGAGTGCTTACTCACGCAGCTGGTCCCTGTGATGTCAAACAGCGTGTCTACATCAAATATTGAGGAGCCCGAAGCTGTTTTCCACGCTAGGTTCAGTGTCTGAACAAACAGCAAGTGAAGCCTCATCCTCTGAGAAAGCTTCCTGCATTTGTTTCTGCTGTTTCAGCATTCAAGAGCTAGGACCATATTAAGCCATTGGATTTTTAGGTGGCCGCCCCTCCTGAGCTCAGAAGGGAGTTGGGACTCCTACTAACCCGCTCAAAAAAAAAAAAAGAAATCCCCAATTTTAATTTTTCTTACCTTAGTGAAACATTCCAGACAGGAATTTTAAAGAGGTGCTAGCACTACTAGCACTATTGATTAAAAAAATATGTCTTCAGCAGTCTGAAACAGTCTTTGTTCAACAAAAAGTTTCAGTCTGTGCCCCCTTTTCCCACCCTTTCAAACTCTGTATCGCCTTGCAGCTTTTTCCTAAACATGACCATTAGTCATGATAAAAGTCGTCTTCAATCCTACAGTACTTCTAAGTTTATAGCAATATCCCTGGAATATCTGCTGCGAACAATGGGGGTTTTAAATGAATTAATGAGAAGAAAAGAACAATTTAAAAAGGTAGTTAAGATACTTACTTGAACTTATTTGCTATCACCTGGTAAGTTAGGGATCATTCAGTTCCCGTATCTGAGGAACTCAGTTCAGATTTGCTCTTTGCCTTGTAATTGTAAAACTACTGCCTCCAAAGTTTCTAGCCGCAACCTTGACTTTGGCCTTGAAGTTAAACTATCCATTACAGAGATATTTTATCCATTTTCCATTACAAAGATATTTTTCTTTGTCTCAACTCTGATTTTGTAATGGGTATTTAACAAAGTAAACTTCATCTTTAGATAAGTTGTGTAGACAACGATTATTGGCTAAGAAGAGATTAACTCCCTGTTTCTGATGTAAATGCTTGCTGAATTGCATTACAGAACAGGAACTCTTGTCCCTCAGCCAGTAGGAAAGACCTGTATTTCTCTCAAAGGTAGAAATAAAATGAAAATAAAAGGGTAAGGAAACTTTCTCTGGTAAATCATTTATTAACCTTAGCATGTTAATATTCTCCAGAGATGTGAATTGCCTTCTTTGACCAAGCCAGCCACTCTTCCTTCACCTTCTAGGTCCTATTACAAGTCATTGTCCAGGATTAGTGAACAGAAAAATGAGAATGCATATTTTAAATAGACATTTTACCAGTGAGTGACAGGTATTTGTTGTCTTGCAGATCCGTTTACCGAGGAGCTGATGATGAGGTATGAAATCGTGATGCTGCTGCTAAAGAAAGGTTTCTCTGAATTCCAACACACCAGTTACAGGAAAAATACCACGTATAAACAGGATTTAAAAGACTTGTAATGCCTGGGAACAATGCTAAATGCCAAATGAGTTATTTCATTCTAGAGGAAGACTTCAGATCTTATGTTTATAACACAGCTAATACTCTCATAGCAAACCTCTCTCAGCTGGAGCGGGTTTCACTTCTTTGTTGGACTTGCTTCCTCTTCCATGGGTTTTTGCCAAAGGAAGGCTCTTTCAGTTCCGTCAGCTGGGGCTACAGTGACACCTAGTAACTGCTTGGTTAATTACAGCTGAGCTTTTTCCTCGGCTCTATCCGGCCTGTTAGCTCCAGCAGTGAGAAATTCCTCATCCACAGCAGGATTTGCCTTCTGCACTACTAGCACGGCGCCTTCCATTGCCATGAGAGCCAGTGCTCAGAGCTGAATAGGCTAAGCACTGAGAAACAGCAATTTACTTGCTTATGCTGACACACTCCTTAGAATATAAAATCATGCTTTGAATCAGACATTTTTAATAATTAGTGATACAGTATCACTTCTAGAGAGATCTTCCTGCACGCTTTGTACATTTTATATCATCCCCCATACGGCCACTGTGACAGCAGTTCGTTCCCTAGACAAAACACATCTGCTAGTTATCTTATTCAACGGACTTAGATTTACTTCTTATATAATATTTAAGAGTTAAATAACAATTCAAATATGTAGATATGACAATCCCATCAAAAAAGAAAACTGCATTTTCAGCTGTACTTTCAATAAATAAGCTACCGATAAATTACCGAGTAGTTTAAGAAAGCAGGACTTTGCAGTTTTTGCATGATTTGCGCCCGGTGACTTGAAAAGGTTTTCTGCATATTAAAACTTAACAACAGTGTTGTGAGAATTACAAAATTCCCATTTTAGGAAAAAAGATGCTGAGGCACTGGGCACTTGGGTGATTTCCACAGTGTTCAGAAGATATTTATGTGCAACGAGGAGACCGTACTTTCCACCTTACTGCACTTTCCCACAGCAATTCAAACTGTATAAATCTGAAGGCTATGTCAATTAATACGTATCTTTTGAATGTTGGGGAAGCTGTTGTAGCCTCAGATGGGCAGCAAAACTGAGTTCAGAAGGGATTGCACAGATGCCTCTGAGAGCAGAACAGCAGGCTAGTAGTGCAGATAATTGGTAATCAAAATAATTAT
Organism: Calonectris borealis; assembly: GCF_964195595.1. NCBI lineage: Eukaryota > Metazoa > Chordata > Aves > Procellariiformes > Procellariidae > Calonectris > Calonectris borealis. Next base: position 6,724,014 of record NC_134333.1, on the reverse strand, counting down.
TCAGTGATTGTTTTCTGCTTCCAAGCTTAAGAGAAAGCAATGACATTTCATCTTGTTCAGTTAGTATTTTTCTTGTTGATGAAGAAAGGTATTCTAAAACACCCTTCTCTCTTCATTTACAGATCCTGACTCTGAGAAAAACAGATAAAACTCTCATGACATTGGAATTCCTCCAAGAAGCCTTTATATCGAGTACCCTTTTCACCGTTTTTTATACCCCCACTTTTCTCCTACTTTAATTAAAGCCAAAACAAGTGTGTTTATGTCACACAGTCCCGTTTGTAGTCCTACTGATGTCTTTAGAAGTCCAAACACTGACTGCTAATGACTTTAAAAGACCACAGGTCAAGGTAACTAGCAGTGAAGTCAACATGGCATTTCTATTGATTATGTCCTAAAACTGCCTCACCTAATTGGAAACAGTTGGCTAGTAAGTTGGGTTTTTAACTGACCTCCTTTAACCTTTAAAGTCACAAGCTATGGAGATGCCTGTGGTTCCTTTACTGTGTGTTTTGAGTCACATGTAATACTGACATTCTTTGCGTCTGAGGTTTCTTCTGATTAGGGCTTGAGCTTATGAAGTGATGTGATCCCATACACAGCTTACAGCCAAAAGGTCCAAAGCACACTTTTATATCTGTTGATTGAACGCACATGACAACAAACCATCGAGTGCATTGCCTTCAGCTTGAGTGGGATGAATTTTCAGTAAAGTTCTTGTATTTAATGTTCTCTTTCTTTAACAACTAGCATGGCCTCAACAGAGAGGGGTTTTTCCTTTGTTTTAGAAGGGAGAATGAAGGCAGAAGAAAATCGGTTACTCAGATCTTGACTTGAATGCTGACATACAAAGACACTGAGTTGAATCCATGCAAAGCAACTAGAAAATACTGCTGCTGTTTGGAAGGTAAGATAGGAAGGAACCTGAAGGCTTCACCAAACTGTACAACAAGAAGCCTGGAGTATTTGTATCTCAGCATAAAATTGGATTGATCAGTAGAAATTTGCTGTATAATTCTTTTAAGCTACGCTCAGATTTGTACATGAACCTTCTGAATTCTTGTCTGATTAACGTATTTCCTAACTTCTCAATTCCACATAAACTTGAAATGTATTGCTTGATAAATTATAATTCTTTTTACTGTGTGTGATGAGAGGATATAATTTTGCAAGTTTTGAGGCACTTAATATCCCCCATGCTGCTTGCTAACACTGTGCTGGTTATTGTCCGTCCCTGGAAACCTGATCCGCATGCGTGGCTGTGCTCACTAGTCTCCAAGTTGGTCCTCACAAACTATGTACCAACTGCATGAATTAGAAGGTAATTATTAAACATGAACTATACATGATAATATGACTGATAACCATCCCAAGTGAAGAGTACCCAGCATATTAGTGATTATTCCTGAACAAAATTACTTACTAAGCAGACACTGTATTCACAGAACATTGCATTCCTTCTTTATCCAGCAAAGATCAGTAACTTCTGAGTCAGACTTACGCCTGCATTCTGGGAATGAGGAAACAAAGATCTTGTGGTTACTCATTTTGCACAAACTGGTTCTTTGCAGAATAGCGGTTTTTACCATGGGGTGAAATGAAAACAGCTACCAACTGCAATTTGCTTCAAAAAGGCAGTGTCCACTGGTCACAGTCCATACACGTCGTACGCATTCTGCGGCTCTGAGGAGCCTCGATCTTTGATATGCTACAGCCACTGAGCGTTTTCTTTTCCCTGAACATTTAACTCCGAATTCTCACCTCCGCAAACACTGCTGTGTCGGATCTGAGTGGTAAAGAGCAGGCTCAGCCCAGCGGACTCCTCACCCTTTCTGTGCACACTGCTTGCTACAGCTTTTAGTCAAACAGCCGGCGTGTCTTTGGAATAACTGCACGGCATAACTGCATCTGCACTGCGCGTACTGTAAGGCTCCCAAATATATTTGAGCACTTCCCACACACTCTGGGTACTGGGACCATCTCAGTGCAGGGCTAAAAGTATTCAACGCAGATGATGAGTGAGCCCTAACCAGCTTAGGTCTGCTTTTATCTATCAGTGCAGGCAAAATCAAAGGAATTAGCCTCTTAGGGCAGGATTCTGCTCACCTAACAGCAGGTACGATGTAGATGCTGCAGCTCAGCTAGCTGCCCCAGCCTTCTTTTTTTATTCAAGAGAAAAGGGCGCTTTAGGTCACCATTCATCTGGGCCACTAGTGCCCAGTGAGTGCATCAGAGCTGACTACGACGGGAGCCTAAGGCTATGCCAGCAGCCCAGGTCAACTCGGATTTATCAGGTGAAGCCCACCTTGGAGTCTGGGTGTGGTGTGCTGCACTTCTTAGACATGCTATAAATTCCTTCTGAAAATAAACCTGACATTCCTCTCCAAAACCCTTGCCACTCGTCCGCAGGCCAGGGGCTGGCGAGAAGCGCACCTGCCAATGGCTAATTTTAGAGTGTCCTAGTTGCCAGCCTCGGAGGTGTTGCCTTCCCTCTGTCTGGTACCTAAGTAGTCAGTGGGGAAATTAAAGGGGATTAAAATAACGAGGTTATTTCGTATCCTTCTCCAGATGAACCCAGCCTGAACCAGACCTCATGGAATTTTCTAATGACTCTCTTAAAATGGGTGTGCTCAATTCGAGTTTAGAAGAGCAGATAAAAGGCAGAGATTCTTCATCTCCGTGAGAAAGGGCCCTTGGTTCTACAAACTCCTATTTTCTCCAAAGGCTGCATTTACTTTAAATTAAAAAAAAAAAAAAAAAAAAGCGCATTCTGCACTTCACCTGTTTAAAATCAGCAGTGCAAGTTTCACTGGGCTTCCTTTGAAGAGAAACCACATACCTGAATTCAGGTCAGGTCACCCTGAGAGCGTTTAAGCTCCAGAACGAGGATGACTCGAGTGTCCTTTCCCCCGCTGCAGCCCGGTGTCACGCAGCATTATTTCCATTACTGTTTGCAATTAAACGGAGCAGCCCTTGCTGCCCCCCCCCGCCAGCTCCTCTCACCTCTCGGGTGAAAAACAAAAGAAAAGAAAAATCATCTGTTCCTTCAAAGGCATCCTTAGAGCTTCTGCTCCGAGCTCTTCACCACATGAAAGGCAAAACCAAATGGCCCCGGCAAACCCAAGGGAAACCTCGTTGAGGTCTTGTCTCTCCCAACCACATCAGCGTGGTGGGGGAGCGGGGAGGCTGCTGTCTGTCCCCCAGGGAAGGGAGCAGTGGGTGCGGGCAGCCCCCGACTACCGAAGGGCTGGGGGGAAGCCCTGAAGCAGAGGGAGGCGAGTAAACAGCCCCGAGCGAACGCGGCGCGAGCAGGGGGAAGCCTCGTGTGCGGAAACGCTGCCGGCGGCTGCCCCCGCCGCGATGCCCGAGCGCTGTGCCAGCAGGACGCTGCCGACCTCGCTGCTTCAGGAGAAGTGCTCTTGTGCAACGGCTTTGGTGCAGCTTCCTCCGCAGTCTTCCTCCACCGGCAGTGCCCGGGAACGCTGCAGGACATTTGGTGCTACGACGGTTGCATCCACTGTTCACCGCTCCGGAACGAGCTACGGGATGGAGCAGGTTCAGCTGGATTACAGCCCCATTTCCCAACCCTCGGTGAGAAACAAAACTTTCAGTGCTTTTCCAAGGACCCTGCTCAACCTGACATCTTCCTTGAACTCGGGAGTCATCCGCAAGTAAACGTTGCCCATTCTCCTTCATCTTCTCCCTCCAGCCGACTCTTCTGAATACCAGCCAGCAGAGGAGAGCCACCAGACCCACGGGACACACAACCAAGCAATGCCAGGAATTAATACCTCATCCCCCCTCACCTGGGCAGCCTTTGAGCCTCCTCCGCTAGAGACAGGTAGGTGTAATTTCAGCTTCATGTTTGCTACTTGTTAGGGACACAGGGAAAGACAAGTTTTGTTTTCCCTAAATAAAAGGGGGGGGGGGGAAATAAAGGAAGAAAATAGGTGGGGAAGGAAATTTTATTTCCAAGCTTCTAAAAGGATCTTACAAACCACAGAGAGTAAAAAAATGCAAAACTATATATATATATTTTTTATATATATATATAATTGACAGGGTCCTTGTAAGCAATTCTTCACATTATTCTAATGGTGATAGGAGATACCACTTAACCATATATGCGTTTTTGCCGTAATCCTGATCACTGCCCACAGCTGGCAAAACTCTTCTCATACAAAATTTCCCCTAGACTGTACAGATTTCTCTTCTTGAAAGCAAAAGAGAAGAAGAAAAGAGAACAAATTAATCAAGGAGAAAAAAAAAAAAAAGAAACTCTCTTAAACAAGGCATTCCCAGGTAGGGCTGTGTGAAAGCCAGGCGCGATCCCTCCCGCACGGCTACGGGACCTCCTTCCTAACCCCCAGCACTCCATGCCGATCCGCGGCACGGGCTTTCCCCCGGCGCCGGTAACTCGCCACCGCCCCAGCCGTAGCCCCCGTGCTTCCCTGCCCCCACCTTGCCTGGGGTCTCATGCACTTCTCCAAACGAGCCCCAACCCTGCCCGGCTGCACCCCTCAACCTCAGCACCACTCTTTGCCCACTCCTTCCCACCAATCCTAACCTCAACCTTTATGTTTTAGGACTTCCTAACAAGCTCTGCTCATCCAGGAGGAGTTAATCCAGGACCTCCATCCCCACCAGCAGCACAGCTTCCAGCTCAGCATCCCTCCTGCTATTCCAACCATCCCTGCAGCAGGGATGCCAGCGCACTCCAAGCTTCCTGCTTGGTACGTTAACGCCCGCTGGGGATGAGGAGGAATTCACGCTCGGCTTTTCAGGATCTGGCACCCGCATCGGGAAGCCAGGGGCCCGTGGACAAAATCAACAGCTCCAAACCAGAAAGGACCTCAGAAAATAAATGCAGAGAAAGCCGAGAGAGAGAAATGGAGCTGGGGCAGCTCCGTGCGCTCCAAATTCTCGCTCGCCCTGAAACGTCGTGGCGGCTTTTGGACATTGCCAAAAAGTAAACAAAACCCCAACGATCCCTGGTTCCCCCATCCCACCCCCCAACAGTTTCTTAAACACTTAATGTCCAGCTTAAGTGAAATCAACAGGTTTTAAAATCCACACAGGTGTCAAAAAGGAGAGTAACAAAAATTAGCTAGTTCCCGTTGTCGTCACAACAAAAAAAACCCCAACTCGAGCCTCGGAGGCAGAGGGCTAAATGCAACGTCTCTTGTAGGGGCTGTGCCGCCCCACTTCAGAGGTCTAAGGGGCTCTTTGGGTCCCATTCCCAGCAGGGAACCCCCCTCGGGGCCCGAATGTCTCTCGCCGTCTCCAGGCATCCTCTGTCCCGACCCCGGCACCGGCGATGCTGCTGCAGGCAGATGGTGGAGGACGCAGCCCCGGGGCACCCCCGCTCCATCCTGCACAGCTCTAAAGCCAGGCAGGGGCTTAGCCCTGCATCACCTTCCTCCTCCTCCTCCTCCTCCTCCTCCTCCTCCTCCTCTACACCCTACACATAAAACAGGCAACCACAAACACCCCAGCCAGCTGTGTGAAAGAACGTATATATTCAGCACGCACTCAATACAGTATAGCAAAAAAAGCTATCGTTTCCTTAAAAAAAACCAACAACCACCAAACTTTCAAAGTAACCACCAAAGCTTCCAAATCGCTCCCCACCCTACAGCCCTGACGCTCGTCCTTCTGGCCCGAACCAGGCAACCAGCGGCAAGCGACCCCAGCCCCGCGCCGTCCCTGCCCGGCAAGGGACAGAGGGCGGCCCCGGCTCTCCGGCAGCGCCTCGTGCCGCGGCACCCGGCTCCTCCGGCGGAGCCCGGGGTGCCGAGGATGCTCCCGCCGGGGAGGGGCCTGGCCAGCGGTTTGCTCCGGTGCTATCACGTGCAATTATTTGGGGGGGGACACACCAAAGTAACAGAAAGCGGGGCGGGCTCTGGCTACCAGCCCTGGGGGCGGGGAGCAGTCGCAGCCTCGCCGGGGCTGGATGCAGCCCTAGGGATGTGCCAGGGAGGAGAGGGGGTCCCATCGCTGATGCCGGGGGGGTCCACGCTCGGATCGCTGCAACGGCATCTCCGCTGCTTTCTGCCAGAGGTGGGGGATGAGGCTGAGGAGGGGGAGAGGAGCGGCACGGCGGCGGGGTTGGGGGGCTGGCAGGGCCCTCGCCGCTGCGCACGGAGGGGAGGTAGATCGGCTTTAGAGACCTCTTGCCCAGGAGGATGTCTTCTCGGACACCAGCTCGCTTCATGGGGGGAACGAGCCCGTCGCAGGGCCCTGAACGCCTGCGCTTGCCTTCTCCCAAGGGGAAGGTGTCTCGGAGCCTGTTCACGCCGCCAGAAAGCTCTTGAACTGGGGGGGCAACTTTCCTCGAAACTTTTTAGCCCTGAAACTGCCTCCATGGCTGCTGCAGGCAAATTCCTGGCAGCCGGGGACGAGCCCGGAGGTGGCGGCAGCGACTCCTGGGGCAGGAGGGACCCCAGCTCCCTCCGCTCGCCCGCCGGGCCGGACCCCGACCCCGACCCCAGCCCCTCTCCCTGCTGCAACGGTCCCACTGCCGCCCCTGCCCCGTGCGCCGTGGGGATAGCGTGTGTGATGCTCTCCGTCCTCCCCCCTCCCCAGGTCCCCGTCCCCAGTGTCCCCCCTGCCGTTAGTCTTGCTGCTCGTTCATCTCCATGTCCGACACTAGGATGTTCTTCTCGGCGGATTCGCTGGGGTTGGAGGTGGTGCGGCTGTAGCGGGCGCTCTCGAAGGCCCCCCGCTCCGCGCTCCGCCGACGCTTGTACAAGTAGACGGCGACGCCCAGCACGGCGCACAGCGCCAGCGTCGACAGCACCACCACCGCGATGGCCGTCGTGTTCTCCGGCAGAGCTGCAGGCAGGGGAAAAGGCCGGTGAAACGCAGCCTGCCCTCTCCTCATCCCGCAAGAAGGGCTTCGGCTGGTGGGTCTCCAGCCAGACGGGGGCTTTCGGGCAGGATGGGTCTGAACGGGACAGGACTGGAGTCTGCTGTCGTGTTTCGGGGACGTCCTGCCCGTGGCAGAGCTCCCAGGGCCGGGCAGCCTCTTTGGGTCACTCCTGATGTGCGGGAACATCTGGCAGCTGCCTGGGATGGATCTTTGGGATCCCACCAGCAGATGCGGTGTCCGTCCCCCTGCCTGGCCAGGCAGCGCGGGCAAGGGCAGGAGAGCCCAGCAATGGGCTGGCTGGACACGCTCCTCCATGGAGCGATGGCTCCTGCTGCTGGGGAGTCCTAACCCAGGGCCAAATCCCAATAGGATTTCCCACCCCCCGACACCATTTCTCTGGTTATTAATACAAGCCGGGCTGCAGCACGGCCCCCCAGTGCCAGTTCCCGGCCCCGGTGCTGTGCCCAGGCTAACGGTGCCACTCACCTGCCCTGGAGAAGCTGCTCTCCTCCACTGCAACGGCAACACAGACAGATGAGCGCGCGGCTACGGCACCCTCCCCTCCTCCCGGCGCCGGCACCACCGGCCCCGCGTCCTCCACTGCTCCCAGCGCCGCACCACGCAGACTGGGGGGGTCCTCTGGTTCTGCTCCACCACCACCCCACCAGCCTCATCCTGCCCCGAGATGCTGACCCGGCCGCTGAGACGTGCACAGCCCCCCCAAGCTCCACTGAGCCCAGCGGGGGCCTGCAGACCCCAACACCAGCCCCTACTATCCCCCAACACACGTGGCCGGTGCTGCCAGCGGGACAGAGCTCTGCCCTGCGGCACCCTGCCCAGACCCCCAGCTCACTCCACATCAGCCCAGGCACCTCGGGGTACCAGGAGGGCCCTACCTCGGGGGATCTTGCAGATGACCCCCATGGTGACGTTGGTGCAGGAGCCCAGGCGCCACACGCCGTTGCTGCTCTGGATCCAGTAGCAGCTGTTCTGGCTGAGCATGCTGGGCCCCGTGTCGTGCTGGCCCCAGTTGGAGTAGTTCACGGCGGTGTTGTCATGCCAAACCAAGGTGCCACCTGCGAAATGGAAGAATTAAGTCTGGAGAGGCTGAAGGGGACACACCATCTTTGCCCCAGTTCAGAAAGAACAGGGAGGTGTGATGGGGCAACGGGGAGGTGTGATGGGGTGATGGAGAAGACCAGGGGCTGCAGGGCACCTTCCTGAACCTGCAGGCTCCAGCGCCTTGGAGGAGGCTCTGGGCTTGAAAGCCACCACTCCCATCCCACCAAGCCAGAGGGGGACACTCATGACACGTCCAGCATGGCCTGAGGCAATGGGGCTCCCAGTCACATTATGACATGAGCCCCCCACACTGGTGCCACCACCAAGGGCTTCCTCTGCTCACCGCAGACCTGGTGGGAATTCATGATGTTGCCTAAAGGGGATAAAACCTTGTCCCTTCCTTTGTACCTTTGGGGTTGAAGGTCATGCCCAGCCAGGCACCCTTGGACGGGCCCTCGTACGCCTGGAGGTGCTCCCATACGAAGACATTTTCCATCTCGTCCTGGATGGACAACACCGTGCCACCAACTGCGGAGGAAAGAGTGTCAGGAAAGAGCCCAGAGCTCTGAGGATGGAGCTCGGGAGGAGTAGCACCCAAGAGGACAAAGCTGAGGAACCACGCACAAACCACGTGGGAGTTGGGGAACCCCAACACGTAACAGCAAGGAGGAGATGATGGCTGACCAAGGCTGGACATGGGCACAGGGACAGGGGTCCCATTCATGCACCCACGGGCATCCTGGGGTCCCCATCCTCTTCCATTTCCAGGGGTGCGTCACCCCCCTCCAGCCGCCACAGCCCCCCCGTACCTTTCTGGCACCTCCTCATGGCGTCTTTCTGCCCCAGGGTGATCTCCATGTGGAAGGTGTAGCAGTGGTCCCGGAAGGGGATCCAGGACGAGTCCTCCAGCGACTTGGGGCAGCTGCCGCTGTAGTTCCACTTGTGCATGCGGGGGGCACCTGGGGGGCACACAGTGCATTGGGGGGGAGCGGGGGGCACACGGTGTCAGGGTCCCCCAGGGACACGCACAGAGCTCCAGAAGGTCCCCAGTGGGATGCCATCTCCAACCCTTGGGTGCTCCCCACCCAGTCCGCCTCCCGCCGAGCCCCCGTGCCCCTCCCCGTGCCCAGCACCTGCTCGGAGCTGGCAGATGCCCCCCTGCAGTTTGGTGTCGCAGCCGGCCGTGCGCCAGCTCCCGTCCGCATCCATGTAGGAGCAGCCGGCAACCTGCTGGGGCTCCCCGTCCTGCCAGTTGGCGTAGAAGAGGTTCTCCTCCGTCAGCCACGAGTAGCTCCGGCCTCCCTGGAGAACCAAGGGCGAGGAGAAGCTGGGGGGGCTTCCACAACCCCCTGGGGACCCCCGCCCCGGGCGCCTGCCCCCTTCCCTCACCTCGTCGTTGGCCAACCCGATCCAGAGCGGAGCCCGCAGGCTGCTGACGGCCTGGGTGAGGAAAGCCTGGCTGTAGGGGTCGGGGATGGTGGCCAGGGTGGCGTTGAGGGTCTCGCAGAGCAGCAGCGCCTCGTGCCACCTGAGGGGTTTCTGCAGGATGCGGTAAGTGCTGTTGTGGTAAAAGAGGGTGCCGGTGGGCGAGGGGGGGTACGGCGTCCGCGCGGGGCTCAGGGACGGGTCTGGGGGAGCAAAGAGAGATGGTCAGAGGGCATGGAGGACACTCCTCATCCCAGGGGGTCACTCCCTCGTCCATCCCCCCCCAAGCTGGGGTGTCCCTGGCACTGTGCACGGGGCACGGGCACCGGGGGACATCCCGCTGCAACCGGGGAGGGCAGAGAGGCCATGTTCCCAGGGGTGACAAGCAGTGACACCCCGGTGCCATCCCCGCCTTGGGGCTGTCCATCAGGGTGCACGTCCCTATGGGACACGCAGAGCACAGGTTTGGGGGTGCCCCACAAACTGCTGGGACCAGGGACCGCCCCCCCACCAGGTCAAGCCCATGTCCCCAAGCTCCCCCAGCACCCTGAGCTCCCCCCAAGCGGAGCCCATCGCCCTGAGCTCCCCGGCCACAGCCCCACCACAGCACGGGGCACCGGGGCGGTGCTGGCAGGTCCCCAGTGAGCAGAGATGGGGGCTGTCCCCGCCGCCCCCCCACTACCTATGCTCCGCTGGCAGATGTAGCCGTGCTTCTCCTCCAGACAGCTCCGGTCGTCCCAGCGCCCCGTGAAGTGGGGGGGTGAGCCGTGCCACACCACCACGCAGTTGGTCTGCACAGCCAAGCCGCAAGGTCAGCATCGTCATCCCACCCCCACGGACACCTCCACCCCAGGGACCCCCACCCCACAGCGCCAGATCCTGCTCTGCCTTCAGAGAGCCACCCCGGCACGCTAAAACCTTCCGTCCTGACGGTGGGACACGGGGCTGAGACCTTCCCAAGGGATGGGGGATGCTACGGAGGGGTCTCACCCACCGGCTTGTCGCGGGGACTGGAGGCGCCGCAGCCCGAGGGCTCGCCGGGCGCCCAGCTCACGTGCCGCAGCGGCTCGCCCTCCACCCACTGGAACTCCCTCTGGGCGTCGTGGAGGCCGATCCAGAGGTCGAAGGAGATGTTGGGCAGCATGGACGTGATGAAAGCTGCAAGCGACGGGCGAGGCGCTGAGGACCACCCCCGGCAGGTCCCAAACCAGCGGGGCCGGTGGGGGCGGGGGGCACCTACCCTGCTCCAGGGGGCTGGCGATGGTGGCCAGGACGGCGCCCTGGCTCTCGCAGGCCTGCTTCGCCTCTGGCCACTTCACTATCTCGGCTTTGTCGCGGCCGTTGAAGCTGAAACACTGCAGGGGCGGGGGCACGGGACGGTCCAGGGGGTGCAGCCGCCCCCCCCACCCTGCCCACTCACCCACCCTCTGCAGCCCCATTCTGCCCCAACCGTCCCTCTCCCTTCGCACCCCCGACCCCGCCAGCCCCCCACCCTCTCCTGCACCCGCACCCCGCGGCGCACCTCTCCCACACCCCCGTGCATGCAGCCCCCAGCATTTCCCCCAAAACGTGCACGCGTTCCTCCCCACCCCACCGCTTCTCAGCCTCGGCGGGGGGCCAGGAGGCGGCCGTCCCCTCTCCATCCCCTCCGCACCTTGCTGAGGAAGGGAAACCAGCCGCGGGGACAGCCCCCGCTCGCGGGAGCGGGCAGCGGCGGGAGGGAAGGCTTCGCAGCCGTCCCGTTGCTCCGCTTGCAGATGTAGGGCAGCGCTGTCGGGCACTTCTGGTCCCCCCAGTCCTCTGCAGGGAGGGACAGGCTGAGCACGACCCCCCCCGCCGCGCTGGGGTAGGGGTGTCTCTGCCCAGCCTGCGGCCCCCAGTCCCTCCAGAGCCCCAGCACGGCCGGATCCGGCCCCTCACCTCTGCTGGCCGTCATGTACACGCACTTCTTGTCCTTGTTGATGGGCCGGGGCTTGCCCGGCGCCCAGGAGACGAAGTTGAGCAGGGACCCGTCGGACCACCTGCGAAAGGCACCGGTGGGGAGCACGAGACCCAGCGGTGACTTGGCAAATGGGACCAGTTGCACGCCCTAACTGGGAGCATGCCCCACCACTGCCTTCTTTTGGGTGAGGAATCTCCACCCCAGCACCCCAGGATGAGACCCCCGAGATGCAGGTGCTGAGCCACAGTGCTCTGAGAGCTGGGGACGGCGGCGTGGGGACGTGCAGGGACGCGGTGGCTTGCTCTCCGACTTACTTGAACCTGCCGTCGTTCTCGTAGGTGTGCAGCCCGATCCACCAGTGCTGCTCCTGGCCCCTGGAGAACTGCACGCCCGGAGAGGACCCCTCAGTGCCCTGCAGGGACTGGGTGTCCTTGGGGACAACCGCGGCCACCCCGGGCACAGAGACCGGGCAGCCCCCCTGCAGCTTGCACCGTGGCAAAAAGCATCACCTTGCTGAGCCCCAAACCCGCACCCAGGCACCGGGACCTGCCGCCACCGCGCAAGACCCCAGCAGAGCCCGGCTGTCCCCAGATAACGTCCCTCCAGCAAGGGATGAAAGAAGCTGGGGAGGGAGCAGCCCCGGGACAGCGGAGCCCGTCGGCGCCCAGGGAGGTCCCCGTCCCCCGGGTACCCCCGTCCCCCCGGTACCCTCGTCCCCCCGGTACCCCCGTCTCCCTGGTACCCCCGTCCCCCCGGTACCTTCTTCAGGTTCTGGCCCAGGAAACGCAGCTCGGCCTCGCCGTGCACCGATGCCAGCTCCGCCTGGAACCAGCTGCAGATGCGCTGCGCCTGCACCCACGTCGAGTGGTGCTCGAAGAACTTGTACTCGGCCTCCTGGTACTTCACCCACTCTTTGCTGCCTGCAGGCAGGGACCGGTGTCACCAGCGCCCGCCACCCTGTCCCTCGGTCCCCCATGGGCTGAGCTGCTTTGCTTTTGCCCCTCTCCTGCAGCTGAGGGGCCTGATCCTGCCCGCTCCCTGCGGGCAGCCCCTGCAGCGAGGGGGCAGCAGGATGCCGGGGTTCCCCTCCCCCCTACACACGACCCGTCCTCCTCCGGATAACGCTGCAGGGATGCCCCGCGAGGACTGCGCCTCGCTCGCGCATGCGACGGGGCAGCACGCGCCCGGGGAGGACGGTCTACACCGGACGGACACACGGCCGTGGCCAACGCACCTTGGGTCGTGATCTCCGGCTCCTTCACGTCGGCGCCTGGCGAAGGGGCAAGGAGAGGCTGTCAGCGGGACGCGGGGCTGGGATGCTCCCGCTGATGCTTGCCTGCGAACCGCCCGCGGGCTCCAAGGGCGAGATGCCCTCCCGAATCCCCCCGGGATGGACAGCACCTCTCCCACCTCCCCCAGCCCCTGAATTAGGACTCATCCTCCCATAAAAGTGCAACCTTTGGAAGGGAGGCGACAGAGGGTGCCCCTGCACCCGCTCCACCACCCCACAGCCCATCCTCTGCCAGGTTATTCAAAGCTGAAGGGTTCGGGGGCCTCTTCGCCGGGTACCTTTGGGCAGTTTGCAGATCCAGTCCAGCTGGGCTTCGCACTGCATCGGCATCCACTGCAGGGAGGCCAGGTCCAGCACCGCGCAGGTCCGGATGTCATCGTCATCGTAGTTACTGCGGTCAAAGTTGTGGTAGAAAAACTGGGGGTCGAGAGAGATGGGCGGTGTTGGGCATTTCCACCAGCGCTGGATTTGCCCCCCTGCCCCATCCCAAATGCCAACCGGAGTCACCTCGCCGAAAGCCCCCGGACTCACCCCCAGCCCGTCGCTCCACCTCCAGCTCCTGTCCCCCGTGGGGTCCCGCCGGTTCAGGCCGATCCAGAACCAGTGCTGCTCGTGGAGCTCCGGCTCCGACTCCCTGCGGGGAGCCAGGGGGAAAGGTGAGAACACAACCCCCCTCCGAACCGGAGGTTTTTATATTTATATACAAATATGTATTTATAATCTGGCCTTTTTTTGTTTGTTTTCAAAGCCCGCTGTCCCCACAACACCCAAAGGCAGGAGCTGGGATAAGAGGCACGCCCGCTCAGGGCTGAAGGAGGTTTAAACCCAACTCCATCCCCAAATTACACCCAATTTCCCGCACTTCTCCCGCATCCCCTCTTCGGTGTAGCCACACCAACTGATGCACCTTCTGCACGCAAGTTCGTGCTCAGAGAGCCACGTCCACGTCCTCCCCGTGTGCCAGAGCGCGGGGAGGGGTGGGGGCTCGTGCCAAGCACACTCGAGCAGCGGGACACGCACCGGCGCAGCCAGCCCCTCACCCGAAAATCTTGTTGAGGGTGTTGGCGACGAAGTGCTCCTCTTCGTAGCTGCCCAGGCTGAGCAGCTGGGCCCCCAGCTCCCGGCAAAACTCCTGCGCCGCGATCCACGTCTTCTTCTCTTGCAGTTTTTCAAAATTGAACACCTGGGGAGGGAGGAACCGGCAGCGGAGGGGGCTCAGCGCCGGGAGAGGAGCAGAGGATCGTCCCCACCCCGCAGGCAGCAGCATCCCGGGGCACGCTGCCACCGCTCAGCCCGAACCAGGCTCCTGGGGTGCAGGCTGCCCTTTGCAAGCACCAAAACATGCTCCTTCACCCCCCCCCGCACCACTGGGGAGGCACATGCACCCCCACAATGGCCAGGGCAAGCCCCCCCAGCACCCCTTACCTTGTAGCAGTGACGGAGCTTGGAGTCGGAGCTCCATCCCGGGGGGCAGGCGGCGGCCAGGCTGGGCGTGGGGTAGGGACCGGGCAGCTCGGGGTTGACCGGGGTGCCCAGGTTCTGCCGGCAGATGTACTTGGCCTTGAAGGTGCTGCAGTTCTTCACCTCCCACAGCCCCATGGAGCTGCCGGTGGCCAGGGCCACGCAGCCGCCCTTGTTGTAACCTGGAGCGCTCACGGAAGCGCGGAGGATGCCAGCCTTAGGGTCGGACCGTGCCGGGTGGCAGAGCCAGCACCCGTCCTGCATGGAGGGGACGTCCCCATCCCACCCGCGGCCGCCCCCTTACCGGGCTGGTCGCGGTTCCAGTGGGTGTACATGACCTCGTCGCCGCTCAGCCAGCGGAAAGCGCCCGTCTCGTTGATGTCCTGCAGCGCTGTCCAAAAATACTCCCCGTCCCAGCCGTAGATGAGGCTGCTGACGTAGGCCTGCTCGAACCTGGAGGGACGGCAGGAGCGGGCGATGCTGCCAGCTGAGATGCCAAGCAGCCCGCGACGCTCCAGCCCTTGCGTGCAAAGCCCAGCTGTGGGATCACACCCCTCCTCGGGGGGCTCGTTTTGGGGCAAACCCAGCACCACCGGCACGGCACTGACCTGTTGGTGATGGTGACCAGCGTGGAACCGTAGTCGGAGCACATCTTGCGGGCGTCGCTGTAGGGGACGCGGTCCTCGCCCAGCCAGAAGCAGGAGGGGCTGTGCCACTTCCAGCCCTGGGGATGGGTGACAGGGGACGTCTGCCACCGCTCACCCCAGAAGGACGGGAGCGAACCCGGGGGGCGAGAGCAATGTCCCACGTCCCCTGCCGCCACCTCCGCCTTCTCCTGGGAGGTCTCCCACCCCGGCCGCCCCGACTTGGCTCAGCTTTGAGCTCTAACAAGCCCCCGGCCCCAGAGGACGTGGCTGCAAGGAAAACAAACACCCAGGCAGCTTCAAAGCCGGCAAAATGGCTCTCCCTGCCAATGTCCAGCCCCGGCCGGGGCGCGGGGAGGGGAACGCAATCCTCCTCTCTACGCCGCGGGGCTGAATCCAGAGCGAGTCCCACCGCAGCCTGCTTTAATCCCCCACCTTGTTGATGTTGGAGCCTCTCCGGGGCTGGAGACACAACAGTGCCTGTTCTCTGCCAGAGCAGGGAGCGGGGCGGCCCCGGGGCTGGCAGCGGCGGCGCGGGGAGGGACATGGGGAGTCATCTGCGAGAGGGGACACGCACGTGATGGAAGAGCAAGCCGGGGTGGGAAGGGTGAAGGGGCTCTCAGCCAGGGAGGCGAGTGGCCCCAGGCTCAGGGACCCTCCTGGCACGGTAGGAAGCATCACCGGGGTTTCACCCCCGGGTCCCCGGGCTTTGGACGGACAGTGGGGGACACGTGCCATCTGCAGCATCATCAGCACGGTGGGGAGGGAACAGGAGAGCAGCTCTGGGAGACCAAGAGCAAAATGACCCCAAATCCCATTCCTTTTTTTCCCAAGTTCTTGCTCCGGCAGCCTTTCCCCAAAGTTAGCAAACCCAGGTACGGACCCACCGGCTGGGTCCTGCCCGGAACAGCATGGCCACCCCTGGGCAGCCAGGAAAGGGGCCTGGCATGGGACAGTGCAAGTCCCCGATGTCCCCAGAGGGGTTCAGATGTCCCCAGAGGGGTCCCCAACCAGCCCTGGGGCTCAGCATCACTAAAACCACACGGGTGCTCTCCCACACACTGAGCACCCCAGCAAGCCCCTGAGATCCAAAAAGGGGCCAGGATGGGACCATCAACCCCACCTGCTGCCTCCAGCTCCCGATCCCGATGTGCTCCCGCACCCCTCTCCGGCTCTGCCCTCCCCATCGCCCAAACCTCCATCTCCCACCGCTTCCTTTAAGGCTGTTCCAAACATAAAGGGGGTTTGGAAATGGGGAGAAAAAGCAGCAAAGCCACCAAGAAAAACCAGCGGCCAGAGAGGACTGGGGCTGATCCTCTAAGCAAGATGCTGCCTCCTTTCCATCAGCCTCTGCATCTGGGGGGCAAATGGCCCCGTTGAAGATGAGGAGGGGGAGGAAGGACGGGAAAAGGTCTTTCCTCAGTTCATTTATCACTCCCAGTTTGTTTCCCAGCGGGTACATCTCTCTGCTGGGCACCCAGGGCCAGGGTAAGACTGTGGCTGAAGAGGCAGCAGGGAGTTAAATCTGCATGGGGACGTCCCATTAGCCCTCAGGACTGCTGCGGGGACAAGCGGAGGGGTGGCGGTGGCACATTGCCACCGAGCGCCTCGTCCCCAGCACCCGCCGACACCGGGGCTCCTTCGGCTCCGGCTGGCAGCCCCCCGAATCTGGCCTGGCGTGCCAGCCCGCCCGGCTGCCGCGTTCCCCCCGAGTTCGCGCAGAGCCGAGCGGCTGCTGGGGTTTGTCTCTGCTGCGCCGGGGTGAAGACCTGGGAGGAGCCGCCTGCGCAGCCCGGCAGCACCTCTGGGAGCCGGCCCGCAGCGGCTGCTTGCTAGTCCGAGCGCGAGCGTGCGCTGGCTTGCTCTGAAACGCTGGGAGATGTTCAAGAGCGGCGGCGATGCCAGCCTCGCCGCTCGAAGACTTTGCAAAGAGGCACAAAAGCGACTTCTCAGCAAGCGTGGGAACAGGGCAGCCCAAGCCCTGCTCGACAGCTGGGGAAACTGAGGCAGAGCACGGTCCAGGTGAGAACCCGGCAGTTCGGTGGTGTCCCCAGAACGCCCGTATCCTGCCCAGAGAACGCAGTCTGCCATCGCAGCGCCGGCGGCTGCCTCCGTCCCGCCGGCTCCTGCACGGAGCAGCTTTGCTGCCGGGTTTTGGCACGGAGAAAGGCAAGGGGGGGGGGAAATGAACGGCCCTGCTGGCAACCAAGCCAGCCCAAGGGGGAGGATCTTGGAGGATGGAGACATGCGTTTTATCCCAATTTCTTCCCGCAGCCTCATGCAACCACAGAAGCGAGGGGCTCAGCAGTCCCGGGATGCTCTGTCGCGCCGGCAGCCCCCGGGCACAGACCTGCGGCTCTGGGTGCTGCTCATCAGGGCTCCCTGAAAGGGTTTTGGGGAGAGGTCCCCTGCGACCCCGAAGCCCCGAGCATCAGGCAGAGCCGTGGAGCAGCCAGAGCCACCTCCCGCCCCAGGGTCCCCCTCACCTTTCGGCACCCATGGTCGTCCTCCTCCTTCTCCTGGCTCACCCGACCGGGCTTTTTGCAGATGGACGGCAGGGTCTGGTTGCATGGGCTGTCGTTCCACCTCCCTTCCTGCACGGGGTGGAGAAGAGCAGGATTGAGCCCAGCCAACAGCCTGGGGAACTCCCCAGCTCATCCACCCCCACGCTGGGTCCACAGACTTTCCTTCCCTACATCAAATCCCCAAGGATGCTGTGCTGGATCCCTCCCATCCCCACAGCCGGGATAAACCAGGTTCAATGCCAGCTGGAGATGCTCCCCGAGGCACCCCTTCCCCGGCCATGAGGATGCCGCAGCGCTCTCTGCGGAGGTGCAGGATGAATCCCCCGCCCCGGGCTCTCACCGGTCCCCAGATGGTCACACAGTCTTCCAGGCTGTCGCGGAAGTTGTTGGGCTCGAAGGGGTGCCAGTAGGTGAACCTCACGGGCGTCCCATCCGACCACTCGAAGTTCATCTGCAGCTTGAGGTCATTCAGGCCAATCCAGAGCTCCTCCACGTCTGAAGACAGGGGGGTGAGGGGGTGAAATTCCCTCTGCTGAAACCTTGCAGAAACCAACCCCCCCGCCGTGACACGAGCTCCCCGGGATGGGACCGTGTCTCTGCAAAGCACCCGCCAAAACCCCGCTGCAGGGCTCAGCCTCTAGCCCCGCGGTGCCAGCAGGCAGGAGAGGGCAGGGCAGGGCAGCTCCTGCCCGCAAGGACGGACCCGCGGGGCGGAAAACACAGGGACATTTGCCAGCAGCTTTCCGAGAGATGCTGGCAGCAGCAGAGTGGGAAAAGTCTGGACCCGCAGGCTCAGGTCCCGTGTGCTAATGGTTTTCAACCATTCCCTCCCATCCCATCCCAGTCTGCTCCCGGGTGCTGGCACGTCCCCTTCCTTCCTCCACCTTCCCATGGCTCCTGCCTCCCTCAGCATTAACTCCCTTCAGCCCCCAGCCCCTCCCCGCTCCCCGCTGAAGTCTGGGTCCCCCGAGGTCCCCCCGGCAGGTTTCGCTCTTCCTCTGCGGAGCCGGGGCGGGCTGCGGGCTGGCGGGAGCGCGTAATTTGGCTGCACTCGTATGGGAACAGCACAACCCGAGCCCGAGGGTGACCCTAATGAGGGGTGGCACAAGTGGGGTCTGGAGGATGGTGACACGGGTGCTCCCCCGTACCACCGCGTGATTGCTCGGGCTGAAACTTCCCAAGTACCATCCCAGCTCCGACACATCCCGACGTGGGAAACTTCAACCCAGTTACACCTGGGTGAAGCCAGAACTGGCACGAGAAACCTGGGACGCCACAGGCAGGGGTTCCCCCTTCCCTTGACCCGCTGGGGGGGACACTGGCGTCCCGGGCAGATTTAGCAGTACGAGGTGCAGCCTCCTCCAGCAAGCCCAGCAGGACTTTTTTTTCCCCCTCATCTTTTTCTGCATTAACCAGCTGGGACTAGCGCCATTCCCAGCTGCAGCTGCGTATTTTCTTCCTCGGCACTGCAGGCTCCCGGGAACAGCTTTTACATTTGCTGGATGGAGGATGCTCCTCCAAGCAACACGTCACCTCCCAGCCCGGGGTCTGCGCTCCCTTCACAGCCACAAATTAATTCAACTTTGCAGCCTCCAGCACACAGAAGGGACCTTTCCGTGGACCCAAAACTGGACGGGAAGGGTGCTGCTGACACAGCGGGCTCCCCTTTACCTTGCTTGATCTGCTTGGTGACGAACTCCAGCTCGGAGAGGGTGTGGATGCTGACCAGGTCCCCCCCGCTCCGCAGGCAGGTCTTCTTCGCCTCCTGCCAGCTCTTCTTCTCTCCCACCAGACGGTAGCAGTTGGACTGGAAGGGCTGCCAGCTGGGCTCGCAGTCCACCTTCACCTCCGACCACGAGTCTGGCAGGACACAAGGCAGCCTGAGGGCTCCTGTCCCGCTCTCCAACCCTCTCCTTGGCAGGGAGGGGACCACGGCGAGGGGACCACAGGGTGCTCAGGAGACCAAAGCCAAAGCAGCGGTGGGAAAGCCACGGCCAAAATGCAATGGCAAGACGCAGGCAACGGTGGCTTTAGAGCTCCGGGGACAAAACAAAATCCCTTTTGTTTGTTGGCAGAGCAGAGCAGAGAGCACCCCATCCCCTGGGGACCACGGGGGACCTCCCGCTGCTCTCGATTCCTCCCCTACCGCCCAACCCGTAATTGCACCGAGCGCTTCTTGGGGGATGCTCCTCGGGGAGGAGCTCTTCCAAATCTTGGCAACCCCGGGGAGCTCAACCACCGCTCCGCACATCCAGGGCGCCAGCAAGCTGGGGACACCACGGGCATCTCCACGGGCTGCTCCGGCACTTGGACAGCATCCCCTGGCCGTGCCAGGAGCACACTTGGCTGGGATGCGGGGCTGCCGATTCCCGGTGCTACTCATCCCCCCGCTCACCCGTCAGGAAGGGGTCGGCGGTGGCGTTGGGCTTCTTCTTGCAGACGTAGGGCAGGGCGATGCCGCAGTCGCGGTTCTGCCACCCCCCGGACGACTCGGTGCGGATCACCCCGCAGTTCTCCTCGCTGGGGTTGTCGGGCTGGTCTGGAAAGCGGGGTGAGGGGGGGCACACGCTGCTGAGGAGCTGGCGGGGCCGGGGCAGAGCCCCCAACGCTGCCCACGCAGGCAGGGCACCGCGAGGGCCGGTGCTGGCAGGGCGCAGCTCTCCCTGCTCTGCTTTCACCCCAGCGAAGAACTATTTATTTTGTTATTTTGCACGATGAAGACATGACCCTGCATGCCCGGGATTATTTATTGTATCTCGATGCACAGGGACCTGGAGCGTGTATTTTACCTCCAAATGTTGGACAGCAGTTGGGGAGGGGACACGGTACCAGACCTGAACTCTTCCCACCTGTCCCCAAACCCTCTCCTGGGGTATCACTGTCCCCACGGGTGCCTCTGGCACCGGGCACGACCAGAGCAGCCCTTGCAGCGGGTCCTTCTACCCCCCGAGCAGGGTTAGAGATGGGTGTCTGCAGTTGGGGACCACTCCTCAGCCACACTCCCGCACCGAGCCGGGACGCAGCGACCCTCCAAACCAGGGTGCTCAACCCAGGTTATCCCCAGGGCTGCTGAGGGTGTGCAGAGGGACAATTCCCCCCCCCAGCACCCTGTGTCCCCCCCTCCAGCTCCACAGATGTCCCAGGCTGCTCCGCAGCCCCACAGGGCTCTCCATCCCCGGGCAGCGAGGGGACACCCCCCTGCTATGGGGCCATCTCCAGTGTTCTCAGCCTGTTCCCCGGCCCCCCCGTCACCCCCCAACTCACCGCTCTCCCAGTTGAGGTACTTGAGGGGCGAGTTATCCGACCACTGCCAGCCTCCGTTGATGTCCAGGTCATTGAGCCCAATCCAGAGCGTGGAGCTGTACCCCGTCAGCAGCCCTGGCACCGAGGGGGGCAGGATCAGTTCCCCCAGCCCCAGCTCAACCCCCAGCCTGTCACCATCCCCAAAGCAACCACCCGGGGCAGGCACCGCAACCTGGCACCGGCGATGGTCCAAGGTGCCCTCAGCTCTGCGCTGGGGGAGGAGAATGGGTGCGCAGCCAGGCTGCCATCGTCTCACCGTTGATATAGGTCTGCTCGTGGATCTCGGTGATGCTGAGCAGGTTGGCCCCTTGCTGCTCGCAGCTATTCCAGGCCTCCCGCCACGACAGCGTCGACTGGAAGTTGAACTGGTAGCAGCTGTTGGTGAGGTGGTCCTTGTCCCAAAAGGTCTCGCAGTCGTTGCCTGCGGGGATGAGCACGGTGAGCACCCAATTTAGCCCCATCGGCGGCTCCGAAAAGCCCCAATAACCCCCAAAAGCCAGATAACGAGAAGCCAGTGGGGCTGCTCTGGCACCGCAGGCTGCTCGTGGGAGGAGGGATGAGCCAGGAGGGAAGGGGAGAGGCAGGAAAGCCCCCGGGAGGGACGAAGGTGGGGTTTCTGCTTTTCCCCCGTGGGACACGTCCCCCCCACTTACTCTTTATGGGGCAGAAGCCCCATCGCTCGTCCTTGCCGTAGTCCTGGGTGGTGGCACACCAGAGATGGCCGTCCTCCCGCCCCGTGCTGGTGCACTCGTGAAACCACTGGTTGTCGTACTTGAAGGGGATGGTGCACGGCTTCCCGTGCGAGTTGCCCTGGATGGTGTAAATCTCTGCGGGGAAAGAGGAGCCCTTGCTTGAGGCTGCGTCTACGGGGGGCTGGAGGGAGGTTTGGGGGGCGGGTTGGCTCAGTGGAGGGGTGCCTGCTCCCTGGGGCTGATCCCCATCACCCCAATCCTGCTTGGTTTTGCAGCCCCAGTGAGCTGGGACCGAGCTCCCCAGGCAGGACCCGACTGCTGCAGCACCGTGGCCTCAGCTCACGTTTTGGGACTGGTTTGGATTACGGGATAATACTAACGCCCACCGAGGCTTTACCTGAGTACGGCACGGAGCACAGATCCTCCTCAGTGCCGTACGTCCTCCACTGCGAGCCACGCGCCTGGTCCCCCCTGTCCAGGGAGGAATTGCCCGGGCGGGCGCCGAGATGCTGCGAGAGCTGCTCCCCGAGGCCACGGCAGCTCCAGCGCATGTTGACGGACTCGCGGTCGCACTCGTAGGTGGCCAAGGGGTGCAGCCCCGCCGTGGCGTTGGCCCCGTGCCACGACACCCCCAGGCACTGCATGGCCCCCACGTTGAAGAGGCGATTTCGCGAGACCCATTTCCACTGCTGGGCCGGGGCGCTGGCGTTGCAGCCCTTGGCGAGTCTCACCAGCGAGTCCTTCGTCTCCAGGCAGCCCTGCGCGCCCGCGTTGTAGATGAGGAAGACTTTGGAGTCTGGAGAAAAAACAGGGGGAAAGGGTTAAAGCATGGCTGGGGATTCGGCATCGTCCCACACATCGCCCCCAGCCCCGCCAGAGCATCCCGGCTCCCTTTCCACGCACACCAAGTTTTGGGGTGCATCCCTGCGCACAGCACCCGGCACACCGGGGACCACCGTCCCTGCAGAAATAACCCCGGGGTTTGCCCCAGTGCCCGTCCTCGGGGTGATGGGCTCCGGGCGGGCTGACACGGATGGAGGATCCACGCAAAGCACCAGCGAGCGGCTTTCGGGCACCGGAGCCGGTGCAAAGAGCTCGCCCGCTCTCACAGCACCATCAGAGCCGTTCAGAATTGAGCTCCCACCGGCAGCACCCGGCCGCAGCATTCCGAGGCATCGCAATGAGCCCCGCACCGCAGGAGCCAACGGCTTCGGCACCGGCCATCTGCTCCGGGTGGGGAGAAACAGAGAGCGCATCCGTCATTTTTATGTGTATTTGGGGACCTGTTAAAAAAAAAAATGCGGAGCAAACAAGAACTTCGGGGGAAGGTCTCCCATCGCCTGAACAGGGCGTGATGGAAAACGCCTGCAGGCAGCCGCGGCTCCCGCGGGCACGGCCCCAGCCCCAGCAAATACGAAACGTCACGTCAGGACCCTCCGAAATCCCAGCCCAGGCGCTGGGAGGCGGGAGCAGCGGGAGGGGAATCGCTGCCAGCAGATAAAGCGCTAGCGCAGCTGCCGAGGGGAGAAAGGCTGATCTCAACCCCGGCTCGATGCACGTCCCCCGGTCCTGCATCCCCACGGCAATTCCCCGACCCCCAGCATCACCAAGGGCCGCCCCAGCACCTGAATCCATCTCCAAACCTGTATAAACCAGTAAACCCAGGACATTATACTGGGACACGTCAGCTCCAGCTGACGTGTCATTTTTAAAAGATACTTTATTTCTTCAAATGCATGTTTCTAAGCTAAAAAGCCGCCCCCGGGCTCCGCGCAGCCGCTTCTTGCCCCAACGCCCCAGCAAAAAGCTGCCCAAAGCAGCACATCAACAAGACAAATTTTGTCGGGTTTTTTTTTCTGTTTTAAAAGCGACCCATTTTTTTTCCACCACAAGCATTCACCAGAAGTCAAAGCGAACTCACGGGCCCCGCTATATTTAGGTTTGGTTTGCTTTGGGTTTTTGCCATTGTATGAATTTTTTGGGCTGAAAAGGTTTTCATTTCCTATTCCCCTGCAACCTCACCCTGCCCCAGCTATGTTGTTACAGGCAGCTCCGGCACATTCGAGCAACAAACATCTCGGCTCAGTGAACTTTCCTGACTTGTCTCCCAAAGGAAAAAAGAAATGGAGGAAGAAAGACACCCCCATTTCATTTCAGAGCTTCAGCATCGACCCGGCTCCAGAATAGAAATGATGTAAAAGGCCCGGTCCCCAGCCGAGATGACATCAGTGATGACCTCAAATAAACAAAAGCGAAGCACGGCGATCTCCAGGGAGCAGACTCTGTGCACGTGCAACAGAAAAAGGCAACAAATGGAAGAAGAAACATTTAATTTCTCGGAAAATATTTTTCAAATCATGGCAAGTGAGAAAATGAGCAAAAATTCAGACGGGGCCGATTTTGGCTGGCTGAAGCTCAGGTCCCTTAAACTGGTGCTGGTGTTTCCCCAACTGGCTTGATCCTGACCTGGTCGTCAGGAGACCAGCTCGTCCCCCCACCCAACACCCACTCACCCTGCCAGCACCATCCACGGCATCCCCCGCCCATCGCCCTCCCCTTCCCGCAGGCAGCGGGGGGTGGTGCAACCCACCACCAGCGCCGGGGTCGGGGTCTTTAAGCACTTCTGGGGTGATGTAGCACCAGTGCCGCAACCCGCTGGACCCAAGTACCAGCGCTCGGGCAGGATGAGGCCTCCCTGGGTCACAGGCTGTGCCGCAAGGAGCCAAACACCGGCACTTCGGCACTAGGAATAGAAAAAGCTGTTCTGCTGCAAGGACCGCCGCGGCCGTTAGCAGCAGGGGTCAGCAACGGGACACCCTTCGCTTATCTGCTAACCTGGCTTTGTAAAAAAATTAATAGCGGGTTGGAAAAGTCCCGGAGCCAGCTCCAGGAGTCGGTGTCAGGGTGCTCAGCGCCGCATCGGGGCTGCGCAGCATCACGCGAGGGCGACGCTCGACGGCAGGCACGCAGCGGCACGGTGCTCAGAGGAAGCTGTCCAGACTGGAGGGGGCAGCCCCAGGGCTGGAAAAGCACAAAACATCATTTTACTCTAAAAAGAGAAGAGCTGGAGGTAGGAAATTATAGGCTAAGGGGTTTGGGCTGCCGCCGCACCCCGCGGGCAGCTCAGCCCATGGCCCCTTTGCTCGACGCAGGGAGAAGAGGGCACCGAACGTGCCTCCCCCTTCCCAGACCCTGCCGAGTCCTGGAGGAATGGGAAAGCTTTAGCACCAGCTCAGCCCTCGCACCTCCCCAGCGCTTCCATCTTCCCCCCCCGGCAGAAACCGCTGTGCGCCGACGGCGGGGAGCTGCTCCCAGCGAGGCTGGCGCCCGGGGGGGACAACCAGCACGAGCTCAACACGCATCAGCAAAGGCACATGCTGTGCTTCACCCAAAAGACCCTTTCCTTTCACTTATTTATAGGGAACGGGGGGCTGACTTGGCCCCCGTTGGTGCCCACGGCACTGGCCGCGGCGCTTGGACAGACCCCGATGCACTGGAAGGAGCTTTCAGCCCCCCTGACCCCAGCCCAGCCCCATGGGCTTCGACGCCTACGGAGGAGACAGCTCCCCAGGGAACAGCCAGTCTTTATTTGCGTGGTGCCGCTTGCTTCGGCCAAATCCGGGCTCTTCCCGACCACCTCTGGCTTGCGGAGGAACCTCGGAAACGCGGCCGCAGGGGCCGTGCCGCAGAGCACTGGCCTGGCTGCGGCTGGCTCCAGCTCCACCGACGATGCTCAGCGCCGAAACCAAGCGCCCGAGCGCACTCTCCCTGCTCCCACCCGGCTGCCGATGAACGGGTGGGTGCGGAGTTGGGCGGGACGGGCGAGTTTGTGTTGACGAATCCCTTCTCCCAACCTGGCATCCCGCAGAGCAAACCCAACCCTCGCAGGTGGCAGCTCCAGAGGAGCATCCCAGTGGGACCGGGAATGTCCCTGTCCCTTCCAGGGCCCCCTCTCCTGCAGCCACGGCGCAGCTACGGGTGACTCCTTTCAGAGATGCTCCTCGGGTTTTTGCACCCACCTGCGGACCCAAAACCCCACCTGCAGAGCTTCCCAACCGCCCTCCAGCTACGGAAACCCAACCACGGCAAACACCGGCAGATCCTTCCCAAAGAGGAGCTGCCCGCCAGCGTGGGACAAAGAGCACTGGAAAATGCAACTCCTGGATGCTCTGCCTGGAATCACCAAAATTAAACCAGGGCTGGATCCGATGAGCGCTGGGGTAGGCACCCTGCGCACCCCGTGCCTCTCCCCACTGCACCCTACATCCTTCGAGCGGGGCCAGCTCAGAGCAGCTCTGCTCCATCGTGTGCTGCTCCTCCTCCTCCTCCTCCTCCTCCTCCTCCTCCTCCTCCTCCTCCTCCTCTGCAGAGGGACTGGGAAAGCAAAGCAAAAACCCACGCTTGCAGCAGGGATGCTGCAGACACCTGGCTTACTGGTATGACTGTGGAAACCAGCCGGTGCTATGAGGCAGCGCGATGGTGGGGACGGCGGGGAGCTGGGGGCCGCGACTGAGACCGGCTCTGCCCGCAGAAACGCTCTCCTCTCCCACGGGACAAACACCGGGATGCTCGCGCTCCGGCACCCTGGGAGAAATCTGCCTTGGCCCCAGCGGCTGAAGGCTGCAGAGATGGAGAAGCCGCGACCCTTCGGGGCAGTCCTCAAGGGAGTTTTACACCCCACCCCTGGCTCCAGATTCTCTTTTATTTTAATTAAAAAAGCAAGTTTTCAGCCAGCAGAAAGTCTGAATTGAAGGGAACTCAGCTCAACCCTTCCCACGCCACAGCAAATAAGGAAAGCTTTGCAACCTACAATTTTGGGGAACGTGGGCAGCACCGGATGAGAGAGGCAACAGAGGATGGGGAGGCTCCAGGGGACAGAGGTGGCCACGGGTGCCAGCAGCCGTACAAAGCACTACAGCACGGCGTGGACAGGCACCTCAGCACCACCCTGCCCCTGAGCCCTTCCCAGCCTGGCCACCCACACCAGGACACCCAGAGCACCGCTGCTCCGTTGCCTTTGTCACCCTCCCATCACCAGCAACAAATGCAGGGAGCAAATTTAAGAGAGGAATGAAACTACGGCCGGACCCTGGTCCCGGTTATCCCAGGCTGGAGCAGCTCCAGGGCTCTGGCCGCAATTTCATCTGACTGCAGCTAAAGCGAACGCTGGTCCCAGCATGGCAGTGCCGCTCCGGCTCTACGCCCGCATCCCCTGCCACCCCCTTGGCTCCTCTGCGAGGCTCATCGCAGCACCCATTTGATGGCAGAGCCCTTCATGCAGCCCTGGGGCTGCATCGGGGCTCAGCCCCATCCTGCTGCCGCCCTGGCGAAGGTGCTCCCTGCCCAGTGCTCTTGCTCAGGATCGCCCTTTATTTGGGGTGTCCCAAAAAACCTGGCTCCGAGCCCTTCGTGCAGGAGGCTGAGCATGCACAGAGCAACGAGGACGATCCCCTCCTCAAGGTTTCTGCACCTCAGACGTGGCCGCGGATGTGGTTTGCTCCAAACCACCCAGCAAAGGCAGCAAATCCTCAAAGCGCGGCGTGGTGCCCCAGCCACGGCAGCAAACCGGGCTCCATCGGGGCTCTGACACCCAGGAGCTCCTCGGGGGCTGCAGACCCCCGTGCGAGGAAAGCAAACCTGCTAACGAACGCCTTCATTCGGATTTGTGAGCCCATGCAAAAGTTTTACCCGTAACATCCTGCAGCAAGAAACCCACCCTTCGCTCGCACGCTGCATGAAGAAATCTCCTCCTCTCAGCCTGAACCTCCTGGTTTCACGTGCTCTCACCCACCAGAAAACAGGGCACAGCAGCCCCAAGCCTCCTGCTCCAAACCAGCGCCTTTTCAGCCTGTTATTGCTGCCCGAGGGCGAGCGGCGGCTCCGAAACCCAAACCACAACCTTGGAGAAAAAGCTGTGGGCAGTGGCAGCTCATTCACAATAAAAAAGGTGGGGATGCACCAACCTGGGGGGGGAGATCAGCAACAGAGACGCAAAACCCCCTGGAATAAAAAACAACAGAAAAAGAGCCGAAAAGTCTTGTTCATTGAATACAGGAGGGTTTCACCGGACAGAGCGAGAGCCTTGCACAGCCCTGAAGGAGGGGAGGGAACTGCTGGGATGGGGAGAGACACCCCAAAAATGCACCCCCCGGTGACGTTTGGGAGTGCAGGACCCCAGGGCTGCCCCCCAGCACCGTGCCCAGCTGGCTCTGCTGACGGATGCTGCAGGGGCACAGAAAAGCCCCAGCTCCATCTTAAATTCTTCCTGGGAAGAAGTTCCCAGCAAAGCCTGGCGTTCCCACCGCTGCCATCCGCAGTCAGTCCAGGCGCGGCCGATGCCATCCCCAAGGTCACGGCGTGGAGAAGAGCGAACGCATGGCCGTTGCCATAAAGAGCAGCAATTTTTGGCCCGAAGAAGGAGCCCGTGCATCCCTCCGAGAGCTGGGAAGGGGAAGCAGTGGTAGGAAAAGCAGCTGCGGTACCCGTGGGAGCTGCCGACAGCAGAGTGGAGCATCCCTGCTGCCATCGACATGGGGTACGAGAGCAGCCCCAGCCCGCAGGGAGGGCATCGCTGCTCCACCTCCCCTCTGAGCTGCTTTTGGGCATCGATAAACTCCATGCAACCCCTTAAAGAGGAACTTCAGATTAATAAAAAATAAAAGGGAAGGAAATGCAGACAGTATCAACAGCCTCTGGGCACGCCGTGAGCTTCAGGCTCAGGAGGGGGCACCGGCACCGCTCCCGTCTGCTCGAGAACCGATGGCAGACACCAACCCCCCACCTCCAACCCTCCAAAATTAGTGGTTTGCATCAAAACAGCGATGCCGCCCGCCGTCCCGCAGGCTCGCCCCGGCCCAGCACATCCCCGGGGCTCAGCCAGAAGCGGCTCCGGGTGCTCCAAGCCAAGCACCAGAATAAAAGAGGGGGTTTGCTGGTTTTTGTTTTTTAAAAATAAACCTCAGGGAATAAGGAGCTTGTCGTAGGAAGAAAAGCGAAGCTCCTGATGGCCTGGCTGGGGGGGTGAAGCACCAGAACCTGCACTTGGAGCCGAGAAATTCCTCTTGGCTCACCCAGCAGCGCGGCGAGAAGCCGCTGTTTATACGGTGGGAGCCGGACAAGACGAGCTCCTTACTTGGCCGCGACCACGAAGGCTACCTACCACCCTGCTTACTCTCTGCTGCCTCGCAAAGATTTTGGATGGGGTCCACATACCACACCTCAGCCTCTCTGCAGACATTCAAAGTCCATGCTCCCCGCACCCTGCCTGGGATGCAGAGAAATACACGTTTTCCACGGGGGATGCTCGCCCGTGGGCAGCTCAAGTGTCTCGCCCGCAGCCGTGGCAGGGGAAAGGGAGCCAGGAGCCCCAGCGTCAGCCCTCCCGTACCCAGCAAAGGGTGGAAGGATGTAAATTTTCCCCAAATTTCCCCCAGATCCTCTCCAGGCTCCAGCCCCGCGGCGGCTGCACACATCCAGAGGTGGAAATCCCAGGTTTGCCAACTCCCTGGGAATACAGGGAGAGGAGGGCAGCACCATCCACTCGGGCTCCAGCCGGGGACGGAGGAGTGTGACGGACCCACCGAGAGCACGGCGGGGAGTGGCAAAGGACAGGGGTCCCCTGGCTGCCGCCGGCCAGACGATCCCCCCAGGAGGTGGTGGCCGGGCTCCCTGCGAATGTCCCGTCCCCCCTACATCTCCTCTCCCAACCACAAAACCCCGGCCGTGGCAGCCTCGGCCATGTTTCGGGGGGACCGCCCTGGCCCCGGCTGGGCTGACCGCCCCCCAGTTCGCTCGCCCCGAAGCATCGCCCACCAGCACCGCAGATCCCCCCGGCCAGCAAACTCGTGGCCACAACCAGGGGCGTGATGCGACGCGCGGGACAGCCCCGACACGCGTCCCCATAGACATGGTTCCAGCAGAGCTGGAAGTTTTTCAACACTACTAAAGAAACTCCCCCAAAAAAGAAGTTAAAAAAAAAAAAAAAAAGATCCAGAGATTTTTTCCTCCCTTGTTTCTCCAGCACCATTCCTGATATGAACACCCCGCGCGGCACCGCCAATTGCTCAGGACCGGGGATCCCCCTTTTTCACCAAGACCAAGCACATCTGCACAGCAAGGATCAGGCCTCTGATGTCCCACAGCTGCTTTTTTTTAATTAAAATGAGGTTTAACACAAAGCTTTTCTCACCGGGTGCTCTTTGCTTGCCTCGTGCCCAGCACTCGAGGGCAAGACCGGGGTAAATGGGGCTGTTCCCTGCAGAGCCCAATGTCACGGTGTCTGGATTCAGGTGGAGGAGGTGGCTCCGTCTCCCCATTCCTGGTCTCAGCACCATCCCAGAAACGCGTTGTTTTACACCAAAAATCCCATTTACATCCCAGCACGAGGTGCAGCGCAGGACTGAGCTCTCGCCAGGATGGGGATGAAGGGAACATCACGCTTGAAACACACCCTGTGCCCCCTGCAAACAGCCAAACCTGCGCTCCAGGGCTAAAGAATACTCCCAAGAATTTGCAAATCCATAATCATTTTCTAATCCTTAATTAATTAAAGATGGGTCCTTTAAGAAAAACAGCATCTGCGTGGGTCTCTTTTGGGCTCCGAGCAATCTTAAGAATGAGAAAAATGTTGATGCTCCGCGGTCTCGGCACACTTCAAATTAATTAAAATCCTGCTCCTCGGCCACACGTGAAGAACAAAATTTTACAAATTGCTTAAAAAAAAACCTTCGAGGAAACGGCTGGGGCGGGACAGGCTGCGAGGGCGGCCGCCGCACGCGCTCCCGCTCCCACCCGAGAATCGGCCGCGCGCGCCGGAGCCGAGCAGGGTGCGACGCACCGGCGAGCAGCACCGGGACCTCCGGCAGAGCTGCCGGCACAGGCAACGGCCCTTCGCTGCCCTTCTCCGAGCACCCGCCGAGGCACCACTGCCAGAGTCTCCCGCTACGGATTTATCAGCCAGAAAAAGTGATTTCGCAGACAGCGATTAGACGCCCTCAGCAGCCATTTGCTTTGATTTTGGGGCAAAAAGTTCCCCTGGAGAATATTTAAGGAAGAGGGAAGGCAGGAGCGTGCCTCTGCCCTGCAGGGAAAGGTGCAAAATCCAGCCAGAAAAAAAGCCGAAGAGAGAAACCCGCAACGTGGCTTTAACCATCACCGGGACCTCACGCCTGAAAACGCTTTCTCGTGTGCCGGCAAGATGTCCCGGGGCAGCACCTTCACGTGGGAAACCTCCTGGGGCCACCGCACCGCTCTGGGTGGCTTTGGGGGAAGAGGACAGTTTTGCACCGAAGGCTAAATCTCTTTTGCTTTTCATTCTTGTAATTCTTGCGCAAGCAGCCATCCCTCTCCCCGCCGCCTCGTCCCCGTCCCGCCTGGCTGGCTGCTGAGGCTGCAAGTGTGCCGGGGCGGCGAGGTCCCGGCCATCCCCTGCGCCCTGCCAGGCTCGGAGCCGCTGTGCTTTTAGCAGCAAAGCCGATACCTCCGTTCCCCTTTCCTGCTCCCAAATAATCCAAAGAAGATCAAGTTATAATTTCCTGGAGCTGCATTTGCTGTGCAAGAAGCGATTTCCATTGCAAAGAGGAAAACGGGGAGGGAGCTTCAAGCAAAGGCTGCTCTGTTTGTTTTACAGGCTGTAAATTCTTCCCTGGGTCCCTTTCGCCCCCTCCCCTCGCCGCAAAGCCGACACGGCAGCTCCGCTTGATCCGGCACAGGGCACCGGACGGGTGGAAAAGTTGATCCAAAGCAGCGGCAGGGCCACGTCCCCGCACCAACGTGGGGACCTCACCCCGCCTGCAGCCATGGCGGGATGGGAGCTGCTGCCTCAGTTTCCCCAAGACAGGGGCACGAGTGCTCAAGTGATGCTGCAGAGATGGGGCAGCCAGCGGCGATATCCCACCAAGGAGCCACAAACCGCCTGCCAAAAGCCCCGCTCCAGCTTCCCCGCTGTCCCGGAGACGAGGATTTGGCACGAACCCCTCGAGGAAGCGTCGGCTCCCCAGGGAAAGCAACGCTGTCTGCCGGGCCAGCCCTTGAGGCCCCGGCCAAGAGCGTCCTTGCAAAGAGCACTCGTTCAAGGGACGCTTGGGACTAACCCACCCCGATCCCAAAATCCCAGCAAGGATCCTCTCCGAGCTGCAAAGCCAGCCTGGCGCAGGGGGACCTCGGATGTGGCACCTCCCTCGATGCCATCCCCTGTCCCCTTTGCGTGCCGGGTCCGAGTCGGGGCCGATGCCAGGGGGAGCAGCGGAAAAGCGGGGATGGGGTGGGGGGGGAAGAATTGAGGGTGTTTGCACCCGCTCGCCGGCGGGACGCTCAGCGGGAGCGGCTCAGCACCGTGGGCTGGAGGCAGCTCAAAGCCGCCTTGTTCCTCGCCCTGCCCCGGCGCAGGGTCGGCTGCCACCGCGCTCCCGCCTCGCCGCCACGAACCGCCGGGACAGAGGTGCCTCTGTCCTTGGGCTCGCGTGGGCAAGGGGGACTCGCCAGACCTGGATCCCACCGGCATTTTTCAGGGCGAAACAGCCAGAATCGGTCCTTACAGGTAGCTAAGCCCTGCTGAAATCAAGTAACCCCCCTAAAACCCGCAAAAGGAGAAATTCACGGCCCTCAAGGAAATTATGGGGAGGTTTAACGGGAATTTGGCCGCGGAACGTTGGGGGT
Source organism: Calonectris borealis (assembly GCF_964195595.1). Lineage (NCBI taxonomy): Eukaryota > Metazoa > Chordata > Aves > Procellariiformes > Procellariidae > Calonectris > Calonectris borealis. The sequence goes on along the minus strand of NC_134333.1, from coordinate 6,692,142 downwards.
TCAGCCGAGATGTCTCCAACCAGCAGCAAACCCTGGCACCGCTCTCCTGTACGGGGGTCTCCTTCCCCACCGCCGCCTCCCTTCTCCATCTCTTAGACAAGCAGTTTCTCCCGGCCCTGCGCCTCCGCTCCCGGGCCGGATCCCCCGCCTGGCACGGGACCGTCTCCCAACGGCATCGCACCATGAGGCGACGGCAACGCCGGGTCTGCTGCCCCTCGCGATGCTGGGCTGCGGGGCACAGGGGAAAGCAGGGGGCAAGGGGTGAGGAGGGGAACAGTGCCCTCCCGATTCCAAATCTGCTTTGGATTTGCTAAACGTACTCTAATAAAATAGGCCAAGGGTTTACGGTTGTTATTGTTCAGGCAAAAGTAGCCAATTTTGCTCTTTTTCTTCTTTTTTTTTTTTTTTTTTAAAGTTTTCTCAATAGGGCCAAATTAATCCAAGGAAGCAACAAAAGCAGATCCTCGCTTCCGTGCTAGACTATCCTGGGGTAAAAAGTGTCTCAAATGGCAATTCCAGGGGCCGTCCCGAGGAGCCTCAGGCGTCTGGCACATGGTGTCTTCAGAAGGTTTTTTAAAAAAAAAAAAAAAAAAAAAAAAAAACCAACCCGTTGACTTTATTGTGAGACGTTACGAAAAAAAAAAAAGGAAGTCTGCAAATACCCACTCGGGACCCGATCCCGCGGGGCACTTTTCTACAGGATTAACACGCCGGGAGACTGGGGGGGGGGGGGGTCAGGATGGGAGAGGGAGGAAACTCCAACAAAACACTTCGGCCTCTTCCCGACCTCCCCCTCCGCGAACTGCCCTCCCCGGGGAGACAAAAGGCCGGAGCGGGGCTGCGGGGCGCTGCGGGCCGGCGGCCGCCCCCGGCCCCCCGCCGCCCCCCCGGAGCCGCCCTGGGCCCCCCCCGCGGCCGCGGAAGCGTTTCCGCCGGCTTCGCCAGACGCTGCGTGGCCGCACGGCGCGGGGAGTTAAACTAAAAATAATAATAGCGAGCGAAAAGGCGGCGGAACGGGGACAAAACACGACGCGATGAAACTGGAGAAAACAAAACGCGGCGGAACGAACCGCGACCGAAGGAGGATGAAGTAAAACAAACCGCGATAAAACCAAATAAAACATCCCGGGAGGAAATAAACCGGAGCGATGTGAACCGCGCCGGAGCGAAGCAGCCCCCCCCCCCCCCCCCGCCCTTCCCGCCGCCGGGGTCCCACCGCCCCCCTCCCCGGGCAGCGCCCCCCGGAGAAGGCTGGGGGGGGGGCCCGAGCCCGTCTGGGGGGCTCCCCCAACCTCCCCCCCCGCTGGTTTCATCCCTCGGCCTCCCAATAATAATTAAAACGCGGAAAGCGGGGGGGGGTCGGAGGAAGGGGGGGGTCCAGGAGGAGGAGGGAGGCGCGGTCCCACCTGGGTGCGCAGCGCCGAGCACCAGCTGGAGGCCGAGGAGGCAGCAGAGGGGGGCGCGGAGGGGCCGCGGTCCCGCCGAGCCGCGCCCCATGCCCGGCGCTGCCCCGCTCCGCTCCGCTCCGGGCCTCGCTGCTCCCTCGCCGGGGCCGGGGGACGGCGGAGGGGCGGGAGGGGAGGGACGGAGGAGGAGGAGGAGGAGGAGGAGGAGGAGGGACACCAAAAAGAGAGAGGGAGGGGAGAAGGAGAGGAAAAAAAGGAAAAAAGTTAAAAAAAAAAAAATTAAATTAACAAAAAAAAAAACCCGAAGCGTGTGCGCCGGCCCCAGACACTGCGTCAGCCCTCGCCGGTGGGCCCGGCCCAAAAAAGCGGCGGGGGAGCGGGGGTGGGGCCGGCCGGGGGCTCCCCCTCCTGCTGCACGGCGCCGGGGCTCGGTAGCGGGCTTTGGGGGTGAAGGTGGGCTTTGGGGGTGAAGCAGGGGCATGGCAGGAGCGGTGCACAGCCTGGCCGGTGCAGCCCCGTAAACCCCCGGGCAGGGCTGGCTCCCCCCGCACGGGGGCCACGCAGCATCCCCCTGCACCCCGGGCGGCCCCGATGCCCCCGAGCGAGACCGAGGGTGCGTGGGAGATGCCCACGGTGCCGCCAGTCCCACATCGGGTCTCGCTGCACCGCGAGTCAGCACCTTCCCCTACCCGGGACCTCGGCGTGGGAGTCCACATCCACCGGCGAGAGGAGCCGAGGGCTGCTGCGAGCTGCCGCCGCGCGTTTTGGGTGGCACCTTTGGGTGTTCGGAGGGGTTATTTCATCCCAAGTATTCCTAAACCAACCCAGCTGAATCCTCCTCCATCCATCCCCGCGGCACACAGGGCAGCTGCTCTCCCACCGGTGGATGGGGACGCTGAGGTCGGACACAGCTCATCGCACCTTCCACCCGCCCTGCCCAGGGAGCAGCCTCGTCCCTCCAGCCGTGGGAGCGGGGGTGCAGCGCTCCGGCTTCCCAGTACTCTGCCGAGGAGCATGGGGTGAAGAGCATCACACAGGATCCGACGTGGATATATCCCATATCCAAGAGCTGAATATAAAAGGCTTTTAAAAACTTTTAAATATTTTTTAAACTTTTTTCTTTTTTACACCTCCCCTCTAGGCAGGGCTGCCCAGCCCCCCAAAAGCCACACAAAGAAGGCAGCGTACGTGGAAAACGCTGGAAATCAGCATTTTCCCAGCCTTGTACGGCCGTCGGGCTGCGTGTTTCCGCGCGAGGAGGCCCACTGCCACGGGAGCCGCACGGGCACTGTGGGTTCCTGCTCAGGGGGGGTTTCTTCGATACTAAAAGCCATTCACACCTTAAAAACCATCAGCATCAAAACAGCGCAGCTGCTCACCTCCTCCTGGAGCTCTGGCTGGAGGCAGCAGGTCAGACGAGGCACCTGGAGGGGATTCAGCTTCACAATTTGCTTGAACCAAATAAAAGCTCCAAATTCCTGAAACCCGGGAAGAGAAAATGCCCATTTCGCAGCTAGGCACTGCCTCACCCGGGCATCGCCCTGCCCGGCCGCTGGAGAGCTGGTTCTCCTCCATTTCTGGAGCAATCAAGAAAGCTTTGAGAGGGGAGGTGGGAATAGCGGGAAGTGCGGTGGGACCCAGGCTGGGTAGGTTGAGGTTTTTTTTGCTCAGGGTTTTGCTGGGAAGCCTCGGGGGACCGGCGCCGGCTGGCGCCCGCTGTGTGCCCCCGCACCCAAGGGTTGCACTCAGATCCATCCAAAAAGCAGCAAACTCCTTTCCCTGATGGCTGAAAGGGTCCAGCTTCTTTCTTGGCATTGCCCGTGGTGTGGCAACGTGCAAAGTTTTGGTTGCACCGGTGCAGAAAAGGTGATGCCTGCGGTGCCCATCCCCGGGAGCATCCCCGGGGACACAGGAGCCTCACCTCCTCCTCGAGCTCTCCAGGGATTTGGGCAGCACAGGGGGAGGCACGTCAGACCTTGACCCCCAGACTCTGCCATGCAATATTCAGGCGAGATGATGCTTTTAATCAGGCCAGGACGATGGCAGCGCTCCCTCGAGCGGGGAGCAGGATCTGGCCCCAAGACGGCACGACGCGGGGGGACGTGTGTAAGCCAGCCGCGCGTTGTTTGGCCATTCTTGCAAAAATAAATGAATCCGTTGTTTCCCAGCAAGGCAGGAAGGACCTGCAGACCAGTGCCAGGACGGGCTTTAGGGATGCAAACCCTCCGGGGGGGCCCAATTAAGCACATCAGCATCTGGGCTGTTGGGTTTTTTTAAGCCAGGGATTATTTTTTAATTGAGGCAGCGCTGGGAGAACAGCCTCGCTCGCCCTCCGTGGCTGGACGCGTGCCGGGGGCTGCCCACGGGGAGCGAGCGTGACTGCCCGGAGGAGAGGAGGGAATTGCCCAGGTCCTCGCTCGCATCCCTACACCTTGGAGACCACTCCTGGGGGATGCCACCCACTGAGGCGCCAGCGGCTGGACATGATGGAGCCGTGAAGTCCCACGGGTGGGACCCTCCATCCGTCCCGGACAAACCTGACATCCCTTTCTTGGGAAGCGAATCCCATCCAGGGGAGGGGACACGGCAGAGCCGAAAGGCTTTGGATCCCACAGAGCATCGCCGCCTCCTGGCCTGGTTCATCCCGTGTCTTGGAGGTCCCTGCGCTGCGTGTGATTAGAAGATAATTAGCACTTCCTAATAATTAATTCCTCCAACAGCTCCTCACCTACTCTTCTCCTAATCCAGTTTAGTATCAGTTGAGTTGCTACTCGTCGCAGCGGATCGGGAGGAAATGCATTTTTCCCTTCCCCTGGGAGGTTTCCAAGCTGTCTGACCTCTCTGGCCCTAACGAGTTGCTGCTAGACGAGGGGACGCGGCCGCGTGCAGGGGACGGCCGCCTGCACCGCCGGCCACGCTCTCGGGAGAGCTCCTTGCACCGGGCGAGGGATGGGAGTGACGGGCTCCTCCCGGGCTTACCCAGCGCTTGGGACATTCAGCATCTGCGGCCGATTCCCACAGTCGGAGCGTCTGTATCTGTCCCCCAGTTGGAAAAAGAAATGCTATTTTTAGGCTGAAGCAACGTACCGACCGGGGATGGTGACAGTGGAGGGGCTGCAGCGGGACAGGGTGAAACTGCATCAGCTCGAGTGGAAGTCACCCTGCAGAGGGATTTAGAAAACATTTCCAGAGATGAATCCGTGCCACTTGCCCACCTTTGGCTGCAGGTCTGCCGTGGTGGGGAGCACTGGCAGAAAATAAGTCAATCGGGGATGCTCAGCTTCCCACAGGTTAGGAAATAAATGTTGCTAACGAGCTGTGGGACCCAGCCATTCGGGATGGGAAAGAAAAAACCCAGATTTGAAGCTGGGGTGTACCACGGCAGCAAGGCACCCTGTGAGTTATTGAGTTTGGGACTGATATGGGGCACGTTTGGTGTTTGCTCTTGCCAGAGGAGTTAGAGGACAGGATTTGGGGACCTGTGGACCACGAGAGCAGCGTCCGTAGCACCAGGCTTGAGGGCAGATGCTCTGCAGGAAGGATCTGCACCAACCCGTCAGCCACTTTTGGACTGGCAGGCTCTTTTCAGAGCCCGGGGAGGACGGGGGGGTACTGTATCCGACAAGGGAGGCTGTACGTCCTGCTGGATCGTGCTCTTCCAAGGGTGTCCCCCCTTCCCGTGGCTCTCTGCAGGTCTGAGGGGCTCCAGGAGAGCAGTGCTGGAGAGCAAAGCTCTGCCTGCAGGCAGCCGCTGTCGAGGGGCTGCGGGTGCCCCGGTCTTTGCTCCGCTGCGGCAATCGCAGCCGGGGACCGCCCGCACGCCGGGGACCGGCAGCACCTGCCAGGCTCCGCCGCGAGCTCAGCCCTCCGTCCGCGCCGCCTCGGCCTCATCCTGGCCCCCGAACGGGACCGGCCGGGCCAAGATCAACACCCACCTGGCAGGAGCCGCCGCGCTGAGGTCACTGCTTAGGGAAGAGGCCGTCTCGGCGTCTGCTGGCTCCTCTCTCCCGGCAGCGGCAGCAGGGGAAGGCCACGTTGCTCTCCACCCGTCGGAGACAGGCGGGGGACGGCCAGGGCAGCCCCAGTCCCACGATGGAGAGGGCTTCCCCCCGAAGCCCGCTGGCAGGCTCCGCATCACAGGCAGCGAGGGGTGGTCGGCAGCCCCCTCGCTGGGACGTGGGGCTTGACGCGTCCCCCAGCACGGTGGGGAACCCGCACGGGGCTACGGCAAGGGACTCATCCCCAAAGCACGTTTGCATTTGCACCCTTCCCTGCGAGGGTGAGCCTGGGGACACCGCACGGGGGCTCAGCTCCTCCGCGGCCCCAGGCGTGTTGGTGGCCATCGGGTGCCCGGGTGATGCTGATGCTCCCGGGGGTTTTGTTTTCCCAAGTGCCGAGGGGTTCAGCGCTGGGAGGGGGATCTCAGTGCCGCTGGCTGGGGGGTGTCGGGGAGGCACCCTCGCCTGCACTGCAGTTTGCTCGCTGTGCTCCTCGCCTGAGCGCAGAAACACAATATTTAAGATCAGCCCCGGCTTTGCTCGACACCCAGCTGTGGGTAGAAGGATCCTGGCCAAAAAGAAGGGCCCTTTCCCTGCCTCCAAACCGACCGTCCCCTTGGCTCTTGCAAGGAGCAGACGGAGCTTTGCCAGCTGCTGGGGTCCCTCCAGGGGCTCCCAGACCCCCTGCCCAACCCCGTGGGCTCCCAGCACTGCAAAGGGGGTCCCTTTGTGGGTGCTCTGCGCTGCGGCTCTTTACTGCTCTCTCTTCTGCAGCCCTTAAAAGTCAGGCAAGTTCAAGCTGCAAATAATTTATTAAAACCAGATGTGCTCACTCAAAGCTGCCACGAGGAATTTCAGGGCGCTCCAGCCCTGGGAGGGCCAGCGCCGAGATCCCTGCCCTTCCGCCGCGGGGGCGAGACGAGGCCGGGGGCTGCCCGGGGAGCAGCGCTGCCCTCCGAGCCCGCTGCCTCTCCTTCCTCCCTGGCCTCCCCAGGGCTCCTGGAAAGGAGCAGAGAGGAATTCCAGCCATTTGCAAGAAACTCGCCTTTTAGAAAAACACTTTCTCCGCATGACTCAAGAGCAAATTAGCAGAGCCGGGTCGCAGAGCAGGGAGGGAAGGCAGCTGGAGAGCGGTGGAGGACAGCACATCCCGAATGGCATCTTCCTCCCGCCAGAAGTGGGGATGGGACCGGGGAGCGGAGCTCCCACCCTGTCCCGTGCCCCTTTCCAGAAGGAGCAGCGTGGTCCAGCGGCCACGCAGTTGGCCCTTGATGCTTCGTTTCCACCTCCACCACTGCCTTACCTCGTAGCCATGGACATCTGCGTCCCTCGCCATCTCCTTTCGGTCCCTTTAGCCTGGAAGGGTTTTGGCATCAATCCCGGCCGGTCTCCTGGGTTTGGGTGCGAGCGGGTGGATTTTCAGGATTAGCAGGAGGCGGGATGAGCCAATGCTGAACAAAGCAGGTTTTGAGCCCTGATCTCGATGCAAAGCTGAGCCAGGCCAAGAGCGAGGAGGTTGCCGACACGGCAGCCCGCGTCCCGCAGACCCTGGCCAGCACGTGGCTCGTGGCTCCTGCACAGCCGGCGGCTTCGGTCAAAAGAGGACAGGGCTGAGCAGAGCTCTGATTTTTTTTCTTCCCATGAATGCAAACCAGAGCCAAGCACCTTATAAACCCGCCGCCTGCGTTCCCCGTGGCTGCTCGAGCGGCGATGGGGGATCTGGCCTGCATGCAAGGCCGAGTCTCCCCATCTTCACCCTGCTGCTCCCCGCAGCAGCCCTGCATTTTTAGCTCCATCCATCCCATGCCTTTTTAGCTCCAGCCGGACCATCGCACCCCTCTGCCCCGTCCCTGCAGCCCAAGTAACAGCAGATGGGAGAGCAGCTCCAGGCCAGGGCTGCCTGCGGGCTGGCGAGGCTCATCCCACGCTGGTGGGGCAGGTGGTGGCTAACCTCTATTTTTAGGCTTTACCGGATCAGCTCGAAGCGCCGAGCCTCCCCTGAGCTGACCCAGCAGCTGGCCGGCTTTTGGAAATGAGGAGCAACAGAGCAACAGAAACACCAAGCTGCAGCCGAAGGATGGAGGGAGAAGCAAGGCTGCGGTAACCCATCCCACAGCAAGATGCAGGGCTGGGAGCAAAGAGGAGCATGGAGGAGCGCACGGCGCTGGCAGCAGCGCGCGGCTCCTCACCAGACAGCACGCGCCAGCGGCTTTTCCCATCCTTCACGCCCCTACGCAATTAATGCATGAAATGAGAGTGCGTCTCAGCCCCGGGTTCCGGCTCCCGCTCCTCCGCCCAGCACAGACAATAGCGTCCTTGTGGCCAAGATGCCTGTTCCTGGGTGCGAACGTGGCAAGGGGAGGCTGAGCGGCTCCGCGTTTGCTTGGCCTCTCGCCCCCACCCAGGGCGATGGCCGTGGGGCACCCGCGGGCAGCGCCGGGGCCAGGGCGAAGCAGAGGCCGTGGGCACAGCCACGTGCGGCGGCGGAAATTCAGGGTCTCGGTGCCAAGATTCGTCGGCGTTTGGTAGAAAAGGCACCTCCGGGCTGGGTGGGAGTCAGGGCTGCGCCGGGCCCTGCTTCCATGTGCTGCAAATCTCCTCTGCTCCTCTGCGCTGGGAGTGGGAAGGTTTAAGTCAAGGCTGCTTGAGCCAGGCTCGCGTAGCACCCAGAAAATAACATCCTCCGGCAGCAAACCCCAGGGAGACGCTGGCAGCGGTAGCAAACCTCGTGTCGAGGGTTTGCCAGGTCACAAAATAAACTGGGACTGGCCCATTTGGCAGAAGGAAACTCATTTCATAGCGTGACTCCTAACCGCTAACGTAGGAGGCGAAGCATCCAGCGAGGCAGCCCCTCAGTAAGTCTCGATCCCGCTGGCGTCAAGCTGAGCGCGTAATCCCGCGTACGTCCCAGCTCCCAGGCACGCCACGCACGCGTGGTGGGTACCCGGCCCGGAGGCCTGACCGCCGCCGCCGCGGGATGCTTGTGCATTCGCTGCTGAAACACTGCCGCCGCCTCCCCCTGCCCAAATCTGCGTCGCATCATCAAAACTGGCACAGGGGGCTGAAAAATAATCAATTGCAGCAGCGGGGAGGGAGCCGAGCTCCTCTGGTGTTCGGTTTCACTCGCGCTCAGCCGAAAACTGACTTTAACTTCAAGTGCAGCGAGGATGACGTCAGGTTTGTGGAGGAACCCTGATCCCCAGCAACTCTTCCTCCGGAGGAACCGGGCTCTGCCGGGCAGGTACCGCCCCGCTTCGTGGCGGGGATGCCCGGGGATGCCCCGCACAGAGGCTGGGAGATGCCGGCAGAGGAGCTGGGCGTGTGAACTGGCGCTCCCCAGTTATTAGTCCAGATATAAGCACTCGACATCTTCAGCTGCCAAGGTCCTTTTTCATTTGCTATTGTCTGTTTTTTAAAGCTGACAAGACTCAGCCGTAAGAAATTAAAGGGGCTGAGTTTCTCGTCACTGCTCAACGTGGTTATTCTGGGTGACTGAGACCGGAGCATCGGGCGCCCGCAGGTTGGGGAGCGGCCGGCGGGCAGTGGTACAACCAGGCAGGGCAGGGGAGTTCAACACAAATTTTCATCAACAGACATAAAAAAGCTGGTTTTTGTGTCCTGTAGATATATAGCTTAAGGCAGCTGCTACTCTATTGGAAATGAGGGACAAACCCACCTCAGATGTCTGTCTCGATATTCCAGCTCAAGATCAATGCCAGTGATCACACAAGACTCGGCAATTTTCAGCAATAGCCTGTGCAGGGAGCGATTCCCCACTCGGATGCAGAGATCTCACTGCTCTGAGCTGCTGAACGCAACCTTCCTCCATTCTTCCTCATCTTGTCCTGTGTCACCTCTGCGCAGCCACTGTAAGAGAGCTCGTGCCAATGCTATGGAGAGCAAAACAGTAAGAACCAAGCAAATCAGTTTCTTAAAACTTATTTTAATATCCATGTCTCATCTGTTGGGTAGAGCCAAAACAGTCTGGCCTGGTTTAAGTTACAAATTCTTCATACACTTTTCTTTAAGTAAATGAACAGTGTGGCAATAGGGTCTGTTATTGGAAGTGAAACCCATATTAACAAGGAAGGTGTCGCAGCCAGAATTCTACCAGGGTTCTTCACTGCTATCAGCCCCGGGAAAGGCCAACGCTGTCCCCAGGCCCCTGGATGGGTGTCGCACAGCAGGAATAAATGCATCTGACACAAAACTAATCACACCCACAGAGATAGCACACACTGTATGTCCAAGAAACAACGGGACTGGGATAGAAAAAACCCTTTTAGAATTCTCCCTGATGTGGACAGACACCGAATCATCAGTTTCAGCAAACAGGATGAAGCATCAACCCTGAATTCGCCTGACAGAGGCTGAGTAGACGTGTCGAAGCGCTGCTTGCTAAACAGTTAACTTCTGGAATAGAGCAGCAGGGATGGAAAGGGCTAAGAAATTATGGCTGAGGATTTAAAGATGCAGTATTTCTTTTCTTTGTTTAAAACACTACAGTTTAGAGACCACCTTAATGCAGCTGCAAGTGAATACATCCAATTAAAAGCCCAAGAGTCACTACAAAAATAGTAATAAAAATCAAAGCGGCAGAGTTCTCTACTTCCCAGGTCCATTGCTTAATTTCAACAGACTCCTCCATTTTTCAGTTAACTAAAAGTTCCTGATCAGGTTTAAGCATAATATTTGCAGACGATGGCTTACAATAAGGCAGACAAGTGGTAGTTCTCTCTGAAAGTGCGTGACGGAGAACATCGCTTGCCACGAGAACGCCATTTGGGTACCGAGCGCCCCAAACCACGCGCTGCCGGAGCTGTGGCTGCAATCCTGGAGGTGCCGCACAGAGGACAGTCCGCACCACGGTGGTCTGGGTACTGGGTGAGGGAGTGTGCACAGGGTAATTTGTTTTTTAAACACCACCCTGAATTGCAGTAGTGCATTGCTCAGCTCCCGCCCGAGATAAACCTTGCTCTTGAACACTGCATCTTTAAATATTTCTGGCTATGAACTCCTGCCACATGTTAGGAGCACTCCAACCTGGCTGCCACATGTTCAAGTGCTGTGCTTTTTGTGTGTGTTTTCAGTTTTCCTTCAATGTGGGGGGAAAAGGGGGCAGAGTGGGGACAAGAGGTTGCGTTTCACAGCAGGCAGACTCCAGCTGAAGGTGTAAGACCCCTCCAGGCAGATTACAGAAGGGAGACAAAAATAATAATTAGGGTGTTTGCTCCCTTCAAGAACGTTATCTCATTCCCTCTCATGTGAAATCTGATGCAGCGATGGCAGCAAGTTAGGAAAGTCAGCAAGTTTTAAAAGGAAAGTGTTAAGGGGGAGAGGAAGCTTTGCTGCCAAGTCACCTAACTGAGAAGAGCAGACAAGTCTTCAGCTTCGGATTTTTGTAACATGAACAAGATATGTACAGTACTGCGTGAGCACAGATCACACCTGCGATCAACTGAGCTGTGCTCCGATTCTTTCCCGTTCGCTGCCTGCCTTTTCAACAGTCAACAGGTATCATGCTCACGAGAGCAGAGAGCACGTCGTGAACACGTCAGGGTGTGTTTTCAAAAAGAACAGCACTTCAAATAAATTAAAAAGGTGCAACCGTTGAGAGAGCTATGAAGCAGCAGCTGAAAACCTCGTGGCAGTCTGAGCTGTGATCCACTCTGATCACAGGAGGTCTACGCAGGCCTGTTCTCCTACGGGCTTCACCGCCCTCCTGAGAAGGTGAATTATTCATAAGAGGCCACCCCAAGGGAGCAGAAAGCTGCACCATCCACAGAATGGACACTGCCATGAACCTGCTAATACGGGTTTCACTTTGAGACCAGAAAACTGTTTTCTTCCAAAAAATTGTTATTTTTAAAAAACTGAAATTAATTAGGGGTAAAACACTAACTCTAGTGCCATGAACAGGCAGGATCAACTTTTTTCCCCTCCAAAGGGCAAAGAGTCATATACCATCCCCAGCTGAACCTTGGTGCTTCGAGCTTTTCAGGAGATGTTACCTAAACTTTATTAAAAGAAAAAGAACAATGTTTAAATATCAACACTGGACTAGCCCAGTCTTTTTCCAAAGTCCACATTCTTCATATGAAGCACACACGGCGTCCTGGATTCCCCAAGGCTGCATGTTCAGAAGTTCACAGTACATGGAACCATGTCTTTTTGTATTTTCTTGAGTTTCCCCTCCTTGCTCAGAGCAGCCACCCTTTTGTGGTCATTTACTGGATAAACCTCAAGCCATCTCCTATCCACATGGCTTGGCCTAGATGCCGAAGGTTTTCTTGATGAGAGTTGATGTTGTCATGCTCTATGGATGGAAAAAAGCAAGAGAAAAAAAGCACCTGGTACAGGTTTCTTGAGACCCTTGCGGATTCCTCTATTCCAAAGCTGTTTCTGAAAGTCTTTTTGCCGGTTTCTCAAGCAGTTTTTGGCCTATTACTCTGTCTCAGTTTGAAGAGCTGTTATTGGATGATCCAGAGGTTGATGCGATTGCAGCTCCAGCTGGGCTGCTTGTGGATACAGATTTGCGGATGTGAGGCAGCAAGTATGGGTCACAGGCCAGCTGCTGGACATCTATCCGATCCTCCTTTCGGTAGGCCAAACAACGTCTGATAAATGCCTGCAGATACCCCGAAGGCAAAACAAGAATCAGTAGACGGACAGAAACAGGAAGCTCTCTTTGACAGATGACTCTTTGGGAGCGGGGCCAATCTGACAACCCCAGCACCGAATCCCCAGTGACCACAGAGACAGCCCAACTCCTACACGAGAAGCTCATCTTTTATCAGGAGAAAGCACGGGCAGAGGCACAGACTGCACTCTGTTCAGTCCTCAGCCTGACAACTGCAACATCGCAAAGCCACTGACCACTCTGCAGGAGGCAAACTTAAACACAGAACTCCTGCTGGTTTTACGGAAACCAAGAGGACGGAACTGCCAGTGCCAATCGCTGACACACACAGTGAGATCAAACTCGCTGCAAGAAGATTTACCTTTGCTTCTGGCGTGACTACTGGCTTTGGAGGGAACTGCACCTCGGTAGCTTTCAGAATTGTGTTCTCCTGCAGAATATCTTGTTGTGACTGGTTGTGACCAAAGGGCTACCAAAAAAATGGAAGACAGTTGTTAAAGGTTGGTGACAGGCCTTAAAAAACCCATAACGCTACTGTTTATCATCACTTGACATCAGCTTTTTTCCGGGCAAGAAGCCCACAAATGCTGCTGTGAAGGTGCTGCAGATTCCAGCCAGATGAGCAGGACACATTGCTCCCGCACTTAAACTGACCAAAAGGGACCAATCTGGAACGTGTCTGGGGTGTCTCTGACTCAGGAGGGATCTCCACCTGCTTCCAGACCTTGTAGGTCAGCTTCAGCACATGCAAGAGGGCCTTCATTTATCTAAGCTGACAGGAGATTCACCCACTTCAATCTCTGCTGGGCTGGTCCAACGTTTGTCTTACTGACAACACTAAGCAACACAGCGTGTATGTCAGCCCAGGCTTTCACAACACTTGGTTGCCAAGGACTCGTGAAAACAAGAGTTGATGCGATCCTTTTCCTGCTCCAACCTATTTCTTCTGTTGTCACAAAACAAATTACCTTTTCTCAGGACAAATCATCTCTTCCTGATGCAGCCTCTTCCCTTCCAAAGCAATCCTAAAAACTTCTAGAGTAGGTCTTTGCACCTACATTTTTTTCTAAAACACTTGCAGCCATCAAGCGGTATCAGGCTCGACAGAGACTTAGCACACCGAAAGCATCACAAAACAACGCCAGACCAAGAACCTCAGGTGTCTGGCCCTGAATGATTCACTTGTCCTGCCCATAACGGCCTCAGTGGGAATATGCCCAGTGGAAAGAAGTGTTTTGCAGAACATTGTTTCTGAAGGAATTGCCATGCAGAGCAAAACACAACCTAGTAAATTCTCCCCCCTTCATTAGCATAGACTCTGCCTTGGAACTGATGGCAAGGAGACAAGGCGGAAGCACCTTCTAAGCTTGGGGAGAAGAAGGATGCAGAGGCCAGGGCTGCCTCCCAAAAGGTTTGGGAATCACCACTAAGAAAGGAGTAAAATGCCTTCTTACCTTTCTGCCATAGAGACACTGATAGAAGATGACTCCCACTGACCAGACATCGACTTTATTTGAAATCTTTGGAGGTTCTTTCCCAACCACAAAACATTCTGGTGGCAAATACCTGATTGGAAGGAAGTGACAACAGGTTATGAGCAGCATCTCCAAATACTTTCACTCATTTTCTTTAGAAAGGAAGGAACAAGCTTCTGTGATCAGATATTGGCTTGGGACTCGAGGGACCCAATTTCATTCCTGTGCATCTTTGAGCCAAGATGACCAACGCATTACCCCTTCTGGGAATAGCGATGCCAAGGACTCTCCAGACCGCTCATGGTCTGAGCTAGTCAGCGCAGTCAGTTTCTTTTCACCAGAGCACATAAAAGAAACCCATTTTCTTTTATCTTCAGAACTGGTATTTGTTGTTAGAAGGGCTTGACCAACAATTCCACAATAGAAACACACAGCCAAAATACGTATGTCTAGAAATACAACCCCAGATGCCACGTCCTAGTTAGAGACAATCAGCCTCGTTCAAACGACAGCTAGTTTCATTTTTAGGAACAGAACAAAACTGTACAATACAGAATGCCTTAGCAAATGCTCCTGTCCAACTGTTGCCCATAGTGACAGTCTGCAGCTTGGGTAATACCTAAGAATCACATTCCGTGGCACTCACCGTAGATCTTGCTCTCAGCCACGGGTGATGCAGTGACAACACTTGGCACTGAGGATAAAGTATTGCTGAAAACATTTTTCACACGACACTTGAAAATGAAGCTCTGGCTATAGACAGCACTGTGAGATTTACATCTTTTGTAGGAGCTAACTATGCATTTTCACCTCTTCATTTCAATGGAATACTCTTTCCATCTCCCTGATGTACCTGAATTTCCAGATAGGCATGGTATTCTCCTCCTCCTTGCTTAAACTGTTAGACAGTGCCATTATGGACTGTGAAATAGCAGCCAAGCTCCACTCCAGAGCTCGCTATCTCAGCAGCATGCAGCATATGCGGTTTTTCACCAGGCCCTTTGGATAAGACATGGTTTTCAAATGTATAAACACTAACCCACTGAAAAGGAAAAAGCTGCCAGCCTCAAAAGGAGCTGTGTGACAACGAGAGCAGTTTCCAAGGTCTCAAACCTCCAATGTCTCAAGCTGTCACAGACAATGGCAGCAGATACAGAGCTGACATAGATCCAAAGCTGTTTATAAACTGTTCTTGATCTGTAACTTGCAAGTGCCCCAGGCAACGCTTACCAGTAAGTACCAGCCCCCTGTGATGTCAGTTCCATGCCATCAACAGAGTTGTAGCTGTCATCATCCATGATTTTGGAAAGTCCAAAATCTGTGATTTTTATCTCTCCACATGCAGTACCATTGACTAGAAGAATGTTACCTAGACAGAGGAAGGAAACAGCCCCTTAGGATACACATCTAGCAGGAAAAAAACAAGAATAAAATTGCATTGAACTCTGGCACTCTGCACGAGAGGACGAGGAACCTACACAGTGAGCTGCAGCAGCCTGGGGTAGATGTTTTAACACTCAATACCCTGGGCTCCAGAGACAACTCAGCTCCCACCAAGTGCTAGAACTGATGTGCCAATCCTTGAATGACCCAGTGGCCTGACATTACTTGGAGCCTCCAGATTCTTAGCCCTATTAGCCAAACGAGCTTGATGCCCATAATGGTTTGACCCCTCCCAAAGGTACCGTTGGAAGGACAGGTCAAAAAGAAGGATTAAGGAGGGAAGTACACATACACAGTTATGATTCATTCTGCCCAGAAGTCCTGACTTGCCCTGGCCTCAAAACAAGCCAGAAACTCTCTCCTTCCTGGCAGTGCTCCCCAGTGGCTTTCTAAGCTCAAAAAGGACAATTACTGCTTCGGCAAGAGTCTTTTATAAATCTATCAAGGATAAAGAAGTCAGATCATCACTGTTTTTCTCAAAGCCTACAACAAAGCAGCAGAATCGTGCGTGATGGCAGTGGATGAATCACAGCTTTAGACAACTGTAGGCAGAGCTCTGCAGCATGCTCAGACAACATGAGAACAGTCGGCAGCTGGGGGAAGAAACAGGGTCACTAGAACTAGTGCAACAGCACCACCTCCCGTACAGATTCCTCATGCTGATGCAATAAACCACATCACATATCAGTTACACAATGTTGATGAAGTGCCACCAGTATAGGGAGACAAGCCAGGAATAACTGCCCAAAGAGGTGGCTGAATTTTTCTGGACTAGGAAAAAAGCTATGTAGCCAATATGCATCACCCCAAAAAAGAGCACTTCCGTTTTTCCCCTCGTGACTCTGCCCAATGGTAAAGGGAAATCTGCAACAACGTTTGGAGAGGACCTTCTACATGGCAGATGTTACTGAATTCAAAGGCAGAGCTGAGCAAACACAGTTTGACTGTATGTCCTCCGCTTTGTGAGCTGCCACGCGGTATGAAAAAACAAACACTTTCAAGTTAGTTTCTGCCACCAAATTTTCAGGCAGATGATTACAGAAAGAATAAGCCAGAAGAATGGGAACATGAAACACACTAGTAATTATGGGAACCTTTATGAAGCAATAACAGAAGCTCTCAACAGCAGAATACAAGCAGGACATTAAGAAACCAAGCACAGGCACTTGGTGGTTCAAGGGCTCGTTCTGAACAAGGAGGCTACTTTTTCTGGAATGTTACTTCCTTGTTTTATGTTGCAATTCTGGGAGACAATACCCTTTTCACAGCATGTTCTATGCATTTTAGTTTTTTTCTTGCTGCAAGTTAGTTTTCCCAGACAGCCCTGTCTCCTTTTTGCTGTTTGACCAAAGTAAACTTTCCCATGTTACTTATAACCCATTACCTTTAGTTAGCATCCTTAAGCACGTCAGCTAGCAGCACAGCATACCTGGTTTAAGGTCATAGTGTATGATGGGAGGTTTGATTTCATTTAAGTATTTTAAAGCATTCACAATCTGCATGATAATGGATCGCGCCTCTTTCTCCGACATTAACTTGTGCTGTTTCAGGTAGAAGTCCAGATCATTTCCCTCACAGTACTCTAACACTGTACAAAACCTGAAGGCAAAACAGTAGTTGTTGTAATTAAGGCACCTGATAGAAACCAGAACACTTTGTTATTGCTTGTCTGTAAGACTCACCTATTTGGTCAATATATTAAATTAAAAGCCTATTAATACCTTTCTAAAAATAAGCTACCAGGAGCACAGTCCTCAATGCTCAATAGTACAAAGGTCAGAGATCCCCCATTAAGCGCTAGATCTAGAAGCGGAAAGCTGTATCAGCTGGGGCATTTGCCCAGGCCAACAAAGAGTAGCATTTACCAGTAACGCACCACATCTGACGTAGTACGGCATACTGGTTTGTGAGCTAGTGTCTCTAGAAAACCAATGTATGTTGAAACTGCCTCAGATATCTCTGCAGTACAGTCTGTAACATTGGTGTGGATATTTTCTGGACTCTCCTGGAAAGTTTTAAGAGACCAAATACTTTGTCTGTAGTGAATGGGTCAAACCAAGTCAAAGTACACAGCAACATAACTTACGAGTCAGTATCCAGCGAAAAGTAGTCATATAGCTTAACTATTCGAGGATGATCCAGTTCTTTGTGAATTCTGTACTCTCTACACGCATGTCTGAAAATAGAGAAGTCTGAGCATTAGTCATACAAGTGACTTAATTCTAAGTTCTGCAGATAGCGAACCCAGACATACCACACAGCAGTCCAACTTCAATCAAACCCATGCACATTATTCAGACAGCTTAAGAAAAGGCAAGCAAACAAGGAACCGCGCAGAACAGTTCTTGAGAACCACAGAATCTGAGTGCATCTCAAACGCTGGCAATACTACAAAATAACTAATCTTGATTAATGGTACTGCTTGCCAAAATAGAATAACCTCATAATAAATTGTTAAGGGATCCAAGATAGCTGAATACAAAAATCAGCAAGTTCTAGAAAAATTCCATGATGTTCAACAGCCCAACTTCCACGCTTCAAATTCAGCTTAGTTTGTCCCAGTGACTTGTCGGGGAATTAAGATCCCAGCTTTACCTTTGAAGCTCTGTTGAGAAGGCTTGGCTGCCATTCTGCAGAGCTTATCTAATCCACGGCATTAGGGAGCAAGTGTTACCAACACCAAAAGGCTTCCTGTACCTCCCTTCTAGGCCATGACATATGTATAGTTCTGATCATCTGTGAAAGGATTAAGTATTCAAGGAAACAAAGGGAAGGGGAAGGCTTTCAGGGAGCACAGTGCAGGTGTGTACCTGGAAGATGGGCATGAACAACTGCTTCCCACAAGAGCAGAACTTAGACTTTTCACAGACGAGAAGCTGCTTTAACGCTTTCTTCATAGAGTGCTACTGGTATAAACATTAAAAACATTTAAAACATTGTGCTTACACAAAACTCCGTGTGTGTGCGCGCGCACGTTTAAAACCTTCCTAATCTGACCATAACTTTTGCAAGTAGCTACTGGGATAGAGAGTGGCTTTTGAAATGTGGCAAAACACACACAAATAATGGCAGCCTGTTCACAGGCACTGGATAACCAAATACAGGAGGAGTTTGGAAATATGGCTGTCTGCTTTACAGCCTTACTTACTTGTGATAGTTTTCTTTCTTCTCATCTCTCCAGTTTTTATTTAACTGGTGTATTTTCACAGCTACATATCTCTGTTCTGTTAAATCAAATGCCTGCAGGGAGAAGAGCTGAAAATCAGTAGGAATCACAACTTCGAGTTAATACTGCAAAAGCAGACAAGCTCTAACAAACCAATATCCCCACCCAGGAAATCAGCATTACGACATACTGAGTGAAGAGCAAACCCACATTTTGATGTAATTAGCTTCACTAATGAAACCAAGCAACTCTGAAAACAATTGAATATTCTGTGCTTTGATCTGACCTTCCCTATGGGATCTAACTAATGCCGCATTTATTCTGACATTTTACCACCAGAGCTACAATGGGATCAGAAAGGCCAAATTACCAAAATATAGTCAGTTAATCACACTGGGAAAGACCCTGCCATTATTCCCCCAAGCCACCTAATTCATTTTCTACACTCAGTTGAAAAAACCCAAAACATACAGAGGATTTTTAATACTCTGTTTCACACTGGTAGCTCAGCTCTCCATCTTGGAGCAAAATGTTTCAGCTTATTTAGAAGCTGGAAAATTGAATGGCAGAACTGTGTAAATCTTGTGCTGTGTTTTTTCCCTCCAGTTTCTTGCTATTTAGGCAATCTTTAAAGAATGGACCACTGGAATTGTGCTCCTGGAGAAATGCAGAAATCTTTTACCTCGTCTGAGAGCAGCAACAGCTAATAACTTATAGGACAGGGCAAAATCTTATTGTAAGCAGACAAGGATAAACTGTGTCCATCTCAAAAGTTGTATACTTAACTCCTAATGCTTAATAGATTGGCCAAGACCCTGGAGAAGAAGGGCTAAGCATTTCTTTGTTTTAATAATATAGCTACAACTCTTAAGCGCGGTCTGATATGAAGCATTCATACCCTCTTGCTTTCATCTGTGGAGTCAAGGCTTTCTACTTAGTCAGCAAAGCCTCCAAAGAGCAATTCAGAGTACTTACATGTACCTCACACTCTTTTTTCACTACCTGAGCAGTCTAGCCCCCCTGGTTTAGATATCTATTGTTGTACTGCATCAAAATAATAAATCACCGTGAAGTTTCCAATATTTGCATTGGCATAGTTATTTTCATTCTAGCCAAATTCAACATGAATTAAGAACTACTGGGTACAGATGCGGAATACTTAGAACTGAAGAGGCTCTAAGCATAATAGTCAAGTAGCAAGCACCAAAGTATCACAGGTCTTGGCCATGCAAGAGTGCTGACACACAAGTAATCCTCAGTTCCAAGGAAGTCCCCAGACACACACAGTCTGCTACTTCAGAGCGTAAAACGAAGACACAAGAAAAAAGCTTTCCACCCCCAGGAAACGAAGGCTTTGCTCTTATTATGGGAGTGAAGTTCAGACTTGCTATGCCATACTCAATAAAACTTCGCTACTGAAGGTATTTGTGTGTAGCACTTGAAGAAACAAGTGGTTTGTTTCTCTGTCCTGACAAAACTTGCAGACTTGGTGCAACATTTTCTTGAAACATACATTTGCAGGAAACCTGACCTCTGAGGACAAGGGCAGAACCTAAAAGTCTCAAGCCTGCTGTCTAATGCAAGCCAGATGCAACATGGGCTTTGTCCTCCCTTCTTCCCTCCACGACCACACACACCATTGAGAAAACAAGCGTAAAAATTCTGCTTACTGAAGTATTTCACTGCAGATTCAGATTACACCACAGATTGCCACTTTACCTTATACACTTCACTGAAGCCGCCTCTACCCAGAAGATGTAGCAACAAATATCTATCATTTAGCGTTGGATGGTCTTTAAATCTGGCGAGAAAGACACAGTTTAAGAACACTGACAGAAATAATGCAATCTACTGCACAATAAATTACAGTTACTACACAGCTTAGAAACAACATTTTTATATTAAGACAGAAAAATATTAAAACTGTGTTAACGACTGACAGATTTGATACTATTTGATCACTTTGCACTGATGAAAGACTATATAATGGTACCTTGATGCACTTGGAAGCCTTTGTCTCACATGAACTTATATCACCATGCCAATTTAAAAAAGATTGTTTCCCATTATGAAGGGGACAAATAAAAAATTGTTATACGTTCTTGTCCCTGAATCCCATGTGCTTACTGTGAATTATCTTCATTGTGTATCCTTTTCAATTCCCTGATATGTAGATTTCTAACCCTCTCTAGCCGTTCCAACTCTGCCTGGATCTCTGCTTCTTCCTGCACAAGGGAAAACCAAAAGGAAAACACAACACTGTGTAAGATAGTGCAGTTAGCATTTCCGCCTGGTTTATGGAAACAAAAATGTACTTCCACTCGTGAAGTAGTTATTGGTAAATAACTTGTTTGGGAGATTAAAGAGATGGTCATAGTCAGTAAGAGTCAGGTGGAAGGTGACAGGAATGAAAACTGACTGGGCAGTTTTGTTTACACCTACACACAGACAGGAGCAGGCATATCTTTACGCCTTCTTGCTTTTAACGTTTTCTGTAACTAAGAAGCGTTGTAGCACTGGTCCTGCTCCTTCCCTGATTAAGTGCTATACAGCTGTTTTTGTAGGAACTCAGACTTTGCTGAGAAAGAGGACAGCCCTCAGAAGTAAGGAACAGGGATGTCATGATGCCACACGGGGATGGGGCAGCCTCCGGAGAGGATGGAGAATGGGAAAGGACAACATGCGGTCCTATTAGCAGCAAGCGGTACAACAGGACAGAGTGTAACTTAGTGCCATGTGGAAGTTTTGATATACTGTTCATAGAGTTTGAAGTTCTTGTGCCCTCAAACACGACACTAGAATTTACATCACTGTGGACAGGGTTGCAAACCTCAATTAAAACGTGTGCCTTGAGCAGTATTATTTGGTATATATGACTCAAGGGACATAGCTACCCATTTGTCTTGGGACTCTGTTCCTTCCCTTCTCAACTTGTTCTATTTTTAGGCACAAAGAATGAGCCAGTTTCCAAAAGTGGAGAAGGATAAGCACAGCTTCAGACAATGCCACGATCCGAGAACATTACTTCATTTTCCATTAAGGTCCATTTCCAAATGGATTCCTCTGTTCCAGGCTGGCACACTACATGCCAGCATAGATGGACCTGCAATTAATCCACTCTAGCAATGCGGAAGCTGTAGAGCAAGCATGCCTTCAGCATATTCCTGCCCGTATCACTTATCTTGGCTCACAGGTCAATAAAACACAATGGGCAGAGTGCCAGTGGATTCCATGTGTGCATTAACTTTCCCTCGCCACTGAAAATAACAAGGAGTACAGTAGCATTAATGAGGCCTTGCACCGAACTTGTGTGTCAAGGTTACAGGAAAAGCTAAGTTTAGAGCTCAGCCACCACCTGAGAAAAGAAGGGGTACTCCAGCAATGCATTAGCATGCTTCCTCTTTGTTTCATACGGGAAAGAAAACTCTTTGGTCTTGGCAGGGATCACAGCTAACCAGGAAATGGCAGAAGACATCTCTTTTTTTTCAGTACTTCATCTGTTGAAGTGTCCCAGAAAACTTATTTATAAGTTATTGCAATCACTTGAAAGGTAACCAACATCTTATCTAATCTCACTTGCAGGTACAGTTCCTACCGAAGCCAATGTATTTGAAAACAAACGTGCATTGCAACCACCTAAACAGAACTAGTTTCCAAAAGCCCAAGAGATTTTATTGGACTGTTACCGATGGTGCTGGTTACTCGATATTGCAAAGAAATGGGAAAGATGGTTGCAGTTTTTGTTGTGTTCTTCTAATTTTCTTCCCTGGATCCATTCCTTCATGTTCCCCCGTATTAGACACATACAGAGCCCAGCACTAGGCAGGTCATAGTGACAGAATAAGATGTATCAAAACAGTGGAACTCCCTGCATGAAATCATAACTGTAAGGACACATAAATCTATTTATTGAAGCAAAGAGCATCTTTCCTGAACACCACTGCCTTGGAAAAAATTATTACAAAATCCTGGCCATCCCTTTCAAGCAACAAAAAGCTCTCAGTTATCAAACAGTAGTGACCTCTACAGAGAAATGCTATTGTTCATAGAACACTGAATCAAAAGCCTACTTCAAAACCTTTTCTGCAGTTAGTTCTTACCTTTTTAAGATGACCTAGTCGGAGTTTGAAGATTTCTTCCTGTTCGTGGTATTCTGCTAATGTTAACCTGCATAGAAGAGACAGATACAATGCATTAGGTTTCAACGCATGTGATAAAGTGACAGTCTGCAGAATACACATCTCCAGTGGAAGTGACAACTATGCAGAGTATGTCAACAGCTGGCAGGAAATCTTTTAGGTAAACTCTGCAATCTTTTTTTTTTTTTTTTAAAAAATAATCAATCTAAAGGAGACCAAAAGCTTAAACCTTGATAAAGCACATATTACTTTCAAATCCAAGTCCGTAATAACACCTATTTAGGCTAGTGACTGACTTTTAACAAAACAGCTAAACCATAATCTAAATATGGAAGACTCAAGCACAAGTATTCCACATCTTATTTTTCCATTTAAAGTTTGCTTTACTGACTTGTTTTCAAGTTTTTCTTTGCAATAAATGCTGGATAATTCAATCCAGCTATTCACTCCGGGACTAGCAGTACACCTGGCCACAGAGCCACTGCAGAGTAATGACCTGGGATTCAGAACTTTTTCCTGTCTTGGGCTCTGTGAAGTGGCTTCCAGGGAAACCTTGGGGAATTTACTTCACCTCACCATACCTTTGACCTCATGTGTAGTTAGGAGAAGCAATGGGATAAGGGGAATAACCCCCAATTTATTGATGGTAAATGACGTGCAAAGTTTCCATCCTAGGTGGCTCATCAAAAAAGTTTCATAATGTTTTTGATGTCTTTTACAGCCAAAGCGTGCCACGTAGGACAGAGGCAAAGCACAGCCTTACACTAAAATAATGACAGATCCCATCACTTGTGAAATGCAATGATGTGCTGAGATCTTTAAGGTTAGAAAAATGAATCATTATACTAATTTTCTCACTACTACCATCAAGGAGTTTGGTAAAAGCACCACGCATGTGAACATAAAGCTATGAAGCCCATATCAACGCCATCTGTTTACTTTGTAAACAAGATACACATGTGGCAGCATATAAATGTCTTTTTTGAACCCAAATTAAGTGCAAAGCGTTTCCCAGGAGGATTCCTGTTGCAGCAGTTATGCTCTGCAAAGTACTTAGTACAAACGTTGTGTATGAGGTCTCCACAGCATCAAGATCACAACTAGTTTCAAGAGGGGACCGAGTCCTGTGTCTGTGCAGGGCCGTGGGACCTTGGCTCACTGTACAGTAAATTGAGATGAGGTAGTTTTCAGCTGATTAAGTGTTCATCTTGAAATGCCCCAACTTCTCTCCACTGCTGATAATGCAGAGGGTCCGCATAGTTGAAATAAGTGCTAAAGCAGTTGTTAGCTGATTTAATGCAAAACTCACAAGCCAAGTTCCCTCTGAAAGAATCTCGACCATAAGGAACTGCTTATTACAAATTAAAGATACATACGAAACACAGCCGGTACCATAAATGTTTACATGTTGTCTCATTTCATATAAAAGCATGCTAATTCACACATCCCCCACCCTCCTCCCCGACAGCTTGAATTTTAATCAGATTCAGCTAATCTAAAAGACCGTCCCAAAAGTTTAGGTCTTTGATTGGTGTTGCTGTATAAGGAATAAAAAGACAATTGAATAAACCAGCAACAAGCTTTCCACATATTCTTGTGCACAAATGAAATACAGGGCTAAACACCAACAGTCTATTCATTAAGCAACAGATGCAACGAGTACCACGAGGCTAACATTGCCCAAAATAGCTGCCTGTTAGCAGCAAGCCTTACAAAAATCCAGGGGGCTCTAAGACAAACACTGCCCTGTTTCACAGAAGCATGCTTGAAATACACTACTTCTAGTGCAGCTGAACACTCTAAGGCTGCCCAAGCTGCCCTAACAAACCTCAAAAAGCCCCAGCAGATTAATCTTCCTGAATGAAAATCTTTTTTTCATTCACAGGTTAGAAACTAGTTTCAGGAGAGCGTGCGTTTAAATTTCCATCATGGGACCTTCCTCTCCTTTTTAAGACACAGCAACAACCATGAACCAAAGAGGAACCAAAAATCAAATGAAGGAATTTGGCGTCCGTTTCTCATTTAACTTTCAGAAACATTTATATTCAACTTGCCTAAAAGACAGCCTCTGTAAGAATTCCACACAGAAAAAACCTCCCTCCAAAAATCAGAAAATTTTGTACCTGATACATATCGGTCCAATAAACGCATTTACAGGATAACCAATGATTAAGCAAGTAGTCAGTCAATACAGTTGCTTCAGCTGACTTGCAAATACAATGTTTTCATAAGCTAAAACACTCCACGTGAACCACATCCATACACCGGCAAGCAGTTTTTTTTATCAAGAATGCCACAAGAAGCTGTTCTAAACCACAGAGATAAAACCCTGAAATGTATCAGCAAAGAATGATAAACCAGCAAGAAACACAGAGAAAAAGACCTGGTAGCACAAAAAGGCTTACTAGCAAACCCAGGTAAAGGTAGACTACGCCAAGGCAGGCTCACAACACAGGCAGAAGCTAACTAGGTATCACAGACATTATCACGATTTCCAGGCACATCAAGACCTGTGCTGCCATGTCTGCAGAATAAACCACACTACAGCTGCACCAGTCTGCTGGGGAAAAACATCCCCACAGAAATGGGGAAAGTGTCATCCTGTCCCTTAGAAGTGACAAGTTACCACAATGAACAGCAACGTTTCAAAATATCCATGCACAGACATTCAATTTACTTCTCCAAACTCAAACACTGCAATGCAAAAGGACGTCTTTAAAACTTTATTTAGCTGTTTTTAAGCTCACTTGGCCAGAACGAGGGGTAAACGTCTCTATTCAAGCTACTTATTTGCAGAAAGCACACAGTGCCCTCCAATAAAATACACCTGATCAGCAGGCACCAGCATCCTATTTGGGGGCATCGCCCCGGTTGCTGAGAGCACCCTGAATTCCACAATTCACCCAGTCATGTGCCATCTCTGCTGAGACTGCAAAAGGCAGTGGGAGCTTTTGCTTCACATGCACTTTTAAAGATCAAGACCAAGAATTCAAAGGGCTCCAGGGAACTTTGAGGTCAAGTCATGCCCAGCAGATTTAATAGTGCAAGAAGAAAAGTGTCATTGAGAGTTATGGTATTAGCCAACAGCAATAAAATAAAGACTGTAAAGGAAACTGGTAGAAGGTAGCGGAAAGTCTCTGACTTAACGTATCTCCAACTCACAAAAACTTCCCAAAAATTAATGTTCTAAATTTCTTGCGAGACACAGCTTTCCTCTCTAAGAATATCAGGACTCTTAGAGCATCACTAACTTCAAAAGAGGTAGGAGGGGAAAAAAAAAAAAAAATCTTCTGTAAGAAGAAAGAGTAGCACTTCAACTACCTTTCCATTTCCCTGACTCGGGTATCTGCAAAGGACTGCTTTGGAGATACAGGTCAATGCTTAACACACTGTCTTTACAGAGAGCATCTTTTTTCTTCAGTATACCAAATTAATTGTGTGAAAAGCCTCACCAGAAAGTACATGGAAATAAAGGCTTCTAAATGTGTACATTTTTTTTTTCCTTAAAGAAATGCACCACATATCATACAGTGATCAATCTATAGTTGCAACACTTAAGACAGACACCAGTTTTCAAACTTGAAGAAACAGGAATACTGAAAAAGTTATTGCATTCAAAAAAAGTTAAGCTCATACAAAATCTGGACTCAGCAATGATCCTTGTTTTACTCCAATGAAAACTATTTAGAACTGCAGCCAGATGTTGCTGAATGCCAGGCTAATTCCACAATATTCATTTGTGCATGGAGTGAAGCCTAGAGGCAAGGGCAAGATTCCATTTCCCAGTAGATATTTTGTGCTCTAATCAAAGCATGCAGCTTTGCAGTGCACCAAGAAGGCCACGTAACCTACGTTTCATTTTCTGCTCCATTGGTCTTGTTCTTGCGCTGCTTCTGCTCATTGCTTGCTGGAGGGGTCTGTCCCATTGCAGGTGGCTTCCGTTTTGCTAACATTTTTCGTTGTCTTTCTATTTCTTCCCGCTGGGAATTTATCCTTTCCTGTTGCCTGGAAAGGAGAGAGTAGAAAAAACATGAAGCAGATAACTAATGGTATGTACTCAGTCGTCTTCGGCTCTTAACAGATCGGAGCAACGAATTTCAGCTCAGTTGTATTTGTAAGATTAGTAACAAAATATTTTTGTACAGAAAAGAAGGATGTGCCAAACGTTATGACTCAGATTTTTTTAAAGGTATTTTTACATAAAAGGGGATTCTTTTCCTGGGCCACAGAAACCTTTCAGTAAGTGAAAGGTTTTATTCATGCAGAGGATATCCAAAACCAAGGAGCTGCTAACCTCACGGAAAACCCAGGGATCCATGGTAAGTCACTAACTTTCCACACACTTTTTCCTAGAAGGTTCTGTTCTAAATCTCAGACTTTCCTGTTAAAACTATTCCTGAAGTCTGGCACTGACTGAGAAAGTACCCTTATACTTCAAGGGCAGAGTTAAACTATCCTTAGTTCTCTGAAATATAACCAACACCATTCCTAATTTCACTAAGAAAACAGTCTCTCCTCCAAGATAAAAATACTATCTTAAAACATTTTACAGTAATAAAAGCACTCTTGAAATTTCCAGTCTAAATGACTTGAGCATTTACATACTTAATTCACTTTTAAAAAGAGACTGAGACTGCAGGTAAATATTCCAGAAATATTTCTTCCATGTCTTACAGCACAAACTAAGGAGGAATTATAAAGTCCTTAATCTGTGCCTAACAAGAGCTGCACCTCCCTATCAGACTACAGAGAAGTGATATGATTTTAAAGGATCACACAGAGCGCTCTCTAATGCAATTAATTTGCCAAGTCCTGCTTAAAGGTCTAGGCCAGGTGGGAATTTACTGGATATTTCCATTAACATCCTGCATAAAAGTGTCTCTGATCTTCACTTCCAGGTTTCTGCAGCCCCTTTGATCACTGTTACCAGGAGGCAAAAAAAGTTAAATAGTATGGATTTTCTTTTTTAAGCTTCTCTACTTTCTACTTTAAAAAAGAAAAGGAGCTAATTAGCCTTCCTTGACTAATATATGCAACTATGCAAATCAAATTGATTGACTCAAGATACACGTGGGAATTTGGTCCACCTCTCCACCCTAAGCACTGCACAGCCAGGTAGGCGCACTGAGAATACCCAACAGGGCAGCCTACCGCTTTCCAACGCAGAGGCCAACTCAAACAATTTGATTCCAGTTTCAAGTCTCTGGAGGTTTAAGTGGAAACATATTTCTCACTCCAATGTGAAAACGTTCCCCATTGTCAGTAGCTAAGTTTCTATCTGATCCTTTCATGCATCAGTCACACCATTCTCACATTTTGACATGCAAGCCATCACACACAACTGCTTAGTTTTCCCGTCTCTGCCTCTGAAGTTAAAGATAACTCTGTTTGTCCTCACTTGATGAGGTTCTGGAAGGCATAGCCATCTGTCCACTGCTCGGTGAAAGACGCCCCGTGCCGCACCGTAGTGAAGTGACCTAGCCTCAATCGATCCTGCATGCTCTTATCTCTGCATGCCATCTTCTCCTGTTTCGACTAAAAACAAAATAAAACACGTGTTAAAATATAAGCCATAAATCAGCAGCTAAGAGCTATCCTGTGTTTTAAATCACTACCAATTCTTACCACTTTTCATTGTTTCAGTACTGTTCATCTGAAACCCAGCTAAAAATCATTGACCAAATTATTGCTGGTGCTTCACACTGGTCTGACAGGCATTTGTTTGACTGCCTCCTTTCTGACATTTCAGCCTCACCTTTCCTTCGCCATTACTGCTTGGGCAGCTCACCCATTCTGTCACCAGTTGGAATCAGTCTAGCAGTAGGATCAAAACTGTCCCTTTGTATCAGTAGCTTAGCTAGATGCCAGATGTGGCTCTGATCAGGCCCTTATTCACTCAAACAGCAGATAAAGAAAATACACCTTGAATCACTAAGATACGGTGATCAGCCAGCTCAGTCCTAGACTCACACCACTCCCAGAAGTGACACAATCTCAGTTAAGTCACCAACATGCATAAAAACTAGCGGTGGTGTCCGTCACAGAGTGTTTCCAGTGAGAGGAAATTTCCAAGGCCTGAGATGAGAGCAGCAAAGTTTCAGTCAGTTAGGATTAAAGGTGAACCAGCAAGGCTCCTCACTGGAGCTATACACCACCTATCCGAATGCCAGGTCTACATAACACCTAGCCCAGTTACAAATCCTCCCAGAAAGGGGAGTCCCATTCAGCCAAGAACAATCAGCTCTGTGACAAAATCTACTCAAACAGACTGCACGTACTGGCCACCACCCTAGTAGTTTTGCCCATCCAGTGCCCACAAACAATAGACATAATTGGCCAACAGGTGAAAGAGCAATCAAACCCCCACATTGTTTAACCATCAGGAAATCTGGAAATCTTTCAACACTGAAGCAGGTTGGATGCTGGTAAACAGCAGCCTGGTACTTTCCCCAGTGTCTTTAATGTGTTGTTTCGAGTGTTACACAAGGCAACGATCTCCAACTTTGCCATTTGAAAGAAGGAAAGGTCTAAATCACTTGCCCATGTCACAGAGCATATCTGGCAATGTCACTGCACAATGGGATACTGCTCTTGTATTGCCAGAGTTGGACAATGTTGCTTTTCAGGTGTACGAGTTTCCAAATCAAGTAATGCCTGCTGCATTTAGAGCTCAGACTATTTCACTTAAGCAAGGGAGATCACTCTTTGAGACTGTGAAAAGTAACCAAACCAAAACATTCTGAACCATTCCAGTCTTAGGATTACATTCCTATTTGCAGAGAAATAATTCAAGACAGAATTCAAGTTGTCTTTTATCACTATAGCAACAGGAGCAGGTTTTCACTGCTCAAAAGAAGATAGAGAAGTTTTCAAGGGCGTGAACTGTGACTGCAGAGATGTGGAAAGTCCCCTGCTCACCTTTTCTATAAGAAGCTTCTTGCTCATTGTTACACATCTATTCAACCGCTCCTTGTACTTCTCCAGCATCTTTTGCTGTTCATCTATCTGCCGTCTCAAATCGCAGTTGGCCTAAAAGTGAACAGAGAAGAAAAGCCTTTGACTTTAAACCACTCAAAGAGCCAAACTAAGCATCACCTAGGAAGAATTTTCTCCAGCTAGCTCTAGGCATCAGATTAAAGTAAGCAAACCAGCAGGATAAGAAAAAAAAGACTAGGTTCCTCTTATGAAAACATCCAAGCCAAGCTCCTCAATTTTTAACCCACTCAAATCTTAATACCCCTCCAGGACAGGGAAGTGCTATCATCCTGGTTTACACATAAGGAGCTAAGGTACAAAGAGACTAAGTGCAAAGAATTTTTTTTATTTTTCTAAATATTTAAGACCTTGCCACAGCTACCAAGTCTCAAAATAGCTTAGTCATCTCTGGACTATCCTCCCTCTTTAGGCACAATACTGGCAGAGGAAAAGGATGGGGTAACTCCCTTTGCACTTTCAATTAAATTCTTGTTCAAGCTACTATCCATCAGCCCTGCTACACAGACTGCTCCCAGTAACAGCTGTTGTTTTTAACACCACCACAGCGTACAGCAGGATTTTATGTGCAACCATTTTCATTGACAAAAAGTTAAGTTTAACCATCCCACTTCCAACCAATAGTCTGCGTTCTGATTAAACAGCGGATGGTAAAAAAGAAAGAAAAAAAAATCATCTATTTCCTGCTTCATGGATTATTTTCCACAAATCCCCATGTGCCTCTGTGTATGTCTCTCTTTTGTGCTAGCTGAGCACAAGCTGAGCTTGTCTTAGCTCCTGTAGGTGCCAAGACCAGACACACACACAGAGAGCCTCCCCTCTTCTCCCTTTAATGTGTTTTCTAATCCTTTTCAACACTTCACAAGAGATGCCTCTCCAGCTGATGAAAGCTAAATCAATTAGAACTCCTCCATTAAGATAAGATCCTTGATTTAAAGGTATTTATCTTTTACTGAAGAATACTAATAGATTAAGAGAAGCTTTATTCTTTCCGTTTGACCAAAAGATGTTCTCCTCATCTCTAAACATGTTACTGACTCTCATGAATGAGCATTTCAGAATACAACTTCCCAGTCTACTGAGAGGCTACTGAACACGCTGCTAAACAAAATGCAGAGTCAGCTCCTCTCTACTTAGAAGAGGGGAATAATTCTGAAGAGAAACACGTAAGGTTAGCTAACAAATACACAAAAAGCGTGCAACAGATCAAAGAAAGGCCAACAACGCTGCTGAGGGCACAAACACCTGAGCTAGTGCTTAGCTACAATAACTCTGCGCTGTATAGCCACAGACACTGCTGCACTGCTTGTGGATTCAAGCAGGCCCAAACAAGGTATCTATAAGCCAATTATCTTGCAAGTAAGGGATGACTGGATTTGTTTTACTTTGCGAGTGCTGGTTCTACAAATGGTATACAAAATCCTGCTCTGCAACCTAGCTGGCACATGCATTCTAGGTGTCTTTAAATAGCAGCTTTTAGAAAAGTTGTCCCACTTTAAATACTTACTCTTAATAAGTCATCTATCCTCCCCTCCTTCTTCTCCAAGTCAGAGTTTTTACTGTTTTCTAGTGCAGATATTTTTTCCATTGTGAGGTCAGACTGTAGGGAGAAATCACCATAAATCGCATTTAAGAAAAACAGGTATTTCAGACAGGCAGCACGTAACATCACAGTGTAGCCTTCTCTGATCTGAACAGTTAGGTCTAAGAAGAAGGAACTGATCCTTGCATCCTAGCAGTCTGGGGAAGAACTTTCTCCATTCTTCATTTTCTTATTACATGGTGGGCTCCTCCAGCATCGGAGGTTCAGTCAGCTAGCACAAAGCTGCTCTGGAGAACGCAAACTGGTAAGACATAACAGGCTACATCCTCTGTGTTCTGCAAATTTTGTTTTTATAGTTGAGTTCTGCCCACTCCTTGGTGGTCTCTAACATTCACTGTCTCTTCCTGCAGTGCAACATAGCTTGTACAGGAAAAAGGCTTAAGAAAAAACCACTAAATCTCAACCCGTCAGCTGGAATATCAAATTTATGAGATCTTTTATGGGCACAGACAACCACCTGCTAGACAAAAGACAATACCTGTGGGTTCCAAGGTGGTCTTGACAGAAAACACAGGTCTTGATTTTAAAATATTATAACAGACTGATAGCAGGAATATTAGGCACAAGACTTTGTTTCTGACAAACTGATGTATTAGTGCCCACTAGGGACAGATGCTTTACAGTTCTTGAGTGAAACCTATTTGGAAAGTTTTATGGGGTGCAGCACATCTCAAACACCTTCACCAATGAAGTGAGAATTACACCCAGGAACAGAAGACAAAAGCCATATTCTTATTGCTAAAGAACATAGCATATTTCAAACTCAGTACTCTGATTAACAGGTGGGGAAGAAAAGGGGAAGAAGCCAGTATGTACATGTACACAACATCTAAAAAAAAGCCAAGTCAACACAAGGGAATCTTGCTCCATGACTGCATACACAGATTTCACATTTATGGCTAGCACACAACTCTCCTGGTTCTGAGAAGAGTTAGCAGAGACTTACCTGTGGAGTTGTTATATAACTGTTCTCCAAATTTCAGGCTTGCCTGGAAGCTAACACCATGAAGTAAGAGACAAACTTGGCAGACTGTTGCTTCTCTACATATGCCCAGTATGGGAAAGATCAAAAAGAACACCTGCCAGCACTGTACATCAAGCAAGATGATCCTAAATCCCAAAAGACAAAGAGGAGGCCTGGGCAGGTCACCCCACTTCTGCCTTAACTTGGTTTATATGTCCTGACAGCCTGCAGGAAGTACGTGCGCCAAAATCTTTTGTCACTGAAGGCAACGAGAAGGCTGTCTGTTGAAAAGCTAGGCTGCATCCACTCAGCCAAGCAGCAGAAAGTTTCTTTAGTAAGTAACTGTTATGTCATTTTGCCAAATGCACAGACATGCTTGCACTGCGTCAGATGAAGTCATGCTTCAGGATGCATGCTCTTACATGAGACTTCATCACAACTCACCTTGCCTCAGAGCACTTGGAGGGCCCTAGCACTGACTGCAAATGCTAGGAGAATCACGCTCCTGCTGACTTGCTTTTGTCATTGCCAGAAGTGATTCAAACTGGAAGTCACTGAAGAGGTTTGGTTTTTTTTTTTTAACCCTATCAACTCCAAACAGGTTTGGAAGGAAAAACAAGAATGTACACATGTCCTCATCACGCAGTCGAGCATCTTCCTGGATTCTTTGCCTTAGGCATATGCTACATCTAGACCTCTGGAGAATACCATGAAGCTGAGCACCGGCAGAAAGCACGCTCAGATAACATGTCACCCTTTTCAAGGAAGATGGACCCTGTGGGCATGCTAAGCACAGGAGAGAATAAAAACACCTTGCTCACTCCAGGACCACCACTATTTTAAGCATTGGTGTTGGGACAGCAAAGATTGAAATCTGAAAGTTTCCTCTGCAGGTTCTTGAGTTATGGCATCATTCTCGCACAAGAATTCTCCATGCACTAGCAAGAAACAGGGATCTTCACAGACCAGCATTTTAACAATACAGACAACAAATGTGACCCTAGTGACACAACAGAGCTCAGAGACTTAAGCTAGTTAAGTATCCCCAGGGGTAGAACTGCTGTTCTTCATGCACAAAGAACTTGTACCACCTGCTGGGGAAATGGAGAACAAACTTCCCCCAGCAATAAAATCATCTCTGACACAGACTGATGGGAGAAAATGATTGACACAAAACTGATTGTTTAAAAATCACTCAAGGGAAGGGTCAGTCACAGAGAAATCAGAGATGAAAATCAAAAGAAGATTAAAAGCAGGCTTGGAGAAGAAATAAGCAAGGTGCATTGCAGATAAAGCTGAACATCCTTACAAGCAACAGAGGAAGATGACACAGCTAAAAGTAAATCTTGCCATAAAGCCACAAGAAGAATCTTAACAATTTAAAAGGCACCAAAAAGACAGCAGCACAGTCAAAAGAACTACTCCTCTTCTTGACTCCAGGTCAGTGAAGTTGCTGAGAAGCACTGTCAGGAACACATCACATTCCACCAGGACAAATCACACCAGGGGTGTACTCTGCAGAAGCCAAAGAACTTCCAGCTAGACTGTGGGTATTTGTACCGTAAGCAGTGTGGACGCACCCACGACCCAGCGCTTGAATAGAGGTATTCATAACTATCACTCAGGTTTCGTTCATGTCTTCGCTTACAAAGAGAGGAAGAACGTTCAGGATACAACAGAACTGAAACAGACAGAGCTAAGGTGTTCCTCTCCTGAGCACATTTGCAGACCGCTGAAGAACCGCCCGCAGTATTGACACAGAAAAGCCTCAATAACAGATTAGGCAAACTCCAGTAGCAGCAACTGAAAAGCATCCTTTACAGGATAAGGAACAAAGAGAGTGATTCACTTCAATCAGTAGTTACAAATTGAGTTGGAACTACTGGCTCTTTTCACTGGAAACATTATGTCTACTACAAGTGGCATCCTCTGGTGTGAAAGACAAGCTGCATCAAGCTTCAATCTCATAACCAAGAGATGTATCATCTAGTGAGCTATACCTGTGACTGTTTGTGCTGGATGGAAATCTGTTTTTGGGAAGTGCAGGAATGCTCAGTGTTCCCTGATCCGGTAGAAGATGGGCTGCCTTGCTGGGCCTGCAAAAGAAAGTTAGTGTATTGTTATATGCTCCTCAGCATGATCACTAGTGCCCATGCACTTATCTTTACATGGGAGGTGCAGCCTGGCCTGGCTACCATACTTTCATGTTAAGGTTTAAGAATGCTCTAACGATATAGTTCATTAAAACAAGAGAGTCAGTTTCTTTCAAGAAGTCTGGCCCAACCTGCTAAAAGACAAAACTTTTAAAAGCCTAATATAAATCATGTCAGCTGAGATTAAGCGAGGCCAAAACAAACACTTCTCACAGCAAGACTATACTTCATTCTTTTGCTTTTTCGCATCTATCAGATTAGCCTCTTGGATGCTATTATTTTGATCTACGTAAGATTTTGAGTCATCAACTTAAAACTCACGTCATTTTATTAAACAAGCAAAGCCTGGCACCTAGAACTCTTCACAAGGAAGATGAACTTACCAGAAGATGGTAGACTTGGTCATCAATAAACCAGGCTGCACTTGAACCACTGTCTTTGAGCAGAAAAGCTTCAAATTCCCATCCCTTAACTAGAAACACCCCTTGGGATTCAAATCTTTTCAGAGCTGCTCACCGAGACAAAAGTAAAACAGAGGCCACCTCCCCTCTGTGCCAGCTGCTCATTCTCTAGCCGCTGTTTCGCCAGCATCACCGACATCAGCGTTGGCAGAGCAGAGTGTTCCTCCTGCGGTTCCTTTGCTGTGCTGCCGTCTACCCCATACAGCGGCTGCTCCACTCGCCGCTGTAACACAGTCAAAAAAAATACAATGAACTTTTTTTTTTTTTTTAAAAAAAAAGCGATTCTCTGACTCTGCCAAAACTGTTGTCAGCGAAGCAGCAGCTCAGGAATGGGCAGGCAGCATGGTGAGGATCTGATAACTCAAACAGGACTCCTGGAGTGATTGTTCCAATGGCAGACATCATAAAGTAGATGAAGTTAACAATTTAAAAAAAAATAACAAATGAACACACAGGACAGAATTCCTTGTCAGTTAACACACCCCCTTCCTTTGCAAATACACGTGTTTCAGAGCCAGTGGGGCAAAATAGGTTGTAGATGTAAAAATCCTAGTGCATTGCGATTTTGGCCAATGCATTCAAAATTATACTACTTAATGTTTTTTAAGGACTCATTTTAAAACAGCCCATGTCACGATACTTTCCGTATTCTGGTGAAGTAAACGGAGTCAGAACTGCTAAATGTCAGCAACCTAACCATGTCTAGGACCCAGACTTCACGGTAAGCTCATTTCTGTCATGATAGCTGGGACCAATCTCCTGCAAGATAAGCAAAGTACTACTGCGTTTCCAAAATCTTTTAAAGATGCATTGCATCTCTTAAAGGCCACCTCCTTTCTCCTGCAGTAGACTCATTTTCCAACTGTGATGTAGGAACTGGGTTCAATAAGAACAAGAATCATCTGAGCTACACTGATTACAGCACTCAGATTCTCATTGCCCTCGCTTTAAAAGCCAGCCCATCACTGCTAAAACTTGGCACTCTGGGTAATAACCATCTAAGTCCTTCCAAGCTGTAACTCTAGGCCAGGCATATGTCACATAGAAAGCAGAGTCAGGTCAGGCTTCAGTTTTTCTTAAAAACCTAAATTGCAACCTGAAGCATATTTTCTGGCTAACGTTACGAATGTCAAGAGTGTGCTTTCTTCCCCAAAAGAATGCTTGTATAAGAGAGTGATCTTGCAAGAGTCTGAAGACCTGCAGATCATTCTTCTGATCAAAGGAGAAGCAAGGCAATACAAAGCAGTCAAGAGATTTGAAGACAAGAAGTAACATCCTGAAGCCATTACAATTCCTCCGCAAGTTCTGATTGCAGAACATTTCCAGTACCATATAGATTAACTCACAGGTTTGGAGGAGGTTTGTCTCATTGTGAAAGACATTTTAACACTCCCTCTTCCGAGACCGTACTGACATCTGTAATGGGTGAGATACTCAATCTTCTCCAATTTTCACTCATCCCCCCCATTTTTTTGGGTGTAGCTCAAACCATTGATATTCAGTTTGTAAGAACAGGACAGATCTTACAAATGCACATAATAGTTTGTTATGAATAAGCAAACATTATAGGTTTAGCTGCAAGAGTAAAGAACAGAAGATAAGAAACACAAAGAGCACCTGCGTAAGGAGAGAGAGAAACTGGCCTAGCTGAAACTAACTGTGACATCACTCTTCACCACATGAGAAATACTCTGTTCAAACTTTTACCTATTCAATACATACAAGTGTAGAAGAAGAAAACCAAAGGAAGAATCAACTTGTCCCATTATAAAAACCTGTAGGGTATCTCATCTGCTGGAATAAAGAACTGCCCTAATACCTCACGCATCTGCAACATTCAGAGATGTTATTTCTTTCATTAACTTCTCTTTAAAGAGGTGTATTAGTGAATTAATATAAGATAGGCAGAAGGGCCATTCATATTTTAATTTTTATAAACATAAAAAATATCTAGAAGCATATCTGAAGCACTCCCTTAAAGCAGCATAACAAAGCTTCCGAAATCTAGCAACATACTGAATTCTGAGCAGAGCATTCAGTGTTGGGATTTAGTTCAGTACACACTCATGAACTACATAAAGGTCTCTGCAGAATAATGTAATCAGTAAAGACTTTGCATTTGGTTTTCGGAATACTAACCTTTCCCACAATGCTCCGTACGTTTGTGACACTCAACAAACGCTGAAGATTTTTAAAGAGGGGCCCAGGCAATGTTCAAAACTACAGATCAGACACCGGAGCCTCTGAATATTGCTTTGCTAGTTGAAAGAAATTTCTTTAGCTCCTCTGTGCTAAAATGGCTTAAAAATACTGGTTATTTCTTCACATTCAGATCTTGCAGAAATGCTGCGACAGCAAAATGGAATTATGTAACAAAAAAATAGCAACAGATGTGCATGTATACACATTTCTTTGCAAGCTTTTGCTAATGCTCCTTACAAGTCACATGCACGTAAACAGAAGTAAAAGACCTTTCCAATATCATTATGGTATGCACGTTTTTCAGTATACCCAAAGGGTCAATCAAGATCGGAATATCATTGTACTAGGGCTATACAAACATACAACATACTCCCAACTCGATGGAGTTCATGAGCTACAACGGAATACAAGATAACTAACATGTCAGTTCCGCCTTTTATTGCAGTGATCTATCTGTCACCACACAGCATGCTAAAAACATTCATCTTGCATGCTTTAAGCTCAGATATTCATATCAGTTACAACTAGCCACTGCTACAGGGTCCTAGACATCTGGCTTTGCTGCCAGAACCCAGTTTCAGATTTAAAAAAAAAAAAAAAAAAGAATTGAATAGAGAATAAGCCAAATCACTCACCAAGAGACTCTTCTTTCCCGTTCATAACCTTTTATTACCTGTCTGAAGCACGGCCACCAATCTAATCAATACCATGCCACCAGCTCTGTCCCCAGGGAGAACACTTACCGGCAAGGGGTTGGATAAGGAATGCTGCGGTGATGACCTGGCGACAGGCGGCACACTTCTACCGGGACTGGTTCCTGGGCCGCTTCCCCCAGCAAACTGGCCAAAGCAACAGATTTGATCATCAGTCATTCCACAGAGATAGTACATTTAAGCAAATTTAACAGAGATAGAAGAAACATTAATCTTAAAAATGAAGCCTTATAGGCTCTAGGGACTCATTTAAACAAAGAATATAAGCTAAGAGGAAAACCTTAAAATTTCATGCACTGTTTCAAAAATAACAGCAGAAGTACGTACTTCAGACAAACATTCACGTTTGCACTGAGTACATTTTTCTTTTTAACACAAAAAGTTATAAACCTGCACACTTGGATATAGATCAATTATCTACTGTATAGAATTAGGAAGCCCATTCCCCTGCGAGGAGACGTGTCTAACTGTGCTCCACAGAAGTGTAAGAAATGTATACCTCCACTGAAGCATCTGTGTAGTCGCTGTTAAAGACAGGATATGTAAGCAGCTGAGCAACTGGTCTAGTTGGTACAGTAATTCGTATGTTCCTGCACCACACAGTGTAGCTCGCTTATAAAAAAACTTTAGCTAAACTAGTCAGATTAGAGCATATCAGGTTAACATCGTCAATCAATGACTCCAATGATGGATCAGTAACAGAAGTCACATTACAGACTTCCATCTACAGATTTTGCGTATTGTGAGTATGCAAGCACATATGAGAATCTGCAAGCAGATTTCTCAGACAATGCAAAGATGCTTACCTCAAAATAATCACTAATTTTATGTCCTCTAGGAGTGCCTTTTCCTAAAAAGGAAAACAAAGGATGAAAATAAGAGTTGACATTTTTAAGAACAGAAGTTATGATACCATTCTAAAAAACTACTCCTATACTTTGACACTCCTTTCCCTGTAGAAAGGTGCAACACCTATCACAAAAAAAGCTTCTGCACAACAAAAGACTGCCCCAGGGTTACAGCTCTTGTGCTGTTGTTGGGAGGCTTTACAGTTGACAATTCAATTAACTCTTAATTCCAAACATGTCAAATCCAATCAAACAGCATTTGCACTTGCTAAAGTACTTAGAAAACACTAAATAGTCGTTGAATGTTGCATAGGTTCTCCAAAATTTCCTTCAAGATAAGGACAGTGCAAAGGGTACTTTTACTCCTCCGCCTTCGGGTAAACTACTGCATATTAGATCTCTCACAAGCATTCCGTAAGAGTTAGAGAGAGATAATTAGTGGTGGCTTAATACCAGCTCATTAAAATTTAGCCCCTTTCTCTTATTATAATATTATCAAAGCAGTTCTGTCAACACAATCCTCATTACTTTCTTGTTGAAGAATAAAAGAAATAGAAATCTGCCCCTATGCCCATTTGCTAGAAAATCTGAACTTGGACATGAACACGCTGGGTTTTTCTTAGTACTCTGAGACAGCACTGCCTGCTTTATACTTGAGCACAGTTTGTTCTCTATTTGTTGTGGCGAGAACTTACTCTAACAAGGCAGGCATACGTCTCAAAAAGCAAGGAAGAGAGCGCAGCCTGTATTTTGAAGCCTGGCTGCTGTATGTGTAGTGATGCGGGACCAAAACAACACTTCAGAGAAGCCATATTAAGCCTTTGGGCAGTCTGTCCCATAAAAATGCAATAGTTTGTGCGAATAAGCTGAAGACGAGTATTTTCCTGCCAATGAGGATAACAAGGCTCCCAGAAGAGAACTACACCATCATGGAGCAGTTTATAACAAGCTGCCTGACACACCCTTGAGAAGAGCCATTAGTTTCCTAGGACACTGACTGTGCAAAACGTGCACAAATTACCAACCGTTCAGAAATCCTGCAGCAGTGTCAGGAGAATGAATTACCTTGACTGGTCTCATATGCTTCTGCTTTCCTTTTTCTATTCCGCTGGTCATTCTGTTTTTTCTCAGGAGTCTGTTAAACAATACTTCAAAATTAACATTTCTGCAGTTATTCCAAGATTTAAAGAAAATACCAAAACACAATAATCTGCTCCATATCCCCAGTGGCCATTTCACTTCTCTGGTGCATTTGTTTCTACTGCTGGTACTGAAAGAAACAACTGCTCTCAAGTAGCTACTACCTTCTGATACATGCGCTGCTGAAGGGAGAGAACACTGTTAGGAATGAGGTTCATTTTTTTTTTATTTCAGCTGCAGCAAGCCAGCCTCTACTGCCCAGGTACCTCACACGGTTAGCAGAACAAGTTCAAACACTTATAAAAACTTGTATCAACCATTTCACGGTGATCATAGTACTGGTACAAGAGGAGTAATGGCAAGAGGTTTGAGTACAGACATCCACTGCGGTCCAGTGGCTACTCACAGTCTATCAGGACAATTCATCTTGCCGGCAGCTAATGCTTCTTTCCAAAGCTCTTTGCAGACGGCTGCAAGAACTATCCTGTCTACTGGCGCACAATTGCAACCTGACACAAAACAAGTCGGAGCTCCCCAAGATGGCAGCCAGGAGAAAGCTGCCACAGATGCAGCAATTCATCTGGACTTACCTCTCATTAAAGTCAGGGGTCGGTTGCATCTGCCATTTCTGTGAGCAACCAGAGACCTGAGGGGCAGCTTATCAGTGGGCAGCGATATATTTATGCACAGGCACAATATAGAGCACAGGTGGGAGGCTTGAAGGCTCCAAAAGTGTCATGCCTATCTGTCTGTACAAGGCTAGCAAGCCTAGACACGCGAGAGTGGAGGAGACCCTGGCATGGTGTTTTCCCCATCACCAGGGTCACTTATGTGGCCAAACCTGCTAAAACATTAGGAAGCACTGCGCTAGAAGCAGCTTACTGAGGTTGCTGGAAAGAAAGATATCTTGTCATTTCCATCACCAACGTCATTTTAAAAACATCTCTTATCCCAAAGGGTCCCAAATAATTTCCGAGCTATATGCTTTACAATCACTGCAGCCACCACTAAACTATAGCCTCGGGGCAGGAAGAAAACCACAGCGTGCAAAACACAACTCTGGGGGAGGGAAAGCCATGGCCAGAAAGTTTGTGGTAAACCTAAGTTTCATGCTCTTTGGAAACCAAAGTCCAAAGTACCCTGTTTAAAGATCTCTGCCAAAAGACTTGCACACAGTAAGCACTGAAATCAATCTACCTCCTTTAATAGGATAAAAAGGATAAAGCTGACACAGCCAGAATCTAAACCTGGCTGTGTCCCCAGTGGATGCTGGACATCTACAGTCCCATGTTACCAGCTGGGCAGTCACCGCCATGTTATTGTTTTGGTAAGAGGATGGAAGGGATGTTAAGACAAAGATGGCTATTGTGTCTGCAAAGTACTTTTTAGAATGGGGGGACTGAAAACTCCATAACTATCTAGAGACTTGCTGTACCAGCTCCTGTATGTGTAAAAGACAATGACTTAGCCTCCTCACTGCGTACTGAAAAGCAACTTATGAACAGTGTTGGCGTGACTGTAACACCACAGGCTCCATTACAGCCTCCATGGAACTGTAAGCATATTAATGAGAGTCAGTTTTGAGTTGTTTTTCCACTCAAGTACTTACATAACAAAAATTACACACAACATTATCTGTTACAGACTGAAAAAGCAAGGAATGGCAGATCTGATTATGTCAGCTTGGTCAATTTAAATCACTCCACAGAAGTTCATTAAAAAAACCCAAGTAAAATAAGAATGAATACTCAAGTTTTCCACTGTTAACTATACTTACTAGCATGGAGTTTAAGATACTGCGTTCTCGAAAGACTTAGCTTCACCAGACACCTCATATCAGTATTGCCATACAATAGAGGGAAATATGATCCAAAACTTACCTGATAACCGTGTGGAAAGTTCTTTAAATGCATAAGAAAATGCATTTAAATTTGAGACT
Source organism: Calonectris borealis (assembly GCF_964195595.1). NCBI lineage: Eukaryota > Metazoa > Chordata > Aves > Procellariiformes > Procellariidae > Calonectris > Calonectris borealis. The sequence continues at coordinate 6,650,859 of NC_134333.1, read as the reverse complement.
TTGCTTCATTAATGTGGAATTTTAAAGTAAAATGTAACTCTACAATTAATTTTGCTGCTTTAGCAAGTGTTTTGAAATAGTTAATCCTAAAGCAGTGAGATTAAACAGGGACAAAGCATCAATTCTCACCTCCCCACACTTCCACAGAGCGATTCATAAAAATGCTTCGCTTTGTACAGATTTCTGCAAATTCACATATTTGATAGGTAAGGCAAACTTTTCCATTAATGCTCTCTGGCTTTTTACTTGGCCAAAACTGTATCCAAAACCAGCAAACAAATTACAATGCAGCTAAAAACAATGTCATAAGCTGAGCTTTACAAATGCTGTGTTTTTAGGGCTGGGTAAAATCTGCCTGCTGGGCAAGCTTCAAGGTAGGAAGCTTCAAGGAGGACTGTTTCACAGCATGGTCCAAAGACTGTAGGGTTAAGATCCAGACTAAATACTTCCACTAGTCCCTTTCACACCCCAAACAAAGAACACTCACTCACTCTCACACAATTCCTTCTATGTTTTGAGTTCAGTCATGTCCACCTTAAACCCGATTACCATGAGGATTTGTGCCTGCTTACCTCCAATTCTTTATCACTCAGAGAACCCACGCTGCACAAGCTCTGGTTGGAAGACTCACTATTTAATGGACCCTAGTGAAAAACAAGCAAAGACTGTTAGAAACAACTTCCATACAAGGCAGATACGTCCTATCAAACATTGCATCTCTAGGCTAACTACGCTGCTCTAAGTCACATGGATACAGCAGCAACACGGGTCAAATACCTAGACACATGATGGGGCACTAAAAAACTTCAGAAGTCGTTTGGAGCAAGATGGAAGTAGGACCGCCAGTTGGACAGTCTTTTCTCAGTATAGTCATCCAGCCTTTGCAATGATATTTCTCTATCAATTTATAACCTAACTGCCCTATTTAACCACATCCACAAACAGCTAAGGCAGTATTCATAAAAGTCTAAGATAACTGGCTTAAGAAACAAAACTTCTGATTTGTTGAGTAGCAGTAGTTCCAAGCTCAGCTCTTCAGGCAAGCATCTGCTTGACCCTGGGCTAAGAATTTAGAGGCATCTTCCATCTGGCACAGCTGCTATTACTGTTATCAGATGTTGGCAGTATCACTGATTTTTCTTTAAATGCGTATTTTTTTAATGCTTTTTTTAACACTAAGAAAGTGAACAAGTGAAAGTTGTGTTAACAGCAGTACAACTGGCACCCATAAGACAATCTCTCCCATTAGGCTATTTTATGGACCCATGGCTGACCTGCCAACAGAGCAGTTGCTCCTACCAGGCTAAAGCACAAATTCAGGAGACTGGAAGAGGTTTACCAAAATAGGATCCAGGTACCTACAAGAGTCTGCCTGCATCTTTGCAGGCTATACTGGTTACACATCTACATTTTTACGTACCCAAGCATTTTTGAAAATTACTTTCTAAAATCTCTACCAAAACTGGTTTTAAAAGGAAAGAAAAGTGAATCATGCAAAGTCACTGTGTTTTAGCTTAGTGCTCTTACACAAAAGTATCCTCCCACAGATCTAACTTAGGAAATCTAGACAAATTTGACAAAGATATAAAACCAAGATTCACAATTACTGATGGAATGTATTAACAGGAAGAATGACATGATAAAGCCACCTCTCCATTAATAACTTGTGAGCATCCTTTCCCAAAGATTCATTCTATTTTAGCATTCTTATTTTTGCAGTAACCACTGCCCACCAATCAATCTTTCCTCAAGGCAAAGCCACTTCTCATTATATACTTGAGCAGAAGACTTATGGGAGGGGTGAGGGAGAAGCTTAACACCACAGAGAAATCCCACAGTAGATTATTTTTGAGGAGAGCAGTTCTCCCTTCCCCATTTATAAGACAAACACCACCATTAAATTAAACTTGCGACACAACTTAGCTATTACTAACCCCAATTTCCAAGCAGGCATCCACAGAAAGTAAAAGTTCTGTTTACCTTCTGTATTATAGTGTAAATGTTAACTACTAAATTTGTTTCTCCTAAGAGGACATGCTTAGTTGCTTCAACACAAAAAACCAAAACCCAACACTTGAATAGGTCAAGAAGCTATACATTTAAGATTCCCTTTTAAAAGCAAATTACTTTAAGAAAAATTGCAGATTTATACTCTTCAAGCCATACCATTACCCCTTTGACTCATCACACAAATAGTTCAAAACTGCTGCTTTTTAAACAAAGAAGCTCCCCACCACCCAACGTGATGGCTCACAAATCTTCCAGGTACAACTCTTGGTTATTCCAGGGATTTATTGCTTGGCCAACAGGACTTAACAGAAGTGCCAACACTAACCTTAGCTACATCCACATGAAGGCCTCATTGATAAAAAAGAATGTAATATCTTATGGCAAGTGGCAACAGAAGGTTAATCTTTTCACCCATGTGAAAAGCTTGTTTATAACCTGCACAAATGCAGTCCTCTAAAATCCTTCGCTTCCTCTCATGAACTCAAATCCCAGCAGCACATCCAAGACATCAACCTTCTGTGCAAGCGTGAAAGCTTTATTAGGTCCAAGAGCATCTCAACAAATTAGCATTTGCTGGTCTCAAGATGGACAGGCTGGGATTCTGACATGATGAAGATGAAAGTTGCTTCCGCATTTGTTTAAATCTCGCTGCCTCCATTTTGCACATGATAGCAAATGAAAGGAACAGCTGCTCCCAAAATGCTGCATTTTTGCTTTTCAGGAACAGGTTGAAAGGGTATGGCAGTGGCTTACCAAGGGCCAATGTTTCAGCAGTGACCTGTATTCCAGGGTAACCTGGAGAAATAAACTGATGAGGTCGTCTATAGTTAGAAATGATCCTATGATTTTTTTCAGAAATACAAGTTTATCCTCTCCAGCACAAAAAATCCACTCTCTTTGCATCTGAATGTAAAGTTCTAGAATGTAAGCAGCTGGAAAAACACCTAATACAAAATCCACAATGTTTTTCTTACTTCCAGTACCACAACTACCTGTACCGACTATTCTGTGTGGGAAATTTACAGCTCTAGCAGTTGGAATCAAACGCACTTTTTGCATGAACAAAAGAGTTCAGTCCTGATCACAGATTCTTGAAGAGCAAAAAACCTATTTTCCCTTTACTTTAAAACTTCCTCTAGAAACTACACTGACAAAATTGTAAAATTGAACTCAACACAGTAGCAGAAAGGGTGAAAAGGAACTAACTACTTGGTTACGGAACCAGAAAAGAACAGCTTGTCAGATGTCTTTAACTATCCAGCAAGTTCACTGTCATGTGTATTGATATTGTGAACAATGCAGAATTAATTCTTTGTAGGCAAGTTTTGACCCATTTCTACTGCATGAGCTTTCCTCTCCCTTGATGATCTTCTAGAAGGCCTTCCACTGACACTTCTCTTACAGAAAAAGATTAGGCCTATCTTACAGGCAAGGAGCTGAAGCATCTTGTTCATGTCAAAGTTGGCAAAAAAGTCTTGTTTTGAGGTATTCCGGCTATGGAAACACAAATTGTTCATTAGAACGTGCTGTACTCGAAGCAATAAAGATGCAATACCTAGGATGTTTAAGGAACATGGCCTAGTCAGCTGCACCTCTTCTCACGTAGTTATGCAAGAGAAAGAAAAAGCAAGTTTTCCTAATCAACCAGCTAGATAACATGAGGTTATGTATGAAACTAGGTATCAACTGCTTATAGCAACAGGTTTAGACAATGGATATGAGAAACTATACATCTGAGCATCTCCCCCTCAACTAAGTCAGTGAGTGTGTGTATAAAAAAAACCCTTCAAATTTATGTTTTATCATTCCTGACTGTTTATATTTAACTCGGCAACTGACATTGGATAAATGTTCAGTACTTAATTTAGCATACCATTATAAGTGGTCATGACACAAAAGGAATTAAAGGAACAAACCTGAATTTTGGAAAAAAAACAAGTAAGCAATGGCAAAGAATACTAACATCAGAATATTGCTAGGGAATAATAAACATGCAATAGTTTACACTGGAAGGGCTTATAAATTTTGTTCCTGAAGAATTCATCTGCACTGGCATCCGCCTTTTCTAGCATGGACTACTTTGGGATAATACTGCACTTCTCTGATATCACTTACAGCCCACTCATCCACTATACCCTGTCAAGAGAATCGGTGATGGGGCCCAGCAAAAATTCAAAATACGTGGGTCATCTGAAATAAGCTAATAGTTTCTATAGTGTTTACCCAAATGACAAGCACAAGAACAGCACACGCTTCCTCCTCCGCAAGGAATTTCTTTCCGAGATAAGCTGGCATGCTCTTTTCCCTTGTGATTCACCTATCAACTGCTGCTTCTAAGTCCGTGACCTACCTATGCGCAACAAAGCTCCATGTTGAGAAGTGGATGCAACAGTAGCAGGCGCTTTCAAGACTCCTACTCAAAGGCAAGAATTTAACATCTGTCCACTCACACGAGCTGGTTAGTCATTTCTCCCTTTGTAAGAGCCCTGGAAAGGCCACAAATGAGGCACAATGGCTGAAGGTTCAAGAGAAACGACTTAGCCTGATAATAGCTCCCATCGGATCTTCCGTAACAAAGCTAGCCTGACTCAGACTGACTTTACCTATCTCCTCTTCAAGCCTATCTATTGCCTTGCATGACTTGTGCATTTCCTCAGCCTCTCCGAGCTCCCAAAAATGATCCCTCAGGCCTGTCCGCAACTCTTCTGTTGGGCAGTCTCCATTTTGTGCTCTCCAACTCTCCATATTGAAAGAGAGCTCTCGGAATTCAAGCTGCTTAACCAGAGTCTCCAATGTGGACTTACAGCAACATGCATTGCAAATTTCTCTTTCTAACTCAATGGCAGAGATGTGCTTTACTGCCTCAAGCCAAGGTAACCTGAATTCTTCTGAGTTCTGTAGCAAACCAAGAGATTTCAAAGGGAAAAAGTCAATCCTCAGTTCCACTAAAAGTTAGTGCTGACTCCACACAGGCTTACACCAAAGTGAAATGGTTGAATGGTTTTCCAGTTACTCTGGTCCAGTGCTACTGTATCAGCCAGGTTTAATTAACATATTTTCATCTTATTTCAAGAATCACATAAATATGAGAATTACAGCCTGCTTCTGAATTGTGCTTTTAGAAAAGCTCGGTATTATAGCCAATAATGAAATCCCCGAATCACCTATGTCTTTCTGCCATGAAAAGTTAATCTACTATCAGATGTTCATAGGTAACCTCCGCTATATCTGATGGGTAAGCAAATTTGCAATTGGATTTTTTGGCTTTCGTTATGCCTTAAGAGCTCTCTCAGGATGAAAAAATGGTATTTTTATTTTACTCACAGCAAACTGGACAGAAGGGTCACGCAACTCACCCTAGCCCTTAGTTCAGGGGCAGAAATAGAACTGAGATCTGACAACTATTTCTGGGCTCTAGTAGCCAGACAACACATTTGAAATAAGTAATGTTGCACTCGGAAGCATCCAAACAATTTTCAAGTATCTGGCACAAAGTCCTGACACTGTCTGTGGTAGCTGATAAATTCAATTCTAAGTTTCAAAACTCTTACTAACTAGATGCGGTAGCATGTGACACACGTCAAACACCATCACTGGGCAGCACTGCTTCCCTCCAAGGAAGACATGATTATTCTCATACATTAATTCTCAACTTCGTAACTTTGCTGCTAAAAATGTTGCTAAGTAGACCACACAACTGGTAGTTACTGAACTGATCAAGACTGCTAGAGTGCCAGAGAAAGGGTAAAAACCAAAATAATACAAGTAAATGCTGTTCTTTTTAATAAGCAATTCTCTTTTTGGAGGCAGATGTTCTGCAATGTAAGTGACACTCTTCAGGTTATTTTCATTTCCCTCTTTAAGATACTTCAAAGAGGGAGAAAAGGGAGCAGCAGCTACCAAGACCAATACTTCCTCAATTCTAGCACAGTCATCTGGATCTATAAGATTCCTACAGCACGACAGAGAAGGTTACTCTCTCTAGAAAAACTTCAGTCTTTTTAGTTTAGCTATAATAAAGTGGCGCACACAACTTAGTTTGAAGATCTTTCAAAGACCAAACTTGTAGAAGATATGCGTGCTGCTGTGGTGATCCACTCTGGTTAAGCCTGAGACAAGCCATGTGCAAATACAGATTCACCCATCACAATTACCTATTCCCATTCTTATCCAGGAAAAGTCTGTGGAAATGACACAAATCCTTTGGAGTTAACCTGCCTGATATCTTAAAGGCAGCGCCCAGGGAAGGGAGGCAGAAGATGAGAACAGACCAAATTAAACAATGTTATCTAGAGAAACAAACTACATTTTGTTTTCTGTACCTACTGACCCAAGGAAGATGTCTGAGATGACTAGTCAGAATAATGCCTCAAGTGAATACGCTTAGATTTCCCCTAGTAAGTAAACATAAACGGGAGCTAAATAAGCAAGAATAGTGGTAGGTGTCAGATAGTCATGTGTTAATTCAAGGACTTGCTTTGCACATTTGGGGAAGAATGGCACTTTACCATATGGCAAGAATAGACATCTAAAGCATCACTGGCTTTTTGAAGCTATCTAGTGACCTGGATGAACCACATGAGTATAACAGTTGCCTAGAAACATTCCTTGCTCATAGATTTGATTCCGTGTATTAACTCCAAGCTTCTAGAGAAATATATTTTCCAGCTACTAAGTGAGATAATTCATCACAGACTTGCAACAGAATTTTGAGGCATTTGGGACTGCAAATGACCTCGGTCATTGGATTCTGCCTTCAGCTACCACAGGAGGTGACAGCACACAGCTGTTTCCAAAACAGTTTAGGATTTCTGTCCTCTACTACTGTTACTGGAAAGCTCTTCCAGAATCCCATGACTCTGGTGGCTTGGAGCTTTTTTCTAGTTTCGAGTCTAAAAATTTATTCTAGATCAACGTAGTCTTACTCATTCTCAGAAACACGTATAGTTGTTCTCTACTTGCAAACATGCAGGCAAAGTGGGCTTTAAAGCCGCAGTTGTATTAAGGATGTAAACTAGTACATTAGTTTTACACAGGTCCAAAACATACCCTGTATTTTTAAACATTAAAGAAGCCTAACTGAACACACTAAGTGACACACCAAGTCAGTGGAAGGCAGGAAGCTCAGTTACAACTGCCTGCTGCCTTCGCCCAATAGGAGAGCATCTAAGATGACATTTCTTCCTTTTATGCAATAAACAGCAACAGAATACCTTCTATCCCAGGAGGATGTGCCAGTCCCAGTCCCACTAGATGGCACTAACCTACCCTACATAGCCTTCCTTCAACATTTAATTGGAGAGAGCTAAAAACCTTAGTTGAATCATACAAATTGTATCACAGCTTTCCCAATATATTCCCTTTAAGACAATGACCTACCAATGCCAGTGCGGAGCATGACGGACGGAGACTTGGGGGGGTAGGGAGGGAATTTGAAGCACCAACCTGGGAGGGAATGTAGTATCTGAGATTAATATTGCAACCAAGATTTGCTGCAACATAGTAGAGTCATGCTAATTCATATCAATGGTTGGCTGATCTATTGCAAATTAGCAAGTATGCAAGTAAATAAATATATATTGTTTGAAATAAGTGTAATGCACTTTAACAGTTTCCTGACTAATACAAAGTAAAACACTATACTGCATAATAACAGGTAAAAATAAAACTCAGTAACAGAAGAGCTTTGCTCAAAGCGAAGCCTCCAAGAAATGAGGCTTTTTCACTTGGATATGCTTTAGAAACAAAAATGAGTTTTCAATATTCACCCTACAGAGAAAGGGCATGTACTTTCTTCTCCAAACATTTTGAAAACATAATTAAGACTTGCTTTCCGGTATCTTTCAAAGGTTATTCCTTTAAAAGGAATAGTTCCTAACATTCTTTGTGAGCACTGAGTGTGTTGGCACTGTTTTAAAGCAACGATAGTGTCTATGCTTCTAAGTCTTAGCTATTCTAGAAGGTTTTTTGGCTTTATCTATACTGGTACAGCTAAAGATGTTAAAGTGACATACATGGGGGGAAGAGGTAAGAAACAGCTGAGAAAGTACATAAAAAGTTGTAGTGTTGTATAAAACAAGTCTTTCAAGATCGTAAGTACATTATGTAGTGTAAACTTTTATGCTAGTAAAAGCCTTAAGATTAAAAAAGTCTTAAGAGTAGGGGAAAAGATCAAAAAAACCCCACACACTTACTTCAGTAACTGAAATTGTTACCCTTTAACAACTTCTAGTGTTAATCTTCCTTACTACGCTACCTTACAGCTGAACATTTCACTTACGCTCCCTTCCAAGACTTAACCTCGTTTGAGTCCTGACTGAAGTACAGATCAGAAAGAAAAGTATGAACTCAAATGAAACCCCTTTTCAAGTTCTGATTTGCTTTGAATTTTTCTAAGAAATTCAGCATCTACAAAGTTTCTTCCCTAAATAATTCTAAGAGGTTTCTGAAAATTATCTAGCAACATGTTGTTTACCATCAACCTTGATGTTGTCCAAAATTCAGTATCTTCCTCAAAAGTAAACTCCTTATGACCTAGTTTAAGATGAGTTCTGCCACCATTTCATTGCTCAGAGAGACTATCAATTAACACTACCAACAACATCTGGAGAACTAAGAGCTTAATGCTAGCATATCAAGCAACCACACAATGTTATTACTTAAGTGCCTTACTCAAGAAAGGCAGCTACCGAACAGTTACGAAGTTGTACGTGAGGACAAAGATGGGATTTTACTAGCAGGTTGTGGATCACTGATATAGAAGAGCTTACCTTCAAATACTTTTTGTGCGTGTGTTCTGTGCGACCGAGTACACAATTTTAGCACGCTGCACCCGCAAAGAACTGAACAAATTCCTGAATATGTTAAGTCTGGTTACATGTTGTATCAAACACAGTAAGCTTGAAACTGTATCTAACAAGTGGCCAAGTTCAGTTCTCAAATGCATACTTGGAGAAAGGAAGAGACAGGTGAGATTCCCACTTCCAAAGACAAAGTTGTCATGGGTTTTTTTTGGGGTGTACAAGCTGCCTTAAGATGGAGCAACTCCTAAGAACTTAATTAGAACCCGAAGTCTTCTGTATAGCAAAACATCTGCTCATAGAGATCCCATTTTCATTCCTCTTAAACATTCTTCAAGCACATTAGTGGTCAAAACACAACTATCGATACAAAACATTCTGCTAGCAAAGCAAAATTATCAATTTAGAAATGAAAAAAACAAAGTGCAGTGCAGGATGGCTAAGCAGTCATGCCTGTTACCAAAGGTGCTTATACTCACCTTAGCAACCCCGACTCCAGTGAACCTGGCCTCCAGTAGTTCTTGCCTTCGTGGGTCCAGGCTATGCAATTCTTCCATCATTTCTGCTGCTATGGGAGAACAACACTCAGATTATGCAATGCAAGGAAAGGAGAGAGATTTAATATTCCACGCCACTGACGAGACTCAGAAGTGCCTGTTCTGCAGCATAACCATGTAGAAAGCATTTTCTTGCAAGAGAAATGCAAGATTACTATGCAATAATAACATGACTTTGCCACCATATTAC